>NC_027755.1:23542119-23569606 GCF_000695525.1 Brassica oleracea var. oleracea
GCTGAATGGACCTGAGAATGGACAAGGTTCTGATCGGTCACTATGGTTTAACTTAACAACTCATCCGACTCACTTGACTGTGGCTTACCAAGAGACTGAATGAACAGGACTGGATACTTCAAGCTTTACTCTACCTCTGACCTGAAACAGAGTGGTATGATCACAAGATCAGTTCGGTTCATGCCTTAACACCTTAGATCAGATCAGTTCAAGCTTGTTCTGCTCAGACTATACAAGTTCAGCTTGGTTATAGTCAGTCTACCAAAGTTCAGGACAAGATCAGACTGAGTTCAAATCGGTTTACTCAAAGCCGGATCAAAACATCATAGTTGGTGGTTCTAAGAGGTTGATTCAAACCGAAATTAACAAGAACTGAACTGTATCAGAACTTATACAACTGATCCGACCAAGACCTAAACTAAACATCAACTGTTCTGATCAGATACTGACTGAGGCAAGGAGACCAAAGCTAACCAAGACGAACCAAAGGACTATATGGCCTCAGCTGATCCTCTTCTCCAAGGTAAGCTTGCGGCTGGACTGATCAAAGAGAAAGATCAAGGTCTGATCATGATCTGAACTCAACTAGGTCTAGGGTTTTATTTAAAAATCTTACCTTCTGATCTTTCTCAAGGTAACAAACTGAGCTAGGGTTGAAGATTAGATCACCACCAATTTTTTCTTGATTTATTTTCCTGATTTTTCTCACTGATTTTTCTGTTCTTCTTTCTCTCTTTCTCTCTGAAATTCTCTAGGTTTTTCTGTAGGTTTCAGAACGTGGGAAGCAGCTGAAGAAGAGTTAAATACAACCTGAGGTTACTTCATATGAGGGTTTAGCTCATAACCAAGCTTGGCTGAGAACAGACAGCTGGCAACCTGTTTCATCATCTACACCATACTGTCATTTCCCTCCCATGAAGCAGTTCCAGCCAATCATAAATAATTAAAGGAGGAAGCAAGCACACAGGCAGCTTGTGATTGTCATTTGCCATTTACTGAAGAGGCTAGGTAAGCAGGCAGGTGCAAGTCAAGGGACTGAATACTGAACAAGCAGGCTGGTGGAAGACATGAGTCTGGTCCAAAATTAATTAGGCAGTTGGTCGATAATTTTAAATAATTTTTCAACCAAATATTCCTTTTTCTTTGGCTTTCGTCTTGTTTTCGGAAAATCTCATCCAGCTTAATAAAGCTTCGACCAAAATATTTAAGACTCGACCAAACTATCAAGTGAAGGTCTTTCGACCACAAGACAGTCCCGTCGAGAAATTAACATACCGGGTCGATTTTTATTTTTATTAATCCTGGTCGAACCAACTAAAAACTGGTCGAGCGGGATTTTTCTCGACCAAAAAATTTATTGGCTCGTGAGGGTTATTACACTCACCCTGTCTGAGAGCCTATCAACCTCCCTTGTACCATTGAACTGAAACGATTGCCTGTTTTATCTCTCGTCTCACTCTTGCTTGTTCCATGGCTGTCAATCTCGCTCTCTCCATCACTTGCTCCATCAGCTCAACACCGCCTGTTTCATCGCTCTATGCCCTTGATCTGTTGCTCCCTGCTACTTTCTTTGTAGCTCTCCGCGCTTACTCTGTTTCTCTCTGCCTGATTACTCCGTCCCTCTCCACCGCTTGCTCCGTCGCCCTCTAGTGACATGCCACGTTAGTGACGACTGTGAAAAAAATATAAATGAAGAACAGTTGCAAGATCTGAGAAAAGGGCTTTACTACGATTTTGCTTTAAGAACGATCTTGATTATGGGTAAGTTTCAGTTCTTCATCTTCCATATCCAAATCTCACATATATTTATACCGAAACCACAGCCTCTTAGATCGGAAAAATGATTTGAAGACACATCGTGGGGGGAGCGAATCAAGGAGATTAATGACGAAGCAATTAATCACACCGTTACAGGTCGTGCAAAGAATCGCAAACGTTACAGCCTCCCCGTCGAACGTATAGCAGACGACTTTTCGTTTCGTTGATCGAACAGATCTAGGGTTATAAGGCGAATCCTATCTACCCGAGACGGAAACATGGACCAAATTCGCAGCCCAATACAGAATTAAGAACGAAAGCCCAACATAAATGTGAATAAATGAAACGCAGCGGTTTGTATGGACGGGACACGTGTCAGCGCGGAGGAGTTTGACTTTCCTAGGTGGATGTTGAGGTGGCGCGCCCAGGAGATAGCAAACAGTTCTTTATAATAATATATTGGACTACGATGCACTAAGAGAGTTCCAACTTTCGAATCACGTATATATAGAGTTTAATAAGTCACTCGGTAAATAAAAGTAGCAAATAAGAAAACTTGTGATGATGTTTTTCGCGGTATACTTAGCAAAGTGTTGTTTGATATATATAAGCAAACAAAAAAGGTTTTACAACAGAATGAATCGTTAATCATAGCCATGCTTAAGATAATATATACAAAGGAAAGTCAATATAGTCGACTCGAGTAAGTCAATATTGTAGGAGATGGATTACATCCTTCCACAAGGCCCATCGAATAACAAGGTCTAGCCCAAAAAGCTACAAACTTACTCGGCTCGGCGAGTAAAGCTGCCAGTTCGGTCTTAGAGTGCTTTTAGCCGACGACCAAGCCGACCAAAAGCATCCAGCTCGGATGAACTCCATCAAGGCCCATATACTCGGCCTTCTCAAGGTAAGGCCCAAAGGGGGACCGGATCTAGGGAACATAAGGACGGAAAGCCTATAAAAGGAAAGGAGACAACAACAAGAAGAGGATCGACACTTTTACACACACAGTGAGCGGCTAGATCTAGGGTTTTAGTCTCTCTTTACTCCTAATCGTTTTGTACCTTTTACGGTTTGCTCTTCGAGCTCCGGCTTGTTTCCTTGATCTCATGTCACTCTTGAACCCCCTTTTGATCAGATCTAATAAAACGTCTTTAGTCATCCCATTTTCGAGTTCTTTCAACCTAGTCGACTGAATCCCGTACAAACAATTGGCGCCCACCGTGGGGCTAGCTAAAGTAACGTTCTAGGTCTACATGGCTCAAGATGACGCCACCTTCGGCGCTCCAGGCGGAGAACCAACCCCTACGCCTGAAGCCGCTCCACCAATCCCCGCAGACTTCATGAGCTCCGTCATGGCTCGATTCGCTCGACAAGACGAAGTTCAAAAGACGACCAACGACCAGTTAGCTGCTTTGGTCGCAGCACTCACCGCTCCAGACGGCCAAACGAGCCGTCCACAGATGATACGCCATCGCCTATTCAACAAAAACCCTACGGCGACGGGTGGTGACCACATCTCAGATGACTCGGAACGTAACGAAACCCTTCCCGTCGATGCTCAACAGATAGGACCAGATCTCGCAACCATACGCGATATCGCCGAGAGCAAATGAGCTCGAAGATCCATCAAGCTACCAGCACGGCTCCAAAAATCGAGACTGTACTCGCCGCGACCTTGCGAACCCCTTTTACTAATGCACTAACCAATGTGAAACTCAGGAAAATAGAGAAGTTGCGCCTACCAGAGTACAAGTCCGGCGGAGACCCGGTGGAACACATGATGGCTTTCAATATCGCGATGGCACAGGCTCGACTCTCCGGTGAAGAAAGGGATGCAAGCTACTGTCAACTGTTCGTCGAGACTCTCCACGAGTAAGCCCTGACCTGGTTCTCCCAACTAGAGAGAACTCAATCGGAAGCTTCCGAGACTTATCAGCGGCTTTCCTCAAGACGTACATTATGTTCACAAAGAGCAGTGCTACCACTTCTAGCCTGTCGAACCTCATCCAAACCAAAGATCAGAGCCTCCGCGACTACATGGAGAAGTTCAAAGCAGTAGTCTCGAGGATTGCAATCCCCGACGACATCGCTATCGATGCCCTGAGAAACACATTGTGGTTCCGCTCTACGTTCCGAGAAGATCTATACCAAAATCCAACCACCTCGCTCCAAGATGCTATCGCTCGTTCTCACAACTTCATCTGAAAGGAAAAAGATACAAATGCGATCATCAGTTAGATGAACGCGGCGAAAACGCCAGCGGCTAAAAATGCCGACATGCGAGCAGAACCGCGACAGCATGCTCCTTGCGACAAGAACAGCCGTAAAGACGGTTACATGTACATCGTCAACGAGAACAACGTACCGATTTCGACCATGGTAGTCCAAGGAGAAGGGTGGAATAAATGGGTAAGAGAGCTCGACTCATCTGGCGAACCAATTGATATTGTCTGCGCGACTCAACCCGCAGTGGCAGCAGGTCCGACGGCAGGCCCTTCCAGAACCGTCGATCTCTCCAAACATTGCAAATATCACGACGTCAAAGGGCATGATATGACGGAGTGTAAATCACTCTATGCGCAATATCTCTCGTCTCTCGCTAGCGGCGACTTCAAATTCGAGCCCCTAAAAGCTAAGCCCAAAAATGGCTAAAGCTGGAGCAAGAATAACGAAAGAAGAGCCCAGCGCAAAGCTACCGGCAAAGGCCGACAAAATGAAACGCAGCTGCGAAATGAAGAAAAGGCCCCGAAGGACGACGGTGAAGACGACTCCTCTGTTGACGAAGAACAGACGGCTAACCGCAGGCGTATAGAGGTTATACTTTCTCAACAAACCTTATCGTCAAACGACGAGAACGACGACGCGTCTATACCCGGAGATCTGAGAAATGTTTTCAAACGAAAGCTTGAGTCCAAGGACGACAACAGCTCCAGAAATACTGATCTCCGGCTAACGCTGGACGCAAGGAAGTCCCAGCGTACCTTGACCGGCGTCTCAGCGGCGATCTTCGAGACAAACTCAACGCCAGCGTGTGCGATCTTCGCGTTCTCCTCTATAGCTCGAAGCCCACAGATCTCCGTAGATGGTTGGAACAAACTAAGATGCCAGGCAACCCTACGCTATCGCAAAACGACGACAACGCATCAGCTGACCTGTGCGCCCTTTTAAACTCCAAGCGAGTAAAAAAAAACAGCGACTAAACGTCATTATGGGCGGTTCTCCTCCCTGTGGAAATTATGTTCGCTCCGTCAAGGATTACTGCCGACAGGTTGCGACTTCGCAAAGGTGGCCCACTAGACCACCAAATCATCCTTCGATAACCTTCTCGCCTGATGACACCGCAGGGATTCACGTCCCCCACAACGATCCTCTTCTTGTCATTCTAGGAATTGGAGAGTATGACGTCACGAAAGTACTTATCGACACGGGAAGCTCCGTTGATCTCATCTTCCGAGGAACGCTGCAAAAGATAGGAGTGGACCTCGACGACATTAAGGCATCATCCAGAACATTAACCGGCTTCAATGGATCTTCCAAAACGATACAGGGGATGATCCGTCTTCCGGTACGTGCATGCGGTGTTACTCGAACAGTCAAGTTCACTGTTGTAAGCACGAAGGCAGCATATCATGCGATACTTGGAACCCCGTGGATACACTCGATGCAAGCAATCCCGTCCACTTACCACCAATGCATCAAGTTTCCCGGTACGGACGGCGCAATTAAAACATTGCGAGGAAATCAGAAGGCCGCTCGAGACCTATTGATCGCCACTGTTAAGCTCCAACATTCTTCTATACCTGTCAACCCCGTCTCTCCCCCGATCTCCAAAGTTTGCCCCCAGAAAGACGAAGTTCTTGAGTTGCCCATCGACGACACGGACCCGAACCGAACGGCACGAATCGGTGCATATCTATCTGAGGATATGCAGCGGTCGATCCTCGACTTACTCAAGGAGAATGTATCTACGTTCGCATGGTCCATGGCGGACATGAAAGGAATTGATCCAGCGATAACACGCACGAGCTTAATGTCGACCCTACCTTCAAGCCCATTTGACAAAAGAGACGAAAGCTTGGTCCTGACAGGTCTAAAGCTGTGAACGAAGAGATCGAACGGCTACTCGGTACAGGCTCAATCGATGAGGTACGTTACCCTGAGTGGTTAGCAAACCCAATGGTGGTCAAGAAGAAGAACGGGAAGTGGCGCGTCTGCGTCGACTTCACCGACCTAAATAAAGCCTGCCCAAAGGACAGCTACCCTCTTCCCAATATTGACCGTCTAGTCGAATCCACCACCGGAAATTAGATGCTCACGTTCATGGATGCTTTCTCCGGATACAATCAGATCATGATGCACCCTGATGATCGCGAGAAAACGGCCTTTATCACAGATAGGGGGAACCTACTGCTATAAGGTCATGCCATCCGGCTTAAAGAAAGCAGGGGCCACTTACCAACGACTCGTGAACAGAATGTTCGCAGATAAACTAGGCGACACCATGGAAGCATACATTGATGACATGCTTGTTAAGTCGCTACACGCCGCCGATCTCCTCCGCCATCTACGAGATTGCTTCAAAACTCTCAACAAGTACGGCATGAAATTAAATCCGGCGAAGTGCACCTTCGGAGTTTCCTCAGGTGAATTCCTCGGTTACATCGTAACACAACGAGGAATCAAACCCAACCTAAAGCAGATCTAAGCGATCCTGAACCTCCCAAGTCAAAAAAATAGTAGAGAAGTCCAACGGCTCACGGGTCGGATTGCTGCACTTAATCGGTTCATCTCTTGATCTACCGACAAGTGTTTACCATTCTACGATCTCCTACGCGGGAATAAAAAGTTTATATGGGACGAGAAGCGCGAAGAAGCATTTGCTCAACTCAAACAATATCTTACTACACAGCCTGTACTCGTCAAGCCGGATGTCGGGGACGTTCTTTCCCTTTACGTCGCGGTATCCCCCGCAGCAGTCAGCAGTGTTCAAATAAAGGAAGACCGCAGCGAGCAAAAACCAATCTTCTACACAAGCAGGCGTATGACAGGCCCAGAAATGCGATACCCAACTCTGGAGAAGATGGTGCTGGCCGTAGTCGAAGCGGCAAGAAATCTCCGCCCGTATTTTCAGTCACATTTGGTGGAGGTACTGACCGACCAGCCCCTCCGAACAATACTCCAGAACACCAACAGGTCCGGAAGACTAACAAAGTGGGCTATCGAATTCGGTGAGCTTGATATCACTTACAAGAACCGAACGGCAGCAAAGTCTCAGGTCCTTGCGGATTTCTTAGTTGAGCTGGCTCCGGAACTGGAGCAAGACCTCATACTCCCGAACCCAAACTGGACCCTTCATGTTGACGGCTCTTCAACCAACAAGGGCGCAGGTGCCGAGGTCCAGTTACAGTCCCCGACCGGAGAATTGATCAGACAGTCTTTTAGCTTCGGCTTCCCAGCGTCGAACAACGAGGCAGAGTTGGAATCTTTGATCTCCGGACTCCGCTTAGCCAAAGCTGTCAAGGCCAAATGTCTAAGCGCCTACTGCGACTCACAGCTGGTCGCCAGTCATTTCAGTGGCGACTACGACGCCCGCAACGACTGAATGGATGCTTACCTCAAGATAGTCCAAGGGTTAGCAGCAGAGTTCGAATTCTTCGAACTCATCAAAGTCCCCAGAGGAGAGAACGTCTGCGCCGACGCCCTCGCAGCCCATGGCAGCAAGCTTCGAGATCAGGTTAAACGAACCATCCCAATACACAGAATTGAGAAGCCAAGTATTGACACCTCGACCTACCAAACGGTCACCGTGGCCCCGATCACCGACCGTGGGACTAGTCACGAGACCACCACGCCACACATCGAAGGGTTCGACCCCGAATGGAGGACGGAGTTCATCGACTATCTTAGCAGGGGAGAACTCCCAGCTGAGAAATGGGCTGCACGCCGACTAAAAACACGCAGTGTCCATTACGTCGTCTTAGATGATGAACTCCATCGATGGATCGCGAGTAAAGTACTCCTCAAGTGCATTCATGGCAACGAAACTGTAAAAGTTATGGCCGAAACACACGAGGGCGCCTAAGGCAACCATTCAGGCGGACGAGCCTTGGCAATCAAAGTGAGAGGCCTAGGCTTCTTCTGGCCGACGATGAACGCAGACTGCGAGTCCTACGCTAGACGTTGCGACAAATGCCAACGCCACGCACCAAGTATCCACTGCCCGACTGAAATGTTACGCACAACAACATCACCATATCCATTCATGCGATGGGCAATGGACATCATACGACCGCTTCCCAGTTTCCGACAACGACGTTTTGTTCTAGTCCTCACTGACTACTTCACGAAGTGGATCGAGGCTGAAGCCTTCGCTCAAGTCACGGACAAAGAAGTCTGCGGCTTCGTATGGAAGAACATTATCTGCCGCCACGGTATACCTTATGAAATTGTTACTAATAACGGATCGCAGTTCATGTGAGGCAACTTCAAAAAAAAACTGCAGCATATGGGACATCTGATTAAGCCCTTCCACCCCTCGCTACCCGCAAGGAAATGGCCAAGCGGAATCCTCCAACAAGCTTATCATTGACGGCATCAAGAAACGTCTAGATCTGAAGAAAGGACATTGGGCCGATGAACTCGACAGAGTCCTGTGGAGTCACCGCACGACACCAAGAGGTTCGACTAAATCAACACCTTTCTCCCTTGCATACGGTGTTGACGCTATGGCCCCCGCAGAGGTCAACGTTACAAGCCTCCGACGTTCGAAGATGCTCCAGTACATAGAACTCAACAAGGAGATGCTGCTCGACGCCCTCGACGAGATCGATGAGCGAAGGGACCAAGCTCTGCTCCGGATCCAAAACTATCAGCATCAAATAGAGAGCTACTACAACAAAAAGGTCCGGGCCAGACCCCTCAACCTCGGTGACCTCGTCATGCGCAAAGTGTTCGAGAACACTAAGGAACTCAACGTCGGCAAACTCAGGGCAAGGTGGGAAGGACCCTACAAAATCGTCAAAGTCGTCAAACTAGGCATCTACCGGCTTGAAACATCGTGCGGAGAAGAAGTGCCTCGAGCATTGAACTCAATGCACTTGCGAGAGTAGATGCACCTCCGCGGTCACTTCCACTCAACCGAGTAGATGCACCTCCGCGGTCACTTCCACTCAACCGAGTAAATGCACTTCAAACAGCCACTTTTACTCGGGTAAAACGAACTACGAAGGGCTTGATCCTCAACCGAGGTACGTAGGCAGCCTTAACCGGTCCAGCTGTAACAACACCAAAATCCAAACTTTGTTTCAGTCTCAATCGACTAACGAGTGATCCATGAACCCCGCTTGTCGTAAGACGGTCATCTCATCAAGTGATTCCCGTACCGCCAACAGGCAGTACGCGGACACTCACATCCCACTATTCAGCTATGTCCTAATCAGACATCTGGCTGAAGGACCCAACGGCCGTCAGTCACCTAAGCCCCAAATGCATTGACCGACCAAAAAGGGCGAAATCTATACCCTTTTTTTAGATTGACGAGTAAAGGATTATGTGGGAACCGAAATTCGCACTGTCGATTTCCGTTTAAATTAGGAAAGTAGGAGAACCCTAATTTCCCAGAGGTCCCGGATTTCTGTTAATACCACACGCCAAGCAATCAGAACACGAAACGAGAACAATAGTAAAATAAGAAATCGAAAAAGGAGAGCAAGATAGTTCTTATTCCGAATATGCGTTTGAGCGTTTACAACAAGGTAAGTGCCTGGGCTACGAGAGCTGTCGGCGAGATTCCGAATCTGCGTTTGAGTCGCAGCTCGAATAACAAAAACGGAAAATTGCCTAAAATCGCTCTAATTGCTAAGTTTGCTGTCAAAAAGTCCTCCTCCATGCCGCTCGCCTAGGACTCCTTATATACTGGCTCCAAGGTCGGTTTACGCTTTTCCCCTTCTGCCCTTAAGCCGCCATAGCATAAAAATAGAGATATTTCATTTTTTCCGATCTTCGTAATTATCTTCAAACTTCCGTATTTATCTGCGGAAACTTGACATTTATCTTTCCTCGCGAAGTCGTATCGACGTTTCGGAAGAGCTCGGTCACTACGTAGCGACCGAGCGAACACTCGAGCTCGGTCGCTACGTAGCGACCAAGCGGAGTGGACATTCGGTCGCTACGTAGCGATCGAGCTTTGGCTCGAACTCGGTCGCTACGTAGCGACCGAGCGGAGCACGTGTTCGGTCGCTTTGTAGCGACCCTTTTCGAGCTTTTGTCCGATGACTCGCGTTTCCTCCGCAAAGCTTTTCGTAAAGAATAATCTATTTCGAAAAAGTGTTTGTCGAAGAAGGTTTTTCGTTTTCTTCTTCGGGGATTTGGACGTTAACTTTGTCGTAACCGTTTTCGACCCCAACAGATTAGCTACCCAAAACTCGACTGTCATTTGAAAAACAGATAAAAGAACCTTTCCCTCTTAAATTCGGTCTCTCGTCTTTCAGAATTGAATAGCGTCTTTAGACATTATCTCAACCGAAACGCGACGAAGACATGCAAAAGTCACTTAGCGGCTTGTTTGGTTATCTATTTGCAAAAATTAAAGATCAAGGACCTATCGTTTCTAAGCAAACATGCTACGAGACTTTCAGGCAAATTTTGATTTTTAGACACTGCAAATACAGATGAAAGAAAACAACAACACACGAACCTAAAGTTTGCTTAAACAGCAACTCGGCAATAAGGTAAAAACGTGTCTAAACATATAACAAAAGGGTCGACCAGGACCACAAACACATTCCGACGGAAAACACAAAAAATAATAATACAACACAGATGGAGGGTCAAGCAGCGGAATCCTGGTCATTTCCGTTCCCAGTCAGGACACTCGGAGCAGGAGGATCTTGGGGGTCTTCGGCCGCAGAAACAGTTGGACCCTTAACTTGAGCAGGAAGATCCACACCTGAGGACGGGATGCTCGAAGTACTCCCTTTCCCGACCTCGCTTGTTACCTCCTCCTCGTTCGGTCTCAGCGATGGCGTCTTCTCACCTCGATCGTTTTCCCCCTCCTCGTCCTCTCGCCTTTCGTAAGAAGTGTCGGAGACGAGAACAGGGTCTTCAGGACCTACGTTCTCAGTCCCCCCTTCCTGGATTAAGATGTCACCCGTCTCAGGGTTCTCTTTCTCAGGACTCTTCTCCTCCGTAGCCGCGACCCGTTCCATGGGGCAGATATGACGTCTACCGCTAACTCTCCGGACTGGTCCTCAACGACTTCATGTGAAGTAATGAGCTGGGAAGCCGACTCCGACCCAATCAAGCTAACGTTCGACCCATACGGGTCAAGCGTCGCCATAAACTCCTCGTTAATAAACTTAGAAGGAAGGTTGAGTGGGGACAAAGTAAGGTCGCTCTTGGAAAGCGGGTCAAGGCGAAGTCTAGCAACCTCAGCCTCATGAACCTTCTCCTGCTCTATGAAAATGTTTATCATGTCTTGCGGGATTTCCGTCCCGTTGTCCCTTATCACCTAGAGGCATTTTTTCGTTCCCGAGGCCTGTCCATACAGATTCTTGGCTCTATGAAAATGTTTATCATGTCTTGCGGGATTTCCGTCCCGTTGTCCCTTATCACCTAGAGGCATTTTCTCGTTCCGAGGCCTGTCCATACATTTTCTCGAAGGCGTCAAGGCGAGCTAAGTGGTCTATCACCCGACCGAAGCAGCGAGTAGACTTGTCTGCCATGGCAGTTTGAACCTTGACCCTCTCACGAGTAACTTCATGGATTCGAGAGTCCCTTAAACGCTGCCTATCCTTGACCAGCGTCTCAACAACAGCATCCCTCTCTTCTTCAAGCTCCGCCTTCTCCTTCTCAAGGGCGGCATCAGTCAGCTCCAGACGAGTCTTCTCGCGCATAAGCTCCTTCTTCGCAAGTCGATCAGATTTCAGCTTGCCTTCGAGTTCTTCGAACTTGACTCGAAGAACTTCTTTTTCCTCAGCCGCCTTGTCGTTAGCCTTCTTGTTCTCAGCCTGCAACCTCTCAATCGCGCTCAGCCTGGTCCGTGCAAGTTTCTCCGCCGCGCCTAATTGTATCATCGTCTGCTTCAGGGCGCTGTCATACTTCTCGACGAGATAATTCATACTCCCGTCACTCTGCACAATAACAAAAGCAAGAATGATTTTCTTTAGCTTACGAAAGGGTCCTGTTTGAACTAGTGAAAAGGGTAAGTAAGTTACCCGTTTTCTCGTGGAAGCAGCATCGATGTATTCGTGCTTGAGGTATAGGTCCCCTATTGGCGGCAACTATCTCGTCCCGCCACGGATCTGACGCGTCGACTCCGTGCACTGGAGAGGATTAAACACTAAGGGAGTCTTCTCGTCATACATGAACTCCACGCGGTCTGGAAATTCGACCCTCGCCCTCTTCGATAGTGAACCCTCACTCTGAACGCCCTTCCTCGTCGCCGACGTAGGAACGGCCCTCTCACTCGATGCAGATTCACTTCGAGGATCACCTTTGGATCCATACGCATTTCCTCCACTCCTCGAAGGATCTTCAGATGCAGGAAGATCATCGGGATGATCCCCGTCAATAGAACGACGTGCCCCACCCTCGACAGATTTCTTCTTCGCTCTCTTTTTTGGTCGTTCCTCAGGCGATGCCTCAGTAGAACCAGTCTGAGCAGGGCCCCCCGTGTTATCTTCCCGAACGACTATCAAGGCCTCATTTTAGTCGATAGAAGGATCCTCACGAGGCCTCTTCTTCCCGTCCTTCTTCTTTTTCTTCTTCTTCGAGACCTTAGGAGCGTCAGTGGAAGACAGAGCTTCCTCTAAAGGAACACTTTCCTCAAGAGAGGCAGACTGCTCCCCTTTGGCGATACGTTTCTTCGCCTTCCCCGCCGCCTTCTTTGTAGGATTTTGGGCCGACGGCTCCACGTTTGCGTCTCCTTCGACGAAACTAGGTCTAATGTCTGAAACACCAGTGGAAGACGACTTCGTCGACAACATCTGAAGTTTCCCTTTTAGCAAGGCACTCAGGTCTGGAACTCCATCCATCTCTCTAGCTTTGTTTAAAAGCTTTTGTTGCTTCCGAGTAAACAAGGATAAGCGAGATTTACAAGGGCCGAGTACAACAGGAAGCCTCGACTCCCAATCAACTGCAAAACAGAAGAGACGGCAAAAACATAAAGCCGGCGCAAATAAGTTATTAATAAAACTTCTCGGTGAAAGATCAACGAGCTCACCTCTAGCAATCCGAGCTTTTTGACGCCTTATCCACTCTCGACTAAGATCAGGCCAACGGACATGGCTGTGAGCTGCGATCGCCTGGGCACTCTCGAAGAAGTTTTTTGGGTATGCGATTTTGTTCGGGTGGCGAACTGCAACAATAATAAGAAACACATGGTCAGGATCCCCGAGTAAGACATGATGTTAACAAACAGTATCTACCAAGCGTTTTATTCCATAGAACGCGATAGTCGTCCCCAGGAGGCTCTGCGAAGGCATGCTCGTCGGACTTGATATAAAAATGTGAACGCTGCCAGTCTTTCGTCTTGTTCGGATGCCCGGTCAAGACGTTGTAGTTCGAACGCATCTTCACTGAGAATATTCCATGCGGCTCCGCCTTCGTGAAAGTTAACTCTTCGAACACTCTCACGCTCATCGAAACGTCTATCTCCGCGGCCATCACCATCAGCATAACCGCAATGCGCAGCGACCCGTTAAGTAACTGACAGATTGCAATGTCTCGACGGAATGCATAGGACATGATCAGTTGGAGGATCGGAAACCAGAGTTTCGTATGGTCTCCAAAATAGGATTTGTAGACACACTGCCACACTGGTAGCCAACCGGAGGCGACCAAGGACGCTGCCCATTAGAAGGAATGATGTATGTAACGCCGGTGCCTCCATGTCGCCTCAACAAATCCTTCACCGTCTTGTGAGAGGAGCAACAATCGAACACGTTCTTCCACGACTGACCGTTGGCCTGAGGATCACGCAAGGATTCCGGCGGAAGTGGGGAAAGCTCCTCAAAGATTCCACCAGGATGGTAAATCATAGGCCTGCAGTCAATCTGATCAAAGGGAACCCTTAGACGAACTCGCCTCGGAGGCGTCGAAGCCTGTCTTGATGCTCCAGAGCCGTCACGTTCTGAACTCCTCGAACCACCACTCTGATCTTCTGGGTAACTACCTCTACTACTGCTTGCGTCGCTACCTACACCAACGACGGTACGACCAGCGGTTTCTTCGCGAATTTGCCTATGAGACTCGGCGACTAGAAGGCGCTGAGATAGACTCATATTCTCCGTATCCCGCATGGCGTCGCGATGGATCAGATCAAACTCATCTAACGGTCTACCATTCGCTGTCAAGTCTTTAGCTGGGCTCGGAGTGTTAGCAATGTTCTTCCCTTTCTCTTTGCGTGATAGTCGACTCTTCGTAGGCATACTTGTCATTCTGAGGACGACTAAAATGACGCTCGAAGCGCTGACTCACCAAAAACAAATCTAGAGAGAGAAATAGAAGTAGAGAAAAGGGAGAGAAAGCGGAATACCTGAGCTTGCAGAGAGGAATGACGAAAACGAAAGGGAAGGACCTATTTATAGCAAAAACGAAGGCACGCTTCCCAAACACAATCATTAGGTCTAAGAGGGCCTAAATGGGCCTCAAGGGCCGCCTAAATATCCAGAAACCTACTCGCGACGGTTCGATTTCTCGCCTCAACCGATTTCTGGTTGAACAGCAAAAGCAGATCAATCTCCGATTTTTTATCTGAACCGGTTCTCGCCCAAACCGGTCTTCGGTTAAATAGCGAAACCGGTTCTACCATTTCACGGTTCGCGAGTAACCTTCCGCCCGACTAAAGATTGCTTCCATCACGAAGACAATAAGAGTGGGGAAGGCGAGTCGTGATGAACTTTACTCAAGCGACTAAATGCGTCCAACAATGGCCAGAGAAACAAGAGAAAGAGATACCTTCTGTTGACCCCGAGTAAAAACGACATGCAACTAAAAACGCCTAACAACGACCGGGAAGACCGACTAACCGCAAGGTGCCTCTCACACTAGAACCTGTTATCCGAACGAACCTGACCCACAAATTCACTGAGACCGCTACACTGCTCACAAGTGAACTGGGGGGGGGACTTATTGTAGGAGATGGATTACATCCCTCCACAAGGCCCATCGAATAACAAGGTCTAGCCCAACGAGCTACAAACTTACTCGGCTCGGCGAGTAAAGCTGTCAGTTCGATCTTAGAGTGCTTTTAACTAGTAATGTCAAATGGGCGGGCTATAAATGGGTGGCCCGTGTCCAAATAGATATGGTCCGAAATGGACAGAACCATATTGAACCATAAATATTTTTTGTCCAAATGGGTGAGCTCAACTACATACATGGCCAAATTTGGGTTTAACCAGTTGGGCAATGGGCGGCCCAATAAGCTTAAATGTCTAGGGTTAGGAAATTGGGGGAAAACACGATTTCCTTTTTTTTCCCCGTCTCCTGCGATTCTTCTTCTTCTGAACTTGTGAACTTGTGAACTGATGTATTTTCACTTTTCAATGTTGTGTGAACTTGTGTCTTTTTTTATCACTTTGAACTTATCTTTTGAATTTATCTTGTGTTTTTTATAACTTTGAAACATGAAGTTGAAAACACACAAGTATATCATATTTATAAATCTTTTGAACTGTATATGACATCTTTAAAATTGAAAAACTTAAGAATTTTTGCATCTTTAGAACTGAAATATATTGTTTACATTAAGTGGGCACATGGACCGTCCATGGATAACCCAACAAATCATGGTCCTATTTGGTTATGGTCTCATTTGGACATGGTCCTATTTGGGCTTCGACCAAAAATGTCCAGCAAAAAACTGAAGCCCATTCGGACACACCCAAACCCGTCCAACCCGCCCATTTGACATCTCTACTTTTAACCGACGACCAAGCCGACCTTGCGATTCTTCTTCTCCTTCTTCGATTTTCCTTCTCCTTCTTCGATTCTTCTTCACTTTTCTTCGGTATATACTCGGCCTTCTCAAGTTAAGGCCCGAAGGGGGACCGGATCTAGGGCACACAAGGACGGAAAGCCTATAAAAGGAAAGGAGACAACAACAAGAAGATTGGATTAGTGATTTGTGTTATGTGTTAGACTCAGATGGATCGGTGAAAGTGAAAACAAATGCTGGACTAGGAGATCTGACCGCAGATGGTCCTATTTGGTTATGGTCTCATTTGGACATGGTCCTATTTGGGCTTCGACCAAAAATGTCCAGCAAAAAACTGAAGCCCATTCGGACACACCCAAACCCGTCCAACCCGCCCATTTGACATCTCTACTTTTAACCGACGACCAAGCCGACCTAAAGCATCCAGCTCGGAGGAACTCCATCAAGGCCCATATACTCGGCCTTCTCAAGTTAAGGCCCGAAGGGGGACCGGATCTAGGGCACACAAGGACGGAAAGCCTATAAAAGGAAAGGAGACAACAACAAGAAGATGATCGACACTTTTACACACACACTGAGCGGCTAGATCTAGGGTTTTAGTCTCTCTTTACTCCTAATCGTTCAGTACCTTTTTCCGGTTTGCTCTTCGAGTTCCGGCTTGTTTCCTTGATCTCCTATCACTCTTGTACCCCTTTTGATCAGATCTAATAAAACGTCTTTAGTCATCCCATTTTTGAGTTCTTTCAACCTAGTCGACTGAATCCCGTTCAAATATGATGTTTTTTGCGGTATACTTAACAAAGTGTTGTTTGATATATATATAAGCAAACAAAAAAGGTTTTACAACAGAATGAATCGTTAATCATAGCCATGCTTAAGATAATATATACAAAGGAAAGTCAATATAGTCGACTGGATTAGGTTCGTGTCTTCGCTCAACCAGTTATTTCCTACTTGTAATAATTCTGACTCTGAAAATTGGTGGCGGATGACAGGTTTATCATTCAATCACGTATTGAACAAGCAAAATTCTCATTTTTGTAACCACAGAATAAGAAATATTTAATCATCTTTAATCCTAGAATTAGACAAGGTATTGTTTTGTTTTCTGGTCGCTTTCAAAAAATCAGTAGCTACCAAACATGCGATGCCAAGCTTTGCAGTCCAAGCACTTCTGTATTGAGAAAATAGACTTTTTAGCAAAGAATTGTTTGCTAGTAAAATTAAGATAGCAGTTTTATATACATGTATAATTGGATTAAAGTTAGGGGTCATGTGCTTTGTCTTTTACCAAACTCCGTTGTCCACTTACTTTTATAAGCCATATATCTGAAATATGTGCATTGGAGAACTTTTTTCTAATACAAATATTTACAGAGGCATTGGGAGTGTACATCTCGACCACGAGTACAACGACCACCTACGTGAGTTTATTCCATTTCTTGCATCATTTGGGTTGGTTTGTTTTTGAAAAGCCTACCTCCACGAGACCTCTCTCGTGCTACTAAGACATTAATGTTCTCATAACGTCTGACAAATCAAAAGTCTTAAAACTAGACACATTTTCATTTTGCAGCACACCAAATGAGTTATTTGAGATAATCCCATCAACGATAGTACTCAAAGAGTGACGAATACGAGATGAGCAACTGGAACTAGGGGTGGTAGCAGCAAGAGCAGGGGTTTCAATATCTGAATGTCTTGGAGCAGTTGGGAACGCAATATCTGAATGTCTTGGAGCAGTTGGGAACGGCCGAATGGCCATATCAAGTTGACAAACTCTAAATTTTAGGACATCTAGTTGAAAAGGCGACGTGAGTTTATTTGTTTAAATAATGCAAATTGTAATTATGTTGTCTGCTTGCATGTTTTAGTAAGTAACCTACTTAAAAGATAAAAGTCAAAAGATCAATGGTCACAAAAAAAGTGAGATCAATTTCAATAATATTATTGTAAGCATGATGATTGCGTTGGAGATTTTTACCTGTCAGCTCATATTTTGAATTTCAAATTATGAGAAGTTCGAAAAACTAAAAATATCGAGCATTGTTTTGGATATGGATACTAGTATTATATCTATAAAAATAGATTAAAAAATCTCACAGAGGTTTAATCTTTAGTTTTTTTTTTTTTTTTTTGAACATTATCTTTAGTTTTTAAACTGGTGATATAGTAGTACGATAAATCATCTACACCATTTATTTATAGAACCACTCTTTTATTCATCGCAAATTTGGTTTGTGTCAGTTATAATTAAGTGGAATCTACGATGGTGGTTCGAATACAATCGTTTTTTAGTATGTGTAAACCCAAATTTAAAATACTAACAAATTAGTATTTAAATAGATCGAAATATATCGAAATAGTCTAAAAATATAATAATGTTTTATCATAGACGCACCATTTTCCCAAAACCAACCAACTCGATATATGTATTTGTCAAAAAAAAAAAAACCAACTCGATATATGTATATTGAACCGAACTGAAGTTTCCAAAATCCAACCCTAATAAGAGGTGTGCTGAAATAATGGAATCCAAACCCTAATAAGAGGTGTGCTGAAATAATGGAAGAATTAGCCCGATAATATTGCTACTCCCTCCGTTTCCGAAACTAAGATTTTTTAGATTTTTTTCTTGTTCCACAAAGATAAATTTTTTATATTGTTAAAGTATTTTCTTATACTTTTGAGGAATCTTAATTGAGAATATTTGAATTGATTAAATTTTATCAGTGAAAAGTTATTGGAAAGTGTATAATAAAATAAAAGATAAATTAAATTATAAATATTTATTAAATTCTTAATAAATTTTTAATAATATTGCATACTCTAACTTTGACCATGTCATTAATTTTTTGTCAGTATGGCACCCCGCTGGACCAACAGTTTCAGAAATCCATGCACTCGTTCAATAGTAGTATAATCTTACCAATATCTATTAAATTAAATATACATCCACGAAAATTAATTTCAAATACATTAAAAACGCACAAGTCATAACAATGATTATTCGAGTTTGAATAAATGTTGCAATCAAAGAGAGAAAAGAGGCAGAGACGTGCATGCCGAAACAAGCATTCCTCTTCTGACTTCTCTCATCTACATTTTTATAGCTTTCGAATCTTAAGATGATAAATTACTTATTCCTAGTTAATAGTACTTAATATCATACAATTTTAATTAAAGTATAGATCTATTTTTTAAGAAAAATGTTTAGGTCTTATAGACCAATTATTGACGGATACCTATGTATGATGTCTCTAATTTTAGTAGGTTATGAAATCTTCATATGCTGTCGACCATTTAACGAAATAAAATTGTATTCTGTGCATGTATATACGTTAGACCAGTAATTCACTCTCTGAGGGGTATTTAATTTATGTGGAGTGGTTAGCTAAAGTTTGCAAAATCAACATTTGAGTCAAAATGCTGTCAGCAAAATTACATGCGGGGCTGTATAAAACAAATATAATAAAATGATGAATAGATGTGTAGGTTTCAAATACATTATAGTAAACTGTATTGCTTGCTGTAAAATAGAGATGGAATCATATCACGTTAATTCGTATGTTTTTTCTTTAGGAATTTCTCATATATTATAATTGTTGATGGCAATTTTACACTATAAACCAAAATTTAGCAAAAAAAAAGAAAATTACACTATAATTCCATCTATATTATTATGAGCTGATATACCACACTGCAAAAATCATCCAAACGCCATTAATATAAAATTCACTCCCCGAAAAAGAAAGAAGCTGGAAACAATCTCTCCTAAAAGATAAGGTTTGATAAATCATAACCAAGCTTTGTTTAAAAGAAAACTTTGACTAAACCAAAAATTATTATCAAACATATAATTTTCAGTTTAAATTTTAAACATACGCAATTGTATTGGGTAAATAAATCTGGAATTAATATGTTAGGTCTATTTTAATCTTGGCTTGGAGTATTCTGATGCCAAGGGAGACCAATCCAGCAAGAAACCATGTGATCAGTGGCGTATATAAAATTTTAAATACAAGAAAGCGAAAAGGATAAGGATATAAATCATATAAAAGTCTCAAATGATATCCTCAATATATGATGATCGATAAGGACACATGCCTTCTTCGACACTTCTTTTATGCGACGAGACATGTATGTGTCGGATGTGTTATTGTCGACACGCCGTAACCAAAATAGTTTTATTTTGTAGTCTCTGTCTATGATTGATCAAGTAGTTTCAAATTCTCATCCGTTATCCATAATTTGATATAATAACTAAGACCATGATTAACGTTGTCCCTTAAGCTGGATCTTAAGCATATTTTTCATTAAAAAAAAGAATAAAGCAGTCATTATGTTAAGCGACGTCGCCTAATTAGGGCTAAGAAGATACAAATCTTCTTGGACACGTGTCATGGCGTGAGAGATTTGGGAGGAAAAAGCCGAGGGGTGGAAAAACTATCTTTCATTTACGCGTTTTTCATCTTCCTTCTCTCTTCGACGGCGAAGTGGAGAAACACATCGTCTCGTTTCGTCGACGAACCAAATCGATGAAAATCGATGGTTCTTCTCCTCTACGAACCGATTAAAGTCCCCGTGTGGTCTCCTCAACGAAGGGAAGCAACGAATCCGGTTGAGATCCTCGTGGAAGAGAAGAAACGAAACTGGTTGCGGTCTTGGGCGAAGAAGCGAATCGAAGCAAATCGAAGGTGGCTCAGCTCGAGGACGAAGCTTATTGGCGGTTGTTCCTCAATCGAACCAAAGGTAAAGGTCTTAACTTTTTTTCCTAGTTTGAAAGTCGAATCTTCAACGGTTCTGCATGTCTTTGTTTGTGGTCTTGTTGTTCGAATCTTCCTAGGGGTTCTGCATGTCTTTGATTGTGGTCTTGTTGTTCGAATCTTCTAGGGTTATGCGTGTCTGTGATTGTGGTTCTGTAAATGATTTGTGTTTCTGTTAATGAGATGTCCTTTTAGAGCTTTCATCTGTATTGATCGTTTGATCTTCTAGGTGTTGTTGATGAAGAGCTTTCACGTGTATTGATGGGTTGTTGAGATTGAATAACTTGTTGAGATTGAATCTAACTATATTTTATTTCTTGTTCTTATTTGTTTAGATGGGTTGTTGAGATTGAATAACTTGTTGAGATTGAATCTAACTATATTTTATTTCTTGTTCTTATTTGTTTAGATGGGTTGTTGAGATTGAATAACTTGTTGAGATTGAATCTAACTATATTTTATTTCTTGTTCTTATTTGTTTAGATGGGTTGTTGAGATTGAATAACTTGTTGAGATTGAATCTAACTATATTTTATTTCTTGTTCTTATTTGTTTAGATGGGTTGTTGAGATTGAATAACTTGTTGAGATTGAATCTAACTATATTTTATTTCTTGTTCTTATTTGTTTAGATGGGTTGTTGAGATTGAATAACTTGTTGAGATTGAATCAAGTATATTTTATTTCCTGTTCTTATTTGTTTATCACTTGATCAGATTGAATAACATGTTTCTATCTTTTCTCTTATGGTTGAAAAATGGCATGAGCCACTGTCGGCAAGCAAAAGGAGGTGAATAGCAACAGAGAGAAGAGGAATGCGACAACATCAACAGAGGTAATACATTTCTCCTTCACCAGTGGGGTAATAAATGTATTGTTACTGATTGATTATGGTTGAGACTTGAGATATGTAATAAATAGAAAGTGATAAATGGTTTTAGATAAACGTCTAGATGGTTGAGATAGGTAATAAATAGAAATTGATTAAGGTTTGTGACTGTGGAATGAATATGCTTGTGATGAATGTGTGTAGATAAACGTCTAATTGTTTGAGAAAGATATTAAATAGAAAGTGATTATGGTTGGTTGGTTGCTTTTATCTTCCATCTATAAAAACGTCTAAGTTGTTCTTCTCTTCCTTATCGTCTTATGTTGTTCTATTTCTTTGGATCTTCAACGGCTAAGCTGTTCTTCTCTTTCTTATTCTCTTATTTTCTTCTCTTTCTTATTCATTTTCTGCTCCTTTCTCTTATTTGTTATTGTCGGATATGGATTCCTATCCATATAATAACCAGAATACAAATTTTGTTGATCTCCTAAATAGTCAACAAGATATTGTCTTCGGTTTTGGACAAGATAATGCCGAGGTATCTTCATCCCAAGTGCCTATTTTCGGTGAAAATTCAACTGCAGAACGTAAGGAACGAAGGACGTGGTCACCTACCGATGACATAGTGCTCATCAGCTTGTGGTTGAACACGAGCAAAGACCATGTCGTGGGCAATGAGCAGAAGTCCAGGTACCTTAAATGCTATCAGTGTTCTTGATCGCTCTTCTGCTTTTGATGATATAATAAAATGTCAAGCTCCACAAGTCACTTTCTCCGTCAATGGAAGAGAGTATCATTTGGCTTACTATCTCACTGACGGAATTTATCCGAAATGAACAACTTTTATCCAATCTATTCCAATACCACAAGGGCCGAAAGCGGTTTTATTTGCTCAACATCAAGAATTTGTCCGCAAAGATGTCGAACGTGCTTTTGGAGTCTTGCAAGCTCGCTTTGCAATTGTTAAAAATCCAACACTTTTTTGAGATAAAGTCAAAATTGGAAAGATTATGAGAGCATGTATCATACTCCATTATATGATAGTAGAAGACGAACGAGATGGATACACTCAATATGATGTTTCTGAGTTCCAACAAGGAGAAGACACCGGAAGTTCACATGTCGATCTCATGTATTCTACAGATATCCCGACAAATATCGCCAATATGATGGGTGTTCGAACTAGAATTCGTGATAGACAAATGCATCAACAGCTGAAAGTTGATTTGGTTGAGCATATATGGCATAAATTTGGACGTGATGAAGACAACAACTGAGCTTGAATTTTTTTTAAAAAGAAATTGTCGTTTAATTAAGTTATCTTTGTTTTTATGTTTTTTTTTAATTCTATGTTTAAAATATTGTCTTTTATAATGTTTTCATTAATAAATAAAAATTTCTTTTATTTAAAAATATTTAATATTTTTCTAATTAAGAACCCCAAAATAAAAGACTACCATTGGAGATCCAAAATCATAGTGTTTCTTAATGTGTTTCTTAATTAGTAAAATAATGATTAAGATACTCATATGAGTATATGGGTTAATCATGCTTTAAGTACACATTGCTGTCACATAGAATACAAATTGGCAAAGTAGCAAACAGTAACCGATTTCAAATTTGCCCTTTCAGCGAAGCTAATACAACACAAACCCTTACACTCAATGTTTCGATGAAGTATGTTAAACATTTTTAAAAATCATACATATCTAGAGCCGATATGTGCACAGTTCAGTGAAATACTAACGCTAGTCTCCAGATTTTTTGAAGATAATATAAATGGCATAAACACCCAAATTATTATGAATATTTTCTTATTGATTTTTTGATAAATCTTTTATCACCCCAAAATCTTAAAACCTGTCCATCGCCAATTTATGAAAACAGAAACATAAGAGAAAGGTTTATGAATCACAAATAAAGTGTTCTATTCTTGCAGAGTGATTTAAACTAACAGAGACCATAAATATATTGTGGTATCAATCAATGCAATAGATATGTTCCGGATCACGACAATGACTTATTAGAGTCCGACGGGTGACCATTCTGAAAACAAGAGGAACGAATAGAAAAAGAACGTAAAAGAACAAAATTTCATGAATGAAAAAAAATGGTTGTTTCATCCCATATTTAACAAAAAATTAATTTATTTTTTATTTTTCTAAAAAAAAAAATGGCAAGGAATGGAAAAAAAAAATTATTCCTATGATTTTTTTAAAGAATGTTTGGGAATGCATTTGTTCCTCGCCGTTCGTTGGTCATCAATTCTTAGTTTAATCGATAAGTTTTAGGGAATCTCAAGCTCAGCGACATGTCAGTGATCCAGATCAAGATCATAATATCAATCAACATCGCTTCTTTCCTAAGATTTTATCAAAACCAAATAAGGAAGAAGCTCCATCATCAAACCCGTTTGATTTATATATTTAAAAAAAAAAAGACACCATCTTTTTCAGCGTCTTCTTCTGATATTTACAGTTCTGTTACATGGAAAATTACTCTGGTAAAAACCTCTGAAACAAGCTTCCATTATTTTAGCTCAATCAGGGTTACACAGAGGAGAAAAAAAACAACAAAAGAAAAATTTACACTTCCACCAAAGTTTTCAACTTTGACAAAAGTTACCATCCATCTGATTCTGAACTGCTTTTACCGCAGCCACTCTTGCCGCCGTTGCAGCCTTATTAGCAGCTGCCACGGCTCGGCTAACTTGCTCATCTACTCGTCTCCGAGTCACAGCCTTCTTAGCCGTTTCTCTAGCTGCCTGAACCGCTCTCCGAACCGGCTCGCTAGTAGGATGAAGAAACGTTACAAGATTCCCTGAATCCCATTCACCAGATTTAGCATCACCGGTTCTAAACGAGTAAGCACCATACCCTTGCTTACGACCCTCGTGCCATGCTCCTTCATAACAATGACCATTAGCAAAACGATACACACCAAACCCATGAATCTTGTCTCCAAAGTACTCTCCTGCATACTTATCTCCATTTCTACACAAACACAACCAAATAAATATTTTGTCTTTAAAAATCAATTTCAACAATTATAATTAAAATCAGTGTTCTAAAAATCGATCTAGACTAGTCATTAATATAATTAATTACTGCCTAGCAATTTTTTTAATATTGGATAAAATCATTTTATTTACCTGAAATGGTAAGATCCAAGACCATGTTTGACACCAAATCTTGATTCACCAACATAGGAGCTACCATCAGCACAAGACTGAACACCAAAGCCATGGCTTTGACCATTAAGCCACTCGCCAGCGTAGCAATCACCAGTGTAGAATCTGTAAACTCCGTAACCATGTCTAAGACCTTGCCTATACTGGCCTTTGTATCTACTCCCTCTAGCCCAGCTCTCGATCCCATGACCATCGTACCTCCCATCGACCCAATCACCTTCGTAACGTCCTCTCACGAAGTAGTAATACACACCACTCCCGTTGCACTTCCCTTTGTGAAACTCTCCTTCGTAGAAATCTCCGTTGCTGTAGAAATGAACTCCTTCTTTGACGAACGGTTTGATCTTCTTCTCCGGTTTGTTTTCGGTATCGCCGATGTACCACTGAACCGGTTCTGACCGGTTCTTGGTATGAAAGCCAAAGAGTTTGGTGGTTTCTTTGAGTGCGAGTATGGTTTGGTTGAGGAGAGCGATGTTCTTGGAGGCGAAGAAGAGAGCGACGGCGACGAAGATCAGAGCTAGGAGGAGGTTCTCGGAGGTGAGAAGCTCATCGGTTTGGGAGAAGACGACGAAGAAGATGAAAGACGAGAGGCTGAGGAAGGAGAGAGAAACCATCGTGAAGGCTAGACCCGGGTTGATTCGGGTTAAACCGGTTCGAGGACTTGAACCGAACGGTTTAGGCGGTTTTCTTCTCTGTTTCTCTTCTTTCTCTCCGGCTTCTAGATCTTGTCTCTGGTGAGAGACTTCGCTAGCGATTACACTAAAGCTCTGAAAAGACGATCTTACCGTCGTCGACGGTGACCGGAGCAGCGACGACTGTGTCCTCGTCAGCTTCGCCTGTCCTTCCATCTCTTTCAGAAAAATTCGAACACGATAAAAACACGATCACGAAAGCTTCCTGTAAATTCGAGATTGTGGCTATAACCGAACTTCTCGGTTTCTCCGGCGAGAATACACTAGCCGCCGCGTCACCGCCGTAGCAAGCATCACCAACGAGATAGATAGAGATCCGTAACTTGTGATTTTTGTTTCTCCTGGTTTATCAAATTTCGCTTAACGGCGAGGCTAAAGCTTCTATGCTTTGAGAGGGAGAGGGAGAGAGAGAGAGACAAGAGAGGAGAACTGGACCGGGTTTGGTCTGAATTTAAAGGGGAGAGATGGGACTAGATTTAGTACGAACCGTTGGATTAACATCTGACGGTTGATTAACCAAAAAGGTTAAGGGTAGCCGTTGGATGAGAGAGCCCCGGTCATGACGGGAATATATTGGTCGACGGATCCAAACATGAACGGTTTTTTAGCTTTACTGTTGTAAAGCTGGCACGTGCTACTACTACACAGAGAAAATTATTATGAAAACAAAAAGCTCTAAATAAATAACACAAAAAGCTCTTGTACTCTTTATTTGATAAAGAAGATAAAAGTTTTCACATATTGAAAAATAGTTGATATCTAATCATAAATTTATAAATTTTATATTAAATATTTTTATGATTTTAAGCTAATAATAATTTAATATTTTACTATTAATAATATTTCTTGATAGCTTATTACTATTAATTAATAAAATATGTATTAAAAACCTAAAATTTAACTTTAATTAAAAATAGAAAAGAGAGAGAATGTTCATCATTATAAAACAGAGGAAATATTTACAAAAAGTTCAGATTTTGAAAATTTGGTGCTTTGTTTAGGTTCACATATACTCCTTCTGTTCCTGAAAATAAGATTTTATAGAGTATGCACGCTTATTAAGAATTTAATAAATGTTTATAATTTAATTTATTTTTTACTTTATTATACACTTTCCAATTAACTTTCCACCAATGAAATTTAATCAATTCAAATATTCTCAATTAATGTTTCTCAAAAGTATAAAAAGTATCTTAACAATATAGAAAATCTATCTTTGTGGAACAAGAAAAAAATATAAAACATCTTACTTTCGGGAACGGAGGTAGTATGAATTAAGAAGAAGAAAAGTTATATGGCTTAATTTTGAGTGGGAAATAAAAATCAGTTTAAGTATCTAAGTTACACTTTCTTAATAAACATATATAGCACAAAGTCGCCACGCTATGCCAGGTCTACTATTCATGCATATACAAAAGTGTACTATCAACTTATGTGTATAACACATTCAACAACTTCGTTAAATTCATTTTATTTTTGGTAAAAAATATGGTGGGTGATCTGCCAGCAGGATGGTTGAATTCGATTCGTTACTATATACCTACACGGAATTGAAAACTTTTCTTCAAAAGAAATTTAATGGCGAAGAAAATAATAAAAAAGAGAGGTCGATCCAAACTTATTGTGAACAAACAATTTCTCACCAAACATACCATTTGGTGTTAGGAAGTGTATGAATGAATGAACTTTGGTTGTTCTGTAAATGATAAATGAATATAACTATATAACCGATTGTTATAGTTAGATGGAACGACATAGAGACGCCAACAAATATTTCGTACTTTTCAAAATCACACAACAATAGGATAGTCGTCATGAATCATTGATATTATCTCCACTAGAGGCCGAGCCCCGCGCAAGCGCGGAGTTATTTGTGTATGTTGTTGTTGTTCAGTTTTACTTAGTGTTAGTGTTGTTAGTTATGTTGTTCTTACACTTGTGTTGGTGCGTGCAGTTATTTGGCAAAGCAGAGGGTCGGAGGTGGTGGGATTAGTAGGGAGGCAGTTGTTTGTTGTTGATTACGTGTAGGACGCTTTGTGAACGAAGACCAGTTGATACATATATAATTTTTGTATTTAATTGTCTGCATCCCAATTCCCACCGAGGAACATATGATGGTGTGCTTGTGTCACTTTTTCTGGGGTTTTTGTTTTGTTTTGGTGGCTATTGGATTTTAGTTGGTTTCTTTGTTGCATTGTTTAACGTCGATGCCATGTAACTATCTGAACATGTTCTCATGCATGAAGCAAAAGACATGCTTATTTTCACGAAATGCAAAGACCCATCAACGTTCCCCTTTATTTAAAAA
>NC_027755.1:23570852-23592696 GCF_000695525.1 Brassica oleracea var. oleracea
GGGGAGATGAAGAGATAGAGGGAGACTAAGAGTTCCATGGATTTGATTGGAGAAGTTTAGACAGTAGCGTCTGTGTATTGGAGGGGAGGCGCAGGATTGGAAAAACCATAGGTCTCTGTCGAAGACGAAGAGCTGACGACTTGCAGGCTTTTTAGGGTCAGTTTTATGGTTTATTAAGATAGGCTTAGGGTTTAATCAAATGTATAAGCTGATGTAATAGACGGGCTAGCGAGTTTAAAAAATAAGTCCGCAAATCAATCAGCAAATAATAGAGAACGTGATTTGTAAATCATTTTATTTATTTGTGGGACATTATTAAACCGACCTTCATAAATATATATTAGTTTCGGCGATCAATGGAGAAAGGATCATTTAGTTTAGTGGTATAAATGTTGGTGTTTATACGTCAATAACCCGGGTTCGAGCCATAGACTTGACATTTTTTCATTTTTTTTAAAGGTGAGGCCCACAAAATGCTGACGTGGCGCGCTGATGAGCCTTGAAACTGGCTCATTATAATGTTGATTTGATCCAATAAGTTTATAAAACGATGGCTACTTTCCTTTTATAAAACGATGACTACTTTATTGCTAACAACGTTTGGATTAAAATGGATTACACATGATGTGACCATCTAGACCAACGTCTATTTCAACGAGATCTAAAGTCAAAACTCTGGTTTATTCACATTCCTTTTACTTTCGGCTTCGGTAAGGACATTTATAACAAAGTCATGCGTGCCTTGGCATATGGTTACTGTGTTGGAAACTATCACACTAATTTCATTTAATTTTATTAGTAAATGATTTTCAGTCTGATTAATATTGGTTGGCATGTAGAGTAGCATGGTGCAATATTGTTTAGCAAATTTAAATGTGGATTTTGAATTTGAATTTGAATTCAGAAACTAAACTTTCATAGTTTTTTCTTCTTTGACAAGTTTGAATTTTCATACTTCACTTTTGGTCTTAAAGAAAAAGAAGAAAAAAGCACCAGCGTAAGAAATCGTTTCATTACTTGCACATAAGTACATGAAGACCGAGTTTTTGGTACAGATGATACAGTTTTCTGGACAATTTTTTACACGATTTGGTACAGATGATCGATAAAGTTGATAACGAGATCATGAATTCGTGAATATTATAATAATCAATATCTATGTACTAAAAATCCCCTAGACTATATTTGCGAAGTGATTTTACCACGTGTCTTTTCTACAATCAATTTCACGAAACAAATATGACATGACTACTAAAATTGATGACATGTCTTATAGCTTAATATGACATGGACAATTGCATTTAATGTTAATTTATATTTTTGGTAAACTTTTGAAAATATGATAATAACTCATATATTACATTTAATGTCAATTTATATTTTTGAAATTTTTTTTAGAATATGAGAATAACTCATAAATCATCATTAAAATAAATATATTCAAATATGGCATTATAAATTTCGAAATATAATTTAATTATATATTTTTAAATTATAAATTTTTATTACTAAAATTTTCAAAAATGTATACAATTTTTTTAGAAAATTATAAAAATTTAATCGTAAAATCCTTATTTTCTTATATATTTACAAATTTTATAAATATTGTTTAATTTTAATTTTTGGTAATTATGCAACTTTTACAAATTTATTTAATATATTTAATTAAAATAAATAGATAGAAAAATCTATCTAAGATTATAATTTTAAATATATACATGCATATTCTTAAATATAATTTTTTTGTTTAATTAAATCAAATTTATATTAAAATATTGATACGAAAAAGAAAATTTATAATATTATTAAAAAATTTATTTTAAAATATAATTTATATTTATCTGTTAAAAAATATTTTAAATTTTTTCTGTACATGGTGCAGGAAGACACCTAGTATTCCTTTAATTGTTGTGTTTGTGTTCAAGCCTAAGTTAGGAGATCCCTAAACCAAGAGAAAAATCATGCATTGCTATATTTTCATAAAGTAATTTCGACGATTATAGCATTGCGGTCGGTGAAGTAGGTAAAAACAGTGGTTAGTAATAGACTAGTAGCATAAGCGATGCCGATAATGTTGAAGAGCTGTAGAAAATACTGCTAATTTTGACAAAAACTTGATAAATAAAATGACCCAAATGATATTTTCTTAAAAATGTTAATAAAGGGTTAGCCAGAAATAATTATGTGGATGTGATAAAATAAATAATAATCAGTTTGCGGTGATCTTAGGAATCCTCCTGTTAATTGAGGATGTATTATGCAAAGCTTTACATTACGAGTGTAATAATTGTTAGCCTTAAAAAAGTTTTTAATGATAAGAAACCCTCACTTTTTTACATATCTCGAATATAAATTTGGATTTCTGCATAGGTTTTTCCAGTTAAAATCAGCAAACTGACGAGTTTGATGCGAGAAAAAATCGTTGCTTCTCTTATAAGTTATGACGTGTTGCCATCTGATAACTTTCTACACAGCATGTATACAAAATGATTAGAGATTTTTAATCATGGAAAGAGGATATGAAGCACAATTATTATGTATATATGTCCTTAATTTCATCCATTAGTTTCCATAGACAATGCCATAGCTATCATTAATCTCTTTCTTACTTACTATGATACAACAGGAAACAAACATTTTTAGGGCTTTCAGGTTTCACATATTTTAATACAGAGGTTTTGTTTTGTTGTGTTACTTTAACAACTACGATACACTAGCGTATCAAAACTTTGTACAAGACTTTTGTTCTTTGCAAATTGGGAACATGAAGTTGGAATAGCTAGTAATCGCGGTGAAATAAACACGGGCCTCAGTAATGTAACAACTTCAACAGAAGAAACTAAATTTAGATGATATCGGCACACTCAGTTTAAAGCCCAACTTTAAAATTTCAGGCCATAAACCCAACAAGTGTGATAAACGCCCATATCACAAGAGAGTTTCCAGTTTCGGTTAGTTTCCGGTTAAAAAGAACTAATCTGACCCGATTAAAGTTATTCAGCGGGTCAAACCCAACCAGGCTCGTCGATTAGTACTCACTCACTCCAAAGTACTTTGCTGAATCCACACTATTTTCTTAATCTTCGTTTCTATCAATCTGAATGGTATCTTTCATAGGATTCGTTTCAAGCGTTGGCTTGCGGTATTGTCTCTTTCTTGTACTAATCTGGGATGATGTAATTGATTTTGTTGTCTTCAGTACTCTTACGTTTCTGATTCACTGGACATTTTTGTTTTTAATACCAAGTTTAAGTACTTCACTTTATTTTAGTCTCTGTCTGACTCATAAGATATGTCAGGTGAAATCGTCATCATCGCATAGAACACATAACATAATAAATTCTTATATTTAGCAATAAAAACACACATAAAAATTCAAAATATTTATAGAACGTAAATCCAAATTATCATACTAATGAACTCACAACAATCTCCGCAATCTCCGCAATGAACACGCAAGAGCATAGATAGGTAGATAACAGAAGACACATTCCTTGAAAAATGGAGAAAGCAGAAAGCATCGAAGAAGGACAAAGCTTAACAACATGGGCGCACATAGCCGCAAACGACATGAAGAGAAGAGCCACCATCACAAGCATGAAAGAGACTTTTTCACAAACTTCACGTGTTCCGTGAATTACACGTTTCCCGATTTGTACCAACGCTGCCGCGAGAGACAACGCAAACGCTGTGTTGCTAAACGCCCAAAAGAACTTTGTTGCTTCCTTTTTGGCTCGAAACTCAGCTTCTGTCGTTCCTGGTGGTCGATTTGATGCGTTGAGATTAGTTGGTGGTGCAAGAATTGGTCCGAGAGTGTTGAACATGACGATGAGTGCGATTATTAAAGTGGGAGCTGCTCGACGGGTGTAACGACCACCATCATCCATTTTTGACTTGAGAACAAATTTTTAGGAAATATTGAGGAGAAAACTTGGGATATGTAGTAAGCTAAGAGGAATGGGGTTCATCAAATTTATTTAACTATAGTTAAAAAATTTAACCTTGGTTAAGTTAAGAATATGAGGTTGTCTTTGGTGCAATAGAGTTTCCAAACATAGTGTGGTTGGTACATACTCATAGAGGTCTTTACATGTTCTATGTTGGCTTTTAAAGAGGGTGTTTCTAGTCTTCTATCAATGCCATATTGCTTTATTTAATAATGTGTAGGGTTGGTTTACTGATCTTCTTGTTACATTCTTGGTTTCGTTACGATTTCCAACTAATATTTTCCAACAAAGATGCAGTGTTATACCATTTCCCAAATGAATAATTCTGAAATCAATTGTCAAAAGTATGGAAACTGGAGTTTGGAAATTAACACTTCTCTTTAAAGATGCAACAATATAATTTCTTTTCTTTTTTTTTTTAGGTAAAGAGAACATAAGAGCATGTTTATCGGTTTGTCTATTAGTCTAGACAATGTTTTTAAAACCGGACCGACCCGATGGCTGGACCGGGTTCGACCGTGAACCAGTTATATAGCCGGGTTGGTCTAGTAATTGGTTCGACCATGAACCGGCCACATAGCCGGACTATATTTCAAAATTATTAAACCAATAAAAACCACTAAAACTATCGAAAATCTATAAACCATCCATATAAACAAGAAACTAATTTATATGTATAATATTTTATGTTCAAAATTGATTTATATTTTAACTATGCATCATGTTCACTAATATTACTTTTATATTTACATACTAAAAAAATATTAAACCATATTATTGAACCAGGTTTGATCCGGTCGAACCATATTGAACCGTGACCTAAAATATTTCCGGTTCAGCTTCCGGTCCGGTTTTAAAAACACTGAGTCTAGGTTACTTAAAAAATTTTATTTTTTTTTGCCGATAAAAAAAAGGGACTAATCGCGGGCCGCCACGTGTCGTGGGACCCGCAAAACAGTCTAAGCAACAGAACGAAAACGTCTCTTCTTTTGCATACACAAGCAACGTCTTTTGTGTTTTTTGTGGGGTCCACAAATTTTCAATTAATTTTTTTGTTATGAAACCAAGGGTAAGCAACCCCTGTAAACATGTTCTAAGTGCTTGATTAGACATAAATATTCAAAACAAGTAAACATGCAACATGTAATTTAAATAGGCATGCAGAGAATCAAGAATTTTTCATCTTCACTTGTAGTGACCACAATGGTCACATAACGGCATTCCATTCATAGAAGATGAAGATCCACCACCACCAGTAATTGAATCCTGTCCCGACCCGTTTGGGTAGTACTGATCACCACCGCCCAAAACCATAGACTGATCCAACATACCGCAACCATAAGGACCCGGAGGAGGTGGGACATGAGGTAGTGGACCATAAGGTAGTGTACCATGCGGTGGTGGGCCATGAGGGGTTGGGCCATGATGTGGTGGACCGTGAAACCCAGTACCACTTCCTCCATAGGCCGGGTCAAACGACGATGTTTCACCTCTAAGTGAACACCCACGATCGGTCTCGGACAGACGGTACCGATGAATGAACACATTGAGTGGTTCAACGTAATCTTCGAACCCGAGATTGCTCATAGCCGAAAGCATATCGCCAGCAGTTATTGTCGTACGTCGCTCAGATTGGCAAGTCTCGCTAGCTTCAGCGGTCACAAAGCTAATATACTTGCGGTCATAGCCGAAAGCATTACGCATGATCCTTGTGACGCTTGCGATTGGCAGGTACTGGTCTTGTTCAGGAGGCATACATGGTTCTTCCTGAGGCACGGCACCCTTGTTCTTGTCGCCAGCGCAGGCATTGTCGGGATTGAGTTGCTTTACTGGTCCAAACTCAATACTGTTTCGTAAATAATTCTAAATTAAAAAGGTAATAAGGAAGCGTATCAAGAGAGAAACTGATGGTCTTTGAAATTCTAAATGAAATCACAATTTATAGGATGCGACTTCGATAGTTAAATATGAGGACTGTTAAGTGAAGACACGTGATTAGTTACGTACCAGTAGATAAGTTCATGCGGTCTACTTTTTGTTGACTGGACCAGTGGACATTCTTAAGCATACTGTACAGATTCTTTCCGTTAAGATTATATTTTCAGAACAAAAAAACAGTCAAAAGGATCTTTCCTAATTCGGAATACGTGAAATTTGATGTTTATGAAAGCCGTTAAGAGGAGCAAACCAAAAAAGGTATTATAAGAGTAATTTATAATATGTATTTATTTCGTTGACTCGGCCTACAAACAAAACCAACACATACAATCCCCACCTCCTCATTTTTAAAAGTCTGAACACAAATTCGATATAGGAAAAAATGAAATCCAAAAATTTTATTGTGCATGCACCGGTATATTTAATGGCACATATATGAAAGACCAGCAGGTATGCACGAACATGTGAATAGACATATACATAAACTCATTCAGGCATGCATATATATATAAGCGTCTTTTCCAAACCTTTACTAATTACTTAAGACATAAAAGGCTCTACTATATTAAGAAGACATAAATAAATAAAAAAGACATAAATCTCAACCTCTTTGATGAAAACTGCAGAGCTTCGACGCATTGCTTGGTCCCTGCAAAGTTTACTTGACTTGGTTATCAAGAGATAATCATTGGAATTGTTAATAAGGAGGCATTATCAGCTCTCTCCAATATGTCAACTTGGCCGCGATATAGATCCTTACTTGAGCGGATTATGGGTCTGAAAAGTTGTTTGAGAACATTGATGTTCGAACAAGAATCGGTGATGTCTAACTCCATAGCGCGAGACATTGCGAGGAGTGTGTTACGAGATGGCATGTTCCAGTCTCACCTTGCACCTTGCACTGGGCAGTCCGGCATGGCTTCATAACAGGATTCAAGATGAGGCTCACACCAAAGTCTTTTCCTTTTACTTCTTAGTACCACCTCTTAATTGAGTTCAGACGTTTTAAAAAAAAACTTCTTTGATGAAATGACATTAAAGATTAAAACTATTTTCCAATTTTTCACAAGGATATATAAACACTATTTAACTACTCTTTAAATGAGATTTATTTAACTACTCTTCAAATGAATAAATCTAAAAGCTAAAATCTTATGATGTATATATATAATTCTAAATTATCACTATTTATTTTTTTATTCTTTTATGGCCACACATGTACATTTTTATGGGACTGTTTTTTTTGTTAACCATAGAGCATATTTATTGAAAGTTTCTTAATAAGTTTCTCAAGAGTAAAATAATAAAAAATAATGAGAAAGAGTGAAATGAGTCTTTCAAAGAAAAAAAACTCTATAATTAAGTAGAGAAACTTTATTACACTTGTTTGTAGTTCATTAGTTTAAACATTTTTATAATTTTGTATAAATTATGTAGCTAAATTTGATTATAAATATTATTATTATATTGATGCTCTTATCTCTCTTTTTGATTATAAATTTGAAGAGTAGTTAAATAAATTTCATTTAAAGAGTAGTTAAATAGTGCTTATTAGTTATAAATTTATAAATCTCATTTCTGATTTTTCACAAGGATATATAATCCCTAGGTGTTAATTTATATATTGATTTAGATAAGAGCATCATTAGTTATATAAGCCCTAGGTTTCATTTATATATTGTTTTAGTTTAAAATATGTATATCAAAAAAAAAATTGTTTATAAAAAAATTATCATTAACATTTAATTCATAAAACAACTAACAATAAATATCTGTTAATCGTTTCTTTCTTAAATAAAAATTATACACTTCAATAAATTTGTGATTGATAGTCTCTTTTCCTTGATTTTACCAGCTGTTGATTTTCAGTTTCAGCGTAAGCAACTTAACTATTTTTTTTGGGTGAAAAATCACATGCCAATAAAAAAATTATATTTCAAAATCATAATATATAATTCATAAAAAAAATGAAATGTATAGTTGTTGTAAGCTAAGGTTACATTTTTCCATTTTCAAAATTGCTTTTGTATTTAGTGGCATGCACAATATCTAGACCAAGAGATTCTAATTAATAAAAAAAAGAGCTTGTAATTTGATTGTATACATGTTTTTATTTGAACTTTCAATGGATACATAACCTCTATCTGGTTGCAGGGCCAGTCTTACTCTTAAAAATTGTATAAGTTGTAATGCCCTACTCAAAAATACAAATTTATGCCCATTCTTCATATATTTTTTTATAATGTCCTATATACAACAATTTTTTTTGTAAAAGTTGGAATACCCTAAGCGGTCGGTTCTTTTGCTTGTGCTCCGGACCGGGCCTGTCTGGTTGGGATCACATTCTATAAATGAGGTTTTAAGCCTAGCTAATCTTCCAGATGAGTGTAACCAATTTACAGTCTATTTGCTGGATATTCTTATGTGCCTAAAGCATAGTGCATTCAACGTATCAGGTAAGGTGAAAGTGTTCAGGGCGGTCCTGAGGGGAGCGGGATGAAACGACCGTCTAGGCCCCCATATAAAAAAAGAAATCAGCAAAAAATTATTAACAAATGGGCTCTCAATTTTTAATTTATTATAATTGGACTCCCGAATTTTTTATCTCTTTACAAATAATCCTTTTTCGCCTAAGATCCCAGGAATATAAGGACCGCCCCTAAGAGCAGCTCCAACGGTGGTGAAACCCGTTTGGAGTTATTAGTGATGAAAATATTATATTTTAATAATAATTTAGTTTTTTATTTAATTTTTGTTTTTCTTTTTGTTTTGATCAATGAAACAACAACAGTTGTGTATACCTCCTCTTCAAAGTATCTTAAAAACCATAGTTTTAGATACTTGTAATTTTCTATTTCCTGCTTTTTCATTGGTTTTATCTTTTTAAACAATTTGCATACTGTTAATGTACTCCCGTTGGGGATGCTCTAAGTGTTCCTAGTGAGAGCTGAACTCAAAAGAGAGCGGTTTTACAACTTGTCCTCAAATTTTTCACTACTAGGCCACTGCCAGTAGACTGATAATAAGCATAAGTGTGATAACATAGAATTCAACATTTTTCATCTTTAAAATTTTTATTTTGGCATAGAGGAGACAGTATGAATCTAATGGTTGAATCAAAAGCTGTTTGTGCGTGTATATGAAAATTGTTCCTCAGGCCCAGGCATCGATATGCTGTCTGAACTGAGACTAGTCTCGCTCGCCTAATAGAGTTGAAATCGTTTTGTTTTTGTGGCGTTTACATGACTACGCGCAAACAACAAAACAAAAGATCGTAATCTTTGACGGTAGCTTTGACAGGTGGAACACTCAGAAGTTTCGATGACGTGGAAGCAATCTTGGCCGGCGAACATTTTCTCCATGTGTCACCGTCTATGTCGTGGATGCTTCGACATTTTAAAGATGGGCCGTGACAGCCCAATAGTATAAACATAGGACCTACTTTGTGTGCCATCTCAATTCTATTGGTCCAACTGTAAAAGGAGCTGTTTGTCTTCTTCACCTTCCCGTTCCTACTCTTAATTAAACTGATAAGGACCGTCATTTATTTATTTTTAACAACGTCGCCTAAGTTATAGCCATGCATTCTTTTTTTTTTAGGTAACCGCGGTTTTCCGGCGACCATGGTCAACTGACTATTCCCGCGAGGCCCACGGCACTCCACGTATTCTTGAGATTTAACCCTAACCCGGGTGGCCAACGCGAATCGAACCTGCGGGGAGCGTATTGGTTCTGGGCCTCAACTACCACTAGGCCAACCGCGTTGGTTTATAGCCATGCATTCTTCAAAAATTAAAATCATGCTGGTCAAATTTTAAATAAACATATGTATAATTGATGTATAAGAAACATTGAAGCTGTACTCTTTAAAACAAAAAAAAAACATCCAATGTGTACAAGTATTTCTCCTGCATTTCCCAGATAATTAAACACGTAGTACTGTAATTTGTATATAATCAGTAACAAGCTACTGATGAAAGATACTCCCATCTGACAAATTTATTCATGTTTGTTAAAGTTCCAACAAAAATGTATTTGTGTTTAGGTGTTTTATTATTTGTGGTGATGAGGGTGCAGAACTTAAATTGCATTACTAAATGTTTTCTTATAGTGTCATTTCAAACATAAAATTAAACATTTTGACTAGAGATTATGGTACACTTTAGACTGCATCACTAGTTAAGAAAATTTTACACAGATATATATATATATATGCCCAACTAATGTTATTGCTAACTCGAAATACAAAGGAGAAAAGGCACTTCTGAGTGCCTTGCCAGCTTAAAAAAGCTTTTAATCGCCCTGAAAACAAAATTAATAGTATAATTTTGAATAAGTTATAGCCTTTATGGAAACCATAACGCCTGATGAAAGGTTTATTTCACCTAAACACGGTCACAGCTCATTATATTAATTAGCCAACTTTTTTCCATCATCAGAAACAAGCAAAGCAACCAACACCGTCACAACTTATTGACAGTCTTCCTCTAGTTTCTTTTAATTAACCCAAGTTGTCAGTAGAATGACTTTAAATAAAATCACAAGTGATTAATTAGATATCTCAAAAAAGAACATTTTAAGAGAAAGTAAATGAAAGTTCAAACTAATTCATAAGTGGTTAGTTGATTTAAGAAATGGGCATGCATTAAATAAAAATGATCGCGAAAAATCGCGAAAAGGTCGTGGGCTTTTAGGTTTAGTGATTTGAAAGCATAGTAGTGTTTTAATTAGGTTTCGAGTATATAGCGAAGAGTAATGATCTAGCCACGAGCTGTCTTGAATACGGAACGGGAAAAGTATGGCGTCGAGTACGTTCTCATCATGGCGTATGAATGGAAAAATACCTTCAGCCATACACTCTCCCTTTCTTAATATTTTCTCTACTTTTTCATTGATGTGGACAAAAAAATAACTGGAGTACTGAAAGAAGACTAAACTATGTAAACCAAGTGGTAAAGTTGATGTGGAGTAAAGCATAAATCTGTTGTTTTAGTTTCTGTTTTTTGCTCGAAACAAAAATGCTATTACTTGAGCAGACAAAGATAGAATCATGTTTTAGCACTCATTAAAAATCTAAAACTGAGCTAATTATTTGTACAATTTCATGGGGATTAGTTGGATTTTGGCCTAGGTATCCTCTGATTAGTAAAAAGAAGAAAACTAGACTATATAAATCCTTACTACAAAAAACTAAAATAAAATAATTATGTAGAATGTAGTAACAACAAACAATAAAAAGAACACATAACAAATGTAGAACATATAGCTCCCGCACAAAGGAAAAATGTTAAAAGGTGACTTAGTGTTGATACAACAAATATCAAATTTGAATTAAGTGGTTTAAAAGATTTTGAGTGATCATTGAAATACTTTTTCCTTTCTCAAGAAATATCAACCTGATCGTTTCGTCTATACGTCCCTTTGCAAAATTTTATTTTGATAATGCGATTGTATGATATTTTATACAGAATTTTAAAAGGTGATTAAATGCATTTGATCATGATCCGACCACCACAGCAATAGTCGCTACGCGTACCATTTTATAAGTACATTAATTAGTGGTGTATTAGGTGCGCTTATAACATTTCAATACGTGTGCATTACGAAGTTTGCTTGCACGGTTGCACCCTAGTTTTGATGGTGTTACGTTTTATGGAAGCACAATCATGTCCTATTTACCACTTAATTCAAATCAAAGCACTCGGACATATGTGAAACACTCTACCGAGGTTAGTTTTTATTATTTCAAATGAGTTTCCTCGTAGCATCGAAATACACCTTCATTTTTTTTGTTTTTATTTTCATAACAATTCATGCTGTTGATAGAAATAGGTTATTCATGTGTTAGTCTGTTAGATATTTGGAATATCAAGATCTAGGTTATGTGATTATTTTGGATGTATATTTGATTATTATCCAAAATTTTGAATATCCCTATTTATTCATTGCAAAATCTATGTTACTATACTCAATGGTTTTCTAATTGATCACCACATAATATTTAAGGAATTTAGGGAGTACTACTACTTAACTTAGTTTTTACAAAGCACGAAAACAGGAGGAAGCAACTAAATAAAGCCATTAGCTATTAGAAGGAGCACTATTTTTTCAAAAGTCATTGTGAAACTGTGACTTTAAAAAATCAAGTAATTCTAGAAACTTTATACTTTACTAATAAAAATGTCAATTTGGGTTTATGGGGAATTGCTAAGATTCTACTACCTCCGTTCCCGAAAATAAGATGTTTTAGGTTTTTTTCTTGTTCCACAAAGATGGATTTTCTATATTGTTAAGGTACTTTTTTATACTTTTGAAGAACATTAATTGAGAATATTTGAATTGATTAATTTTCATTGGTTGAAAGTTATTGAAAAGTGTACAATAAAGTAAAAAATAAATTAAATTATAAACATTTATTAAATTTTTAATAAGCGTGCATACTCTAGAAAATCTTAATTTCAGGAACAGAGGGAGTAGTTAATTGAACCGTGACAATGTCGATATCTACAAGCTTCATGATCTGTCACTATCCCTATGGGAATATGAAACCTACTTAGAATTCGTGACGAATAACAAATCCGAATAATGAAAGTTGAATTAATTAATCATATACGAAGTAGGAAGAGACAAGGAATATAGCATCAAAACTCAAAAAGAAAAGAAACCACTAAGCCAGCGATCATCTAATCACAGAAGAGAACAAATCTTTTTAAAAATAATCAAATACAATCACCTGGAAATTCGCTTACTAATCAAGACATCTCGATAATCCTCATCATAATCATTTTAATTATTTTTTATATGAAAAAAGAAATTATCAGAGGACAGAGGTAGACCAAAAATAATCATTTGGTCTTCTACGTGGGTTTTGTATATATATTACGTATGGGGACGTAGCCCATAACTACGCGGGACACACACCCCTCGCTTTTAAAATCATACAAAGACAAATCCGAAACAATCTCGAGTAGAGTTAGAGTACACATGAAACACTACGTCGTCGTTTCATTTAACTAACCGTAATTATTTAATAATATCGTGGTTTCTTTTTCTGGGCTGGTGGGCTTTTCATGTCCGCTTCCCGATGGTTTCCTCTCTCTCTCTCCACCTTTTAAAATTATTATTTCTTTTTTTCTTTTGGTAACAAAACTTTCTTTTTATAAATTATAAATGCTGAGTGTTTTTATTTAGCTATCTCTCTCTCTTCTGTCTCTGTTACTCCTCTCTCTCTCTCTGCTTCATTGCTTTCTTTTTTTCGATGTTCCTGTAGAGAGAATCTCTCAAGGCTTTGCTCTCAGATTTGGAAACTCGTGAATCTGATCAACAATCCGGTTATTTCCGGTTTAAGAGAATGTGCGTTCTAACCGTAATCTGAGAAAAAAACAGTTAAACCCTAGATTCAAAACCATTTCTCAGATCTCGGGAGAAGAGTGGAGTGATGAGTCTATGATGCAAGAATCGCTTCATAGTGAAGACGTTGAAGAAGAAGAAGAAGTGTTATCGAGCATTCGAAGAGACGATTCATTGCCGTTAGCTAAACCTCCTCCCATCATGACGCGATCCCGATCCCAAGTAGCCACGCGGCGCGTGACCCCCACGCCGCCTCCCCTGGAGATCGAGAAGCCGCTCCCGAACGGGGATCTCTACATCGGGAGCTTCTCCGGTGGGTTCCCGCACGGATCCGGGAAGTACCTCTGGAGCGACGGGTGCATGTACGAAGGCGAGTGGAAGCGAGGGAAGGCCTCCGGGAAGGGCAAGTTCTCGTGGCCGAGCGGCGCCACCTACGAGGGCGAGTTCAAGTCCGGGAGGATGGAAGGGTTCGGGACCTTCACCGGCGCCGACGGGGACACCTACCGAGGAACCTGGGCGGCGGATCGGAAGCACGGCCACGGGCAGAAGCGCTACGCCAACGGAGACTTCTACGAAGGGACGTGGAGGAGGAATCTACAAGATGGCCGTGGACGGTACGTCTGGAGAAACGGGAATCAGTACACCGGAGAGTGGAGAGGAGGAGTGATCTCCGGGAAGGGGCTGCTCGTGTGGCCTAATGGTGATCGTTACGAAGGTTATTGGGAGAACGGTGTGCCGAGAGGGAGCGGGGTGTTTACTTGCGTTGACGGGAGCTCTTGCGTTGGGGCTTGGGATCGGAGTAATGTGATGAGGAGTTTCTTTGACGGTGTTGAGAAGAGTGGTTTGGTTGTGGCGGCCACGAGGAAGAGGTCTTCGGTTGATAGTGGAGGTGGGAGTTTAGGTGGGGAGAAGGTTTTCCCGAGGATTTGTATTTGGGAGTCTGATGGTGAAGCTGGAGATATCACTTGTGATATTATTGATAACGTTGAGGCGTCGATGATTTATAGGGAGAGGGTTTCGGTTGATCGTGTGCGTCAGTTTAAGAAGAATCCTTGTTGGTTTAACGGCGAGGCGAAGAAGGCGGGAGAGACTATTTCTAAAGGGCATAAGAAGTATGACTTGATGCTGAATTTGCAGTTGGGAATCAGGTAAAAAGTTTGTAGCTTTGGTGGAATTGGAGGTTGATTATGGTTTGTGTGTTAATGATTTTTGTAATTAGGTACTCTGTTGGGAAACATGCGTCTGTTGTTAGAGAGCTTAAGCAGGCTGATTTTGATCCAAAGGAGAAGTTTTGGACGAGGTTTCCGCCGGAAGGTACTAAGACTACGCCGCCGCATCAGTCGGTTGATTTCCGGTGGAAGGATTATTGCCCTTTGGTGTTCAGGTATCTCTCTCGAAAGTGTTTTAATTTAGCAAGTTGCTGAGTTGTGTTTTGGTTTTGCTGATGTGTCTTTACCCGAATCATTGGGTTTAGTTGATAAGGTTGTATGTTGAAGTTTGTTTCTTTTTGTGGCAATTTTGTTTGTAGACGTCTCAGGGATCATTTCCAAGTGGATCCAGCTGAGTATATGTTAGCTATATGTGGAAACGAGGCTCTTAGGGAGTTATCTTCGCCTGGAAAGAGTGGAAGCTTCTTTTACCTAACGCAAGATGATAGGTTTATGATCAAGACTGTGAAGAAGTCGGAAGTCAAGGTTAGTAACTTAGTTGTTGCCGCTTGTTTTTTTTTTTTACCCTTTTCGTGTCATGCTTGATTTACTTAATTAGCGGATGGGACACCTTTTTGGTTTGTTTGTTTCTTTGCTTTCACATTTACTTTGTTAATCATAAACTCTCCACTAAGTCCGTGATTAGCTAGACCTGAAGCTTTTTGTCTTCTTTTGTTTAGGTGCTTCTGAGAATGCTTCCAAGTTACTACAAACATGTCTGTCAATATGAAAACTCCCTCGTGACTAGATTCTACGGCGTTCATTGCGTGAAACCCGTTGGTGGCCAGAAGGTAATGTGCTGTTTCATCTTAATTCTTTAATGGGGTCTTTTAATTTTTCAGAAAATTTACCAAAGTCTGTTTACCGTTTTATCAGACTCGGTTTATCGTCATGGGAAACTTGTTCTGCTCCGAGTATAGAATCCAGAGACGGTTTGATCTCAAAGGGTCTTCCCATGGACGGAGTACAGCAAAGCCTGAAGGGGAGATTGATGAGACCACGACTCTAAAGGACCTTGATCTCAATTTTGCTTTCCGTCTTCAGAGAAATTGGTATCAAGAGCTTATGAAGTAAGCTCCATGCTTTCTCACTTTCTCTTCTTTGCTTGTGCCACTCGGCAACTTAAACACGTTTCTAATGCTGATCTGTAATTCATGATCAGGCAAATAAAACGCGACTGTGAGTTCTTGGAAGCGGAGAGGATAATGGATTATAGCCTTTTAGTTGGTGTGCACTTCCGTGATGACAGCACAGGAGAAAAGATGGGGCTTTCTCCATTCGTCTTGAGATCTGGTAAATTTAGAGACATCATTCTCTCATTGAAGTCGACCTGTCTGTGAGACTCATGTCAAAATCTTGTGCAGGTAGGATAGATTCATATCAGAATGAGAAATTCATGCGTGGTTGTCGCTTCCTTGAAGCTGAACTTCAAGACATGGACCGGATTTTAGCTGGCAGGTAACATAATCATTTATATCTTGACAATCACTTGTCCGGGTTTTCTTAACATTGACTTTACAGAAGAAGCTTTTTGCATTCATATAGCCTTTTGATTATTACAGAGACATGTGTAGTGGTTGTGAGATTCAGCTAGTGTATTAATAAATTTAGGAATACTTAGTTGGCAATGATAATGAGGTGTGAAACAGATCATGTGGTCCTGTCTGCTCAACGTTCAATCTGTTTTTTCTTTTAACAGGAAACCATCGATAAGATTAGGTGCAAACATGCCAGCAAGAGCCGAACGAATGGCCAGAAGAAGCGACTTTGATCAGTATACATCAGGAGGAGGAGCTAACTATCCATCTCACGCTGAGATGTATGAAGTGGTACTCTACTTTGGAGTCATTGACATCTTGCAAGACTACGACATAACCAAAAAGATAGAGCATGCTTACAAGTCGTTACAAGCAGACCCTGCTTCAATCTCAGCCGTTGATCCTAAACTCTATTCTAAGAGGTTCAGAGATTTCATCAGTAGGATCTTCATCGAAGACGGCTAAAGAATGATGATCTGAGAAAGGCTAATAAGGATTTTACTAACATTCTCGGCTTCTTGAGATGGGATAATGCGCCAAGAAGGGTAAAAAGTTAATCTGAAAGAGAGAAGAAAGCGATTTGGGTTTTTAATTTATTATCTTTTTGAGATAATTAGTCAAAAAAAGTTTTGGGGTTGGGGGAAGCTTTATCTATTTTTGTGGTGAGCGATATATTTGTATATGTGAATATAGATTGTGAAGGTTTAGTACATAGTAATTACAATGGAATTCAAAATTGAAATTGGGTTTTGGTGATTTCAGAATATGTGGAATAATATAAGTGTACAACAAGTCACATAAAAGAATTCTTAAAGAAAAGAAGAAAAAGTTAACCCCATTATTTTAGTTATCTTATGGGATGCTTCTTTAACCATCTAAAGTAAGGGGTCCATGTTTTTTTTGTGAATAAATTTTGTACTAATTCAACTTTACCACTTTACAGAAACATTGTTTTGAAAAAAAGAATTAATTGATCTATGTATGTAACCACAGTAATTCGAAATAGTTTAATGTGGTCAAAGAAGGGAAGAGTTGAATTGGGGTTGGTTTTATGAAAAGCAGAGAAAGCTAAACGAGAACACCCACACATGTCTTTTCCTTTCATTTCTTCTCTTCTTTACCATATCTTTTCAAAAAAAATGTGTCTTCTCTTAAATTTTTCAAGTTTCATGTTCCAATCTAATCAACAATCCACATTGCATTGTCAATAATTCTCTTGATTTTTGAAGTTGCTTTTTTCTAAAAAGCCTAACTTAATATTGTATTTTAGTTATCTTGAAAAGTATGTTTTACATTGAAAGAAATAAATTGTATAGGTTTTCGTACAGTCTTTCTGAAGTAAACAATTATTGTTTCTCTTTTAGTTTAATACATCTCATAATCCACATAATTGCTTTCGTTGGTAATAAACAACCTTTGTTACACAAGTAAATGTTGACGTACATTAGGAATGTTTAATGTAGATAATAACTTAAAGACACGAGCCACATGACATCCTATTCACAGATCCACTAGATGTTAAAAGCTGACATACTATCTAACAACTACCATGCCTACATATTATTAGATTACATCAATTTGGAATTTGAAATCAGTGAACAAGATGAAATCCTACCAATAGTGTGCTGAGGAAGAGAGACTCAAAGTCCAAAAAGTGAGAAAATAATAATAATAAAAAAAATTCAAGTGATTGGTTAAGCCCAATTAACTAGCATGTCATCATCTTCCCATTCTCTCTTATCCTAGTGTCCTAAAACAAAGTTTACTTCTCCCTGACAGATCATATGGATTGTATTATTGGTCAAAGTTTAGTTCTTAACTAACAATAAATATTGGGACATACTTTGTTTTCCTTCTTTTTAAGACCTCTTAAGTTGTAAAAAGAAAAGAAAAAGACCCATAAGCTAGAAATGGAGATAAGTTCTACAGAAACTTAGGAGCTTTGCACAACAACACTTAATCATTAGCACTAGCAGTGTGATTTGTTTTAACATCTAACCATTTGAAATGAGTATATTTTATTAGACACTATGCGGATTAAACTTATGTGATGATGTATGCTGTTAAGGATTTATAAGAACCTAACTATAAACATAGATCACACGTAAGTTTATTTAGGCAATAAAACGAATCGAGCTTGATATCTTTATTAACATTTTTTCTTGATTTTATTATTAAAAATAAGTAATTATTCTCCACTAGTTTTCCATGTTGAAGAATTAAAATAGGAAAAGAACAGAGGATACGACTAGGCTGAGTACCACTAGGTGTCTGTCAAATCGTTGCATGCCTAATATTCCTTTCTTTTTAGAAATTTAAATATCACAAAGATTATCAATTTTCTTAAAAAGTTTTGTTTGTTTATTTCACTTTACTGATTTGGTCAACAAGAGCACCTCCGATGAGATTCTATCCATTTAAGTTCTAAAAATAAATATGTGTATGTATATATTTTAGTAGACTCCGTAACTATATATATATATATATATATAAAATATATACATATACACATATTTATTTTTAGAACTCCAATAGATAGAACCTTTGGAATTGCTCTACCAAGGATACTGTAAGATCTTTGGTCTCATCGACCTCCATGTCTTGTTTAACTCATGTCTATCATTTCCATATTCTATCTCTTTCACAAAAAAAATGTCATTTAAATATTCTGTACATATATTGAAAATCAGTTATAAATTTATACACTAAACAAATTTCTATTTATAATTAATATATTAAACAATTTGGTTAGAATATAGTTTTTATTTAAAACACTGGTTTGAAAATATAAGATGACACTCTTTATAAAACAAAACAAAAAAAATCATAACGACATTTTTCAGGAAACATAAAGAGTACGTTTTATATCTTCTGGTTGTATGCGTGTGTTTAATATTTGAAATGGAGGTAAATCTTCATTTCAAATATTTAAGACAGTTTTGGTAGTCGATATGTAGTTTGCTTTAGATGAGTGTTACTTTCCAACAATTATTAGTTTTTCGAATTTCTGTTACTCTCTTTTTCTTGGCTCACGTGGATTTTTATTAATTTTTGAATGTTATGTTACATTCAAGGAATGGAAGTAGTAGATGCATGTAGTAAACCAGTCAGACACTCACTATCAATGATTATGGAAAAAAGAAAATCAAACCACCGTTACATCACAAGACTCTTGTATACTATGTAATTAATCGAATTGTACGGGCAAAACGATAAACTGCACCGCCAGTTAAGAATAAAAGGTTATGTATGCATGCATGATAATACACGTAGTATGATGCATTCATAGATACATGCATTATAAGTACATACATCACACACAATGCATACGATATATGCATATATCTCAGGTTTGCTTTTATTTATGCACGCGAAATCATCTACCCCAATCCCGAACTCAATAGCATATACAAATAAGGTGAATTACGTTTACAAACTAAATGCAAATAAGAAGCCAAATCCAAGGTAATTGTTCCCGTCACACCTTCGGCGCCACTTTGGAGTTGATTACACTTTCTCTAATCGATCAAAGTTCAAATTTACTACTGAATTCTCGTGGTGTATATACATATGATTAACGGATTACTCCGAGGAAAACCCTAATTAAGATATATTTATAAAATCAAACAAAATACACCGGTCACGTACTTATTATCCCTTTTCAAAAATCTTAGAAAAAATGACTAGGATAGCACTAAAAAAGTTTTTGTCACAAATAAAGTCTCTAAGAATAGAAAAGACCAAAATAGCACTTAATGTTTTATCAAAAGAGATAAATATACACTTATTATACCTCCATGGTAAATTAATTTAGATATTAGGGTTTAGAGTTAAGGGGTGGGGTTTAAGATTTAGGATTTAGGGTTTAGAGTTTAGGGTTTAGAGTTTAGGGGTGGGGTTTAGGGTTTAGGGTTTAGAGTTAAAGAGTGGGGTTTAGAGTTAAGGAGTGGGGTTTAGGGTTTAGGGTTTAGGATTTAGGGTTTAGGATTTAGGGTTTAGGGTTTAGAGTTTAGTGTTTAGGGTTTAGAGTTTTGGGTTTAGGGTTTAGGGTTTAGAGTTGGGAAATGGGATTTTGGGATAAGATTTCAAATTTTGAAAAATAAAAAAAAATTTAAATTTTTTCAAAAAATAAAATGATATTTTGGTCATTTTAGTTTTTGAGAGCTATTTTTGTGACATAAACTTAGAAATGTGCTATTTTGGATATATGTCCAAAATCTTATGTTATATTATTAACAATCTAGTAGTAATAATTTATCAATGGTATTATTTAGCGGACGTTCAAATATATCATTAACAACAATCTAGTGGATGATACCAACCTAAGCGAAGGCATCCTTATTCGCTAACTTATATACATAAACATCAACAAATATGTAAGTTTTTTGGTGTATCACGTCGATAACATGGCATCAATAGCACATCTAGAACCGTGATAATCGAAACGATCGAACTGAATATGAACTTTTTGAGGATTTGTTATTGGAAAATGTACTAGTTTTTTTTTTTTTTTTGATCAACTCAACATGGAAAATGTACTAGTTAAAAGTCAATCCTTGGACATGATTCATAACATTATCCCCCTTTCTCGATCGATGAATAAAGACAGATGCCGCCTACCTACACATTGTCTACTAAAGGGTTTCTTCGATTCAGTTCTAAAATAACATTATGTATAAGTTGAATAATTAATAGCAGTGAAAGTTTATCAATCTTTTAAATACTCACAAAATAAAATGATATTTAGGGTCATTTGTTTTTTGGAAGAAAAAGATCATATATAAACCAAACAATTATAACTTAAATAGTCCTTTTTAACGATCCTTAACTTAAATAGTCTTTTACCAATTAAACTTGTTATTTACTTGGTTGTGATAGTTCAGATCACTGTCGGCGGGGACTCGGAGATGTAGATTTACTTAACATTGTAATATAAGACTGAGTGTCGCAAAGATATTTAGCGATAGGGTGGGTTTTGATTTGGAAAAATATAATTAAAACAAAAAAGAGAGAGAGAGTAACTTAAATGGATTCAGACACATGGGGTGGAAGATTTTGACATTAAAGGCCCAAATGAAGACAAGAAGAATGGGATATTAGGAAATGGTCTCAACTTTGGGACTATGCTTGTCTGAAGTTGGAAAAAATCCACCAAACGTGCCCATTATTTTATTTAACACTCCAACATAATGTTCCACCATGAAGGGGACATCTTCCCTTAGCTTTCCCTTTCCCATTATTCTTGTAGTTTTATTCTCGTGTTTGGTACAACTAATTGGGAAAGAAATATGATTTGCAGAGGGAAAAAATTATAAGAAAAAAGATTCATAATATAAGCAAGAATTGTAGACAAATCATACTAATGATGATGTCTTTCACTTGCTCAAGAAAACCTCGTGACTCATGACACTACTTATATAATAAGAAAGTATGTGTCGTATGAGAAATATCTAAACTATTAAAACAGAAATATAAATAAGAATTAACCCTGATTTTTTCTAAATATTTACAATCTAATACCAGTTAATAATTGATAAGTATTTGATTAACCAAAAACCATTTACCACATTTATAGCAAAATAAACGGAGATTTTACCGGCGTCGTCTTCTTCCACCCAACGTTACCAAACCCTAGATCGTTCTTAGCCGTCAAATCCTGATATGACCAGCCAATTAAAAGATGGTCTTTCGGTTTACATAAATCAATTATGGTCTTAGAATCAGTCTTGCCCACATCACCAAAATCATGACCGCTTCTAAATACGTCAAAGATTTGTAAGTGATATCTTGCATGTTTCTAATGTTTTATTCATTCGTCCATGTGCATTTTGATCATATAGATTAGGATTTAGCCATGTTTAGG
>NC_027755.1:23592796-23593014 GCF_000695525.1 Brassica oleracea var. oleracea
TTTTGACAAACTCTAGTGGTAGACCACTCCCAAAAAACCTTTCCCTCATTTTATCCTTTCATTGTTTGATGAGTGAGGCCTTCTTAGGAAAGTCTTACATGTGCATAATGTTGAGTGTATCGGGGACGACAATGCTTGATCTTCATTCTTGCTAGATTAGGCACATCATTGTCTAGCCATAGATGGGGGTGAGTGTTGTAAAGTTTGATTTGGGAGTT
>NC_027755.1:23594766-23596245 GCF_000695525.1 Brassica oleracea var. oleracea
ACATTTGTTGTTAGAGGTGCTAAGATAGCCATTGGACTTGCTAGTTATGATTACTTTCATATTATTCAACCAAAGACATTTGATGCTTGGATTGTGTTAGTAAATGAACATTCATCTAGACATAGAGTTTGTTTAGGATTGTGTCTAAGCTTAAGGTTGATAGTTTGATTGATCGTTTGCCATCCTTAGTTCGAAACTTGATCACCCGAGGTCTAATCCCTATATCCATGAGTTCTCTTTTCCCATAGTTAAGAAAGTATCATTTAGTTATTCCTTTTAGTTAGTTATAGTTTAAAAACCCTTTTAAAAACCATTGGTTGCACTTAGATTAAGTGATTACTTGCATTCTCGGTGCTTTCATATCTCTCAGAACTGGTTCGACAATCATTTATACTACAACATTTGTCTTAGGAGCCTTGAAAACTCCTAACATCAGTAAGTCTCAAAGAAAAGCTTCCACCCTTCATAAGAAAATCTCATTTTTTTCATTTATGATTCATTTTCTAATATTGTTTCCTTATATGTTTCTCAGGCAGGAATTACAGAAATTCATATTTCGCAAAAGTAGGTGAATTAAAGACAGAGTATTTGAGGTGTTTCTGTTCTTGATGGGATTCAAGCTACATGTTTAAATCAAGGTACATAGTGTTGTTTTATGGCTGAAGTGACAAGCTTTAAGGAGATGGTTTAAGTAGAGGCATAAAACCAAGTTTGATGTGGTTTAGGAACAAAAAGAAGATAACGAGCTGAGTCTGATAGATTTCAAGTCATGTGTATAGATCATACTTACATTTCATCTTAGAAAACCTTTGGGATTGCTCTTAGCTCGAAGCTGCTGAGTTCTGTAAAGTTACTTACTTTACTTCAGTCACTTCACAAATATGCATATTGTTTGTTGTGCAACAATTATCTAGAAAAGGAATTTACGTGTATGTGTGCCGAGTATGCTTATACTCTTGGAACTATTTGATTTCGTTCAGAGCTTCGTTTTATGCATTGACTGAAATTCTTATCGCTTTTTATGTGCCCGTCAGGGATAACCAAGTTTCCACCTATTTGGATTCATTATGTGTTGCAGTCACAGCTACAAGAGCGCTTAAGTCAGTTATTCAATGAAATTGGCTATCTTCAGAAGGGTAAGAAATCACAACATTTTTTTGCAGCTTATTGGATACAATTCTATCTTTCTGAAGTCTGTATCTGTTAAGAGGCTACTGAAATTATTTTTAGTGAATTTGTTTTAGGGAAGAAGCTAAACTCTATGAATCTCTTCCTTTACATGGCTCCCATAGCTGTTGTATTCCTTCTTCATGCTACCCTTATCGTGGAGAAAAACGTTGTTGGCATTACAATTGAAATTTTTTCTATGAGAAAATTGTTGAAGCCGGAAAACCGGACTGACATAAACGATAAAATAAAAGCGATGTTAAGGAAATAGACGAATGTAATAGGCGAATACAAGAACGATAAGAAATCGTA
>NC_027755.1:23596450-23606665 GCF_000695525.1 Brassica oleracea var. oleracea
CTGTAAAAAACGTTACCAAAATGAGAAGAGAGACGAGTTGTATTTAAAGAGATGGACGAGGAGAGACTTCCCGTAACTGTTGCATAACGTGCGCTCGTTAGTGGGGATTTGGCAAAGATCTCGGGAAGTTCAAGCTACGAACTTATTCCCCAAGACTCGCTATCTCTCTCTTTCTTATCTCGTTTAAATATTTCGAGAGGATAAACATCATGACGTTTTTATTTTCTAGACAAACTGCTTGTCGTTTCAAAATAAAATGCATGTTGTTTTTGAGATTTTAAATGACAAAATGTTGAGCTTAACTTGGTCCAAAAAGAATATTTTTATCGGGCCGGAGGCCCTCCACCAAGACCCAAGACCCAGCCTAAGCCCACGCCAAGCCGAGCCGGCCGGACGGCGGCGGCGGCACGCGCGTGGGGAGTCTTCCTCTCTCTCCAAGCTGTTTAACACATGATATCAAGTGGTCATATATAAACACCTCATTTCCTCTTGTTCCCACCGATGTGGGACAAATATCTTCTTCTCATTATTATTGTTTTTTGGGCTGTTGAACACACAGGCCCATGTCATTTATTTTTCACAATTTCCATTAAAGCTTAATGGCTATAAATGGATCCAACAAAAATTTGCCATACTTAAGCTCATTTCTATCATCTAAAGCCATTGGGAGCATGGTCACATCTTATAAGATATAAGTGAATTTTGAATTTCTCTTTGACAGGTGCAGTTACGGGTTTAAAAAAGCGTGCTAAGGCTTCGCCTTAGCGTGAGGTGACCTTTGTTTGGGGGTCGCCACCTCGGAGTCCTGAAGCAAGGCGAATTCAAGAAAGCGTCGCTTCAACCTTGCCTCGAGCCGCTTTGGAAGCCTCACGCTTCACTGCGACTAACGGTAAGTTTCCAATCAAAACTTATTTTACATTTAAAAAAAAAAGTTTATGTTGGTTTGATTTTATGTTTTAAGACTTTGTTGGTTTGATTATCTGCTTTTTGAACATTTTGTTGGGATTAATTTTCTTTTAAGTTTTATTTTATGGAGAACTATTTATTTTTAATTTTAATGGTCTAGGATAATTACAAAGAATAGAAGAATCTGAATGATTTATATGTCCTAACCCCTAATCTTACGTTTAGGTTCAGACTACACCTTAAGTTGGTGAGGCGTTACGAAGTGAGGCTATAGCTTGGAGGCGAGCTTGACCTTCCCATCGCCTCAAGGGTTGAAGCGCTATTTTAAACCCAGTGCAGTTGCAATGGTAGTTTTGATTCTAATTTTCAAGAATCATGGTCTAAGTGATTGGAATGTTAGGTTACTTGAGCACGTTATGCAGAGTTATCCTCTACAGCAAAGACAAGAAACAAAGCAAATGAAAAAAAACCTTTGTTTTATTTGTTAGGTCCCTCACGTAAAACACAAGGCAATTTTATTTTTCTGTGAACAAAAACCATTAGACAGAATCTTCGGAACATAAAACAAAAGATGTGTAAAGCATTCAAATAAGTGATTATGTCCTTCTGTTTGCTTACCGATCTTCTACATCAAAACAATGTTATATAAAAATAAGGAACATCTCATATATAAAAAATACGTTGATGAACTTTGTACTATTTCTTTATATAAAATGGGTTTTGAATTCCGAATAGTGACCAAGAAAAATGAAAGTAATTTTTTTAAATAAATGAACATGTTTTAAAACTTTTAAATGAACCCATTTCGGAGTGAATAATCAGTTATTCAAAGCGGCGTTTACATTTAGCAATTAACTTCTCAAATGGGTTGTTTAAATAAGTTTCTTCATTCGTCCTTGTTACGAGGTGGGCTCTCCTGGATCTAAGTTTCTGGTCCTTCTGTGCTTGAGACGATTTGGAGAAGCGAAAGGGTAGTCACCGGCGAGGGCTTTGCGGTGGTCTTGGGTTGCTTGTTCGGGACCTGTCACCGATAAAGTTCGTTGGTCTCTGCTATCCCGGAGTTTATCATGTGTATGGCTCTCTCTTTCCGGTCTTAGATTGTCTTGTATGGGTCTGAGATTGTCTTGTCCTTCTATTGGAGTCTAGCGGGTTTCAGGAGCCATATCCACACTGCTTTCCATGTTTAATTCAATATCTCCAGCCGCATCACAAATGGGGTATACAGCTTCTGCATATGCAGACTGAAGCTTCTCCAAATTGTAGACCTCAAACACAAGAGATTCCACACTGATTTTTTCTTTTATAGCAGCTACTATGGCATGTGAGCATGGAATCTTGAGCGACTGGAATGCAAAACAACTACAAGAATTTGTTGAGAGGTTTACGTGGAATGAAATTCCATTCTTGTCTTTCACATCAAACTCTAATGCGTTGATCCGGCTAACAAAAAATCATCCGCTCTGCTCGAAGTTTCCCTCAAGTATCTGTAGAACCCGTGGGGTCAAATGGCCACTTCCTTCGTTGATAACGTTGCAACGTTCCGCAAACCAGGTCATCAGTTTTGAACGAATAAATTCGATCATAGACAACACAGGGTACTCCCTTGCCTCGCGAAGTACAGCATTCCAAGACTCAGCCACATTGCTTGTCATAATGTTGTAGCGATTTCCTTGAAAATGGGATCTAGCCCAATGCTCAAAACCGATACTTATCAGGTAGTCAGCGCATGAGGGATTAATGGTCTTTATTTCATTGAAAGAGCTGTAGAATTCTGCAAGACGAAACGCCCTAGCCGCCTTGCCTTCCAGGAACCCAAGATGTTTGTTTTTGAAATATGTGCGGATGTTGCGTTTCAGGTGCAAGATGCATGCACAATGTTTAGCAGCCGGGTATACCTGGTCATATCAGAATAGTTAGCATATATATATATTTTTAAATAATATTTGTTCAAAAGTAGTAAGTTGGGTCTGCGAGGTAAGTACCTTTGCAATTCCATAGTAAATTGAAGAGTGTCTATCCGAAATGAAGACAAGAGTTTCAGAGTTGGGGACGAATTGTAGAAGCATTGTGAAGAACCACTCCTAAGCTTTGTCATTTTCACTGTTTACAATACCAATTGCCAAGGGAAACACTTGGTAGTTACCATCCTGTGCTGGTGCTGAAGCTGTTAGTAAGCAACCGGAAAATTTACCCCTTAAGTGTGCTCCATCTACAATGATGACATTGCACATGTGTTTAAACCCACTAATAGATGCACCAACTGCGAGGAACATGTATTTGAATCTATCGCCAATGGTTGGATCGTTTTCAGTATGAATTTCTGCCTGGATTTGCAAGAACAAGTCTATTTAAATAATCAGGAAGCAAATTATAAGAACTCCCTGGAGATCTTTTTGCGTATTCTTTAGCCACCTCCCTTGATCTCCATGCCATCCAATACGAAATTCTCATATTGTGATCACCCAGCATAACTTGAACTATCTCATTTGGACGTGGGCCCATTCCATTTCCAACGAACCTTGCCCTCATCAATTCTCCTATCACACCATGTGTAGCCTGCTCTTCGTATCCTGGAAAAATTACAAAGAGTCAGTTGCAAATAGTGGAATGTGTCGGGTGTAACATTTTACATATAACTTCGTGGCAAGGGACATCATAATCTTGTATTTTCAGAAATCAAGCATTATTGGATTATAACTGGTTTTATATCTATATTGTGTTGTCCCATGTATAACTCGTTATGCGTACGTAAGTTCATTTTTGTTATATTAATCTATAGTACTTATTAAAAATTACCAGCTCTTTCATCTATTGAACATGTATGTTGTAGTTGAACACGGCGAATTTCAAAGTTTTCCACATTCTTCAACTTAATTGCATAAACTCGCCACATGCACTTTAAACTGACACAACAAAACACCATCTTGTCGGGCGACGAACGAGTGTGTCTGAATCTGAATTTGTGTCGTAAAGCATAAAGTGCCATATGGTGTTTGAAATCGTCCCTACTGCTAAATACCCTTCCTTGATAAAGATGATCATATCCGATTGTTTGGTTCCCTACAAATTTGTGGATTTTTAGTAAACAGCCAGTAGGATACTTCAAACATATTTTACATTGATATTGATATTTCACATTACAAAAGGTCGTTACACTTAGCCGTTTTACCATATTTTGCATCACTGGTTCACAAAGAGAAAACGTTACACCCCGTACGATATTTTACACAAAAAGACAATATGCAGCTTATTGATAGTTAAGATTTAAAAGTCGGGACCCAACCCACCGCTAACATCCTCGGCATCGGAAGAGGAATCAACGTCGATCACCAAATCAACACGAGCAATGTTACTAGCGCTCCCAACTCCAAGGCTGAGATCGAGACATGGTTCATTGATGCGAGTGTTAGAGATATCGGTTGCAATAGCTTCGACGTCAGCGGCCGGTGGAGGGGTAGCCCTGTAACTCTCGGCTGGGGTACCTCCTGGTTCAACGAGACGAAACATTTAGTCAGCTTTTAGGGTTTAAGCTAATATTACAGATTACTTGTAATACAAGAAATAAAAAACCCACCGTTTCCAACATTTGCACGGTTGTTGGTGGCGTCCGGTATGATAGGAGCCAATGGTGAGGTTGGAGACAGGGTAATGATGTTCTCATTGTCGTTTATTCTATCGGAGGATCCGGTGAGCTATGGACTTGCATATCAGCTTCTTCGCTTCCGTAAGCACTGCAAGAGGTCTCTTTTATTTCAGTATGTGGTTTAGTTTCATATTTCGAATGTGTTAGTATGCTTCTCCATTATGGGGCTTTGTCTTCAGGATATGCAGTTTCTAATTCCTGACTTTTGGCTCTGAAAGGATTGCATTCCTTGTCAGCTTTGTGTTGTAACAATGGATCAAATGTTCTAATAAATTCAACAGATGACAAAAAAAAAAAGTTTCTTCGATTAAAAACAACAAAATATAAAATAATTAAAATATAAATATAATTTAATATTTTTTTTATAATACTAAACAAAATATACGAAGTGATGAATATAAAGTATAACTATTCAAATTCTTCATTAAAAATACTCATGAAATTTATTTAAATAATGCTGTGTTTACATAGAAATAAATTTAGAAATCGTGGTCGATGTAAGGGACAGAGATGTGGATACATTAGAGAGGGAAACTCTAACGCATCACCCATCAATAGGCATCAAAAAAAAATTCTAACTACTAGGAGAGGATGGAAGAAACCATAAAAGATGAGATTGTACAATTAATCTTTAACACCTATAAAAACCGAAAATAACATCCGTGCGGATGTTTTTGGTTAAATTAACTTTTCAATATCACACATTGAATACTGACTTTGAAAACATAACTTTCACTACTTTTTTTGGTTGATGAGTTTTTGTTAATTGTTTATATTATAGATTAATCAAACTGAATTTAACCTATAAACAATATTTTAAAAACCAATACTGATAATCGTGCGATATTTTTTTATCATGATCAACAGGTCTGACTACGTTAAACCTGATTCGATTGAATATAAATATAGAATAAAAGTTTGATGAGTTTTTACCTAATTAATTGTCTTTGGATTTTGTTATTTACTCAATATGTTTTCAGTTCACAATTTTATCTGGTTTGACCGTCGGTCCAGATTTTTAAAGCCTGCCTCCAACTTAAAAGTTAAAAGAAACCAAATATAATCTCGTAACGCTAGAACTAAATGTAATTTAATTCCGTACGGCCCATACCTAAGAATATTTAGACTTGGTTTCGTGTTGAACAAATACCCAAAACCAGGTAAATTTTACTTGCTGACTGCGCCACGTACCCGGGAAACAAAAAGGCTAAAGAAACCCAATGTTTTGTTTTAAATCTTTGTGAATAAAAAAAATGGTTTATAATCGTTTACGCAATTTAAAAGTTCGCATTATTTTTTTTCAAATATATATATATATATATATATATATATATATATATATATCAAATAACTAAATCGTTTTCAATTTGTGGCACTGAAATACTTTTGCACAACTGTTTAGCACGGAGAAAAAAAATTATAGATGATAATTCAGTTCAAGATAGTTTGTATACTAAGTTATTGTCTTAATAGGTTGTTTATATTAATTTTTTTCTATATGTTATAACGTGATTGCATATGGTGTCTATTTACCTAATCATTGTAATCCGTTTATTTAACATATATGCTAAGCATTAAAGCATATACATTTTTGGTATTGGACCAAAAGACCAAGAAGAAGAAGAAGCCTAAGGTGTCTGTAAACAAGTCTATCCTGAAGAAGGAAATCCCCAGGATGTCCAAGGCTGTTACTAACCAGGTATGTATATCTCTTCTACTTTAGATGTCAGTTTTGTATTAAATATGTTTTTAACTCTAGTTAGTGGTGCTGTTGTCAGTACTCTGATTTACAATTGCTCTTTATTTTATTAATCTGCTTCTGAGTGGAGAGTTCATATACATGGCACATGGTAATTATTTTATTTTTTGGTTTCTTCCATGTTGGATGAATATAAGCTAACATCATGTAAGGCTCCTTTGTGTGATGTCTTGAAAGAATTATCACACTTTGGTTTTGGCGTTGATCTGCATAATGATTCTGTTTATGATAAACTTTTCTGTTTTTAGAGGGGAATGATAAGAAGACAGATGTATGATTATCGAGAACCAATGAAACAAACTCAGTCCCACTTGAATCTCCCAGACAATAAAAGTCCTAAAAGAAACTGTTTACTAAAATGTTATATGGGTCCTTTATATACTGTAGGCCAGTTCACAATATGTCCCTGTATTATTATTATCAAGTAAAAGCTTTGTAAACTGTAACTAGTCTTCTTCTTCTCTGCTTCACAACTTCTGCACAACCTATGATGCTTTTCTTTTTTCTCTTTAAGTGGCAGTCATATCAGGGAAAGAGGTGAAGGACGTGTGGTGGTTGTGGCTGTCGCTGTGGCTGCTCCTGATATGGAGTAACTTCCCAAGGAGAGAAGTGTATCCTGTCAAACCCGTAAGGCGCATCCCAAACAACTGTATGACAGAGCCAGAGAGTTCTCATCACGCCAGGCACATCACTGTTGCCGAAGGTGGTGGAAGTGATTGTCCCTACATGGTTTTCTCCATCATATTCTCGCACCTTCTTCACTCTCATACCGCACATCCAGTCCACGAGAAGACTGTCACGATAAACCCTTGGAGAGACCAAGAAGTCTGAATCTGGATCCAGTGGGGGAGTAGGTTAACTCCACAGGCTTTGACTGCATTAGACTGCCTATGGCCTTGGAAAAGGCATCGAGGTTGATGCTGTGGCGCACCCAGCTCTGGGAATGAGCTCTTGATGTCGCAAAATGTGTGATAGCGGATCCCAATACACTCACAAACACAACCGTATCTCCTGCCCTTAGAGCATTTGCTCGAACAAAGGAAGCCCATTCCTCTCCTACCGTGTACCCTCCAGTCTCAACATCAAACACAAGCTTCATCTGACAGCCTAAGTATGTCTGAATGAGGGGGGACCATCGCAGCTGGAAAACACATCTCTGTCAAGTTTGATGGCTCAAGAAGCTTGGACAGTCGGAAGAAACCGTGAGGAGAGTGGTCAGTAAAATTGTTTTGATGAGTTTTACAAGGACTGAGGCAGACCGTTGTGAAGAGTTCGTCAGTGGCCATGTCTCCAAAACAGTGCTTATGTGTAACGTTGCAGAGGCAAGGAGGCATGTAACGACACAGTGTATCCTCCGAAGTATTACAATACTGGGCGGTATATAGTAGGCAGAGCCCAGAACCGGCGATCCTGTTACCATCTCCCATACCGATGGCTTTCTTGACATCCTGACACACACAAAAGAATCCGAATCCGAATCCTCTCAGACCCGCTTAGTCTAAACCACCAGATTTACGCGCCAAAATCAAAAATCTCCGAAAACCAAAACTATCATAATCGCTCCGGTCGTTCGAACAAAACTATATCCCTATGATCAACATTGCGCCGCGAAGCAAGTCCGATCAAGATTGATCGTGAAATTCTAAACTTGGATCAACTTTTACAGTCTAAAAAGAAACCTAAAAATCCACCGAAACTAACCTGATTAGACTCGGTTTCTTCTCTGCAAGCGAAGAGCGAGGAGTGTGGGTTCTGCGAGAGAGAGAGCGTGAGAGGGAGAGGGAGATAAACAGGCGGCTATTTCTAATTTTGTTTTTCGATCTGAATTTGGACGTGAAAAATCCAAATTATATAACCGATTAACTAGCGCGTCGCGTCCGCCTATATGATAGGGTATATAATACACACATCCTACGCTATTTAACTTATTAGATCTAATGGGCACATGTTTTATTAACATTTTCCCTTTAATCTAAACCAAAGTACTTTTGCAAGTTTTGTAGATTTTACCGAATTTATATTCCTCAAATCATCTTATATATTAAAACAGAAGTCACAACCTTGATTCATTTGTGATTTTTTAAAAAAACGGACCTAATAGACATATTCTTATTAAGTCATGTTACATTTAATCTCTAGTCTTATCATTTAAATTTTGGACCTACCAAAATTTTTTATTAGACTATCAATAATTAGATTAAAACAATAGATGATCCATTGGATTTATAGATAATATTAATTAAAATAGATATAATTTAATGTTGTAATACTATATATCCATATGTTAATTATTTAAATAGTTGTCGATGTTAAATTTTAAAATTATGAAGATTTTTTTTAAATAACAAAAATCATATTATCTAACAATGATTAATCTTTACTACCTTAAACCAATCAAAACAGATTTTAAACTATATAGTTTATTTTAAAAATTAAACAAAAACTAAATGTTTAAATATTCACTCGATAATATAAATCTGTGAAGCGAAAATTTTAATTTTTTAAAAAACTTTTCTAAATTTTTGAAATGTTACAATATTTTTGAATATGATAATAAAACAATATTTTACTAATCTTTATATATATAGTTACGATTTTAATAATGAAATAATAATCTGAATATATATATATATATATATATATAGAAGAAGATACAAATACATGTGAAAGTTTGAAACAATCTATTCAATGAAAAACATACCGTAAACTTATTATGTTTTAAAAATTGATAGACACATATATATTATAATATATACCAATTTAAAATTGAAAACAAAATGTTTATATAAAAATAAATGAAAACAAAAATCCGCGCAATTGCGCGGATCGAGATCTAGTCTTATATATTTAAATAGCAGTATTTCAAGGGCTTATTTGCTGAATAACCTAAATCATAAGTAAAATTAAGTGCATGCGTATGATGTTGACATAATTAAGTAAATAATAATTATGTCTCTTTTGATCCGGTTATAACTCTCTCTCGTACAAGTAGCAGATGAAATGAAGAAGGTAATGCCACTTCACTTAAATTAAATATGGCTAATAATGAGGCCACATCACACACATACGAACCACATCATCCAAATTAAATGAGGCCACATCATACACATACAAACCACATATGTTTTATTGTTTCAGTAAATATGTAGAGGATAATAGAAAAACAATAGTTTGATAAATGGTGTAGTCCATTCATTTGTGTAAATATAATGATGTCGTTCTCCATTAAAGAATAAATGTTGACAAATGTGTAGATGATGTAATATGGTAAAGTTACAATGTCTTGCGTACTATTCCTTAAGGAATTGAATATCTCTAATCTAATCAGGATATGTCAACCTACATCCAAGATATAAACAGTTTCTCACGTTTTCAAATATCAAGTGTACCTAGATTCATACCACTATACTATATGGTGGATATAGTATAGTACGTTTACAGTGTACTGTGAAGCAAACTTTAGTAGCAAAGTTATATGGATGTTCAACTACTATATTATTGGATAGAATAGACTGACACTACAACATGGATGAGTTCATATTACTAATACAAGTAACGGAGCAACGAGGGTGAGTTATTGAAACCCCCACCCAGATGATAACACTAAACTCTAACCTGAAAATGTCAACCCACATCCGAGATATAAACAGTTTTCCCCGTTTTCAAATAATGACATTCACCAGGTTCATAATACTATACTACACAGTGGATATAGTATAGTACTTTTAGAGTGTACGAGGAACTAAACTTTAGTTCTGGTTCAATAATTTAGAGGACTTTAGTAGCAAAGTTATATGAATGTTCTACTATTCAATTATTGAATATAATAGACTGACACTACGACATTGACGGGTTCATATCACTAAACCCTAAACTCTAATCACTAAACCCTAACCCAAACATAAAC
>NC_027755.1:23606706-23649285 GCF_000695525.1 Brassica oleracea var. oleracea
TCTATGATTGCATGAAAGAAGTTAATGATCACCCTAACCATACCCCCTCACCTTCTAAATACTAACCCTAAATTATAGTCACTAAACCCTAATCTAAATATACCCTAAACCCTAAACCTAAACAAATAGATTAAGCTAAACCCTAATCAAGGAAGTATAAACCCAAATAGAATGTATATAATATGGTTTACTATACCCAAACCTTTATTTAGTAAACCTAAACCCTAGGCATGAACCTACAAATCCAAATACAATCTATAAATTGTTTTCCAATATTAAACATTTGAAAGCACATTTACTTGAAATAAATAGATTAAGCTAAACCCTAATCAAGAAAATATAAACCCAAATATAATATATATAATATGGTTTACTATACCCAAACCTTTAATTAGTAAATCTAAACTCTAAACTCTAATCACTAAACTCTAACTCAAATATAAACCTTAAACCCAAATATAAACACAAAACCCAAATAGAATGGAACAAAATAAATAACATAGTACATATTGGTGAAACTATAAAATATCTATGAATGCATGAAAGAAGTTAATGCTCACCCCAACCATACCCCCTCACCTTCTAAATACTAAACCTTACATTCTAGTCACTAAACCCTAATCCAAATATACCACAAAACTCTAAACCTAAATAAATAGATTAAGCTAAACCCTAATCAAAGAAGTATAAACCCAAATAGAATGTATATAATATGGTTTACTATACCCAAACCTTTAATAGTAAATCTAAACCCTAGGCAGAAACCTATAAACTCAAATACAATCTATAAATTGTTTTCCAATATTTAACACTTGAAATCACATTTACGTGGTTAGCATATTGCATATCTTATATTCCGTATAATCTAAGTAGTATAGTAAACGAATGTTCCAAATAATCAAATTTGTCTAACACTTGAAAAATGAATTTCATATTACAATCAATCACACAAATTGACAAAGAAGAGACCTATCAAATTTAAAAACATGACATATTATTACATTTTTAAGGAGTAGTATAGAAATATGTCTCAAATAGTATGGTAACCGTACATAAGTAGCTATCCTTAAAAATATATACTATACTTTCATTTCACCAAATATAGTATAGATGACGAATTCATCTTCTTCAATTCTTTTTTTTTTTTAGACAGGCTGATATACATTCATTTCGTTCACCACCATATAGAGATCATCTCCATCTCATCTCTTTTTCCCGACACGATGATGCTTTAACCGATTCGCCGTCGTTGTTCTTCACCACTGGATTTGTAAAACAAAAATAGAAACGAAAACAGAGTATGTAAACAAAATCATGATTGTGAGAATCAATTGATTTAAGAAAAAAAGGAGAAAACAAGAAAAAAATTTTGTGTGTGCTCACCGTCTACGCTTTCATCGTTGTATGTTCTTCACCACTGGATATTTAAAACAAACAAAGAAACGAAAACAGAGTATGAAAACAAAAGCATGATTGTGAGAATCAATTGATGTAAAAAAAATAATATGAAAGAGTTGTTGTGTGTGCTCACCGTCTATGACTTCATCGTTGTCTCTTCTTTAGAACAATTGATTGTTCTTTTGGTGAAGTATAGAAAGAGAAGAATTATGTGACAGAAAAAAATGTATGATTTTTTTTATAATCTGAAGAAGAAAGAGAGACATTGGAAAGAGATGGTGGAGTAGAGACGTGGAGGTGGTGGTGATGGATTAGAAGATGTGGCTAAAAGTTTTTTATATATTTTTAATTATTTTTGTTAGTAGGTGTCACCGGTTGGTTACAAGGATAATATGACAATAATCTATAATGTGTATATTGAAAAAATAGGGTTTTTAGTTAGTGGATGAATTATAATTTGTTTGATGGATGTAGGATGCAATTTTCCGTATTTCAATATACCAAATGTATTTCTTATATATATATATAGCTTATTTAGAGACCTCTATCATCCACTAAAATATTACCATATAACTACCACTATATATGTTGTAAGTTTTTGAAATAAAAGATAATAAACTTAAGCTTTAAAATAAAAGATAATAAACTTATTCTATGCCCTTATCACGTTAAAAAAAAAAAAACTTGGTTCACTGCTTTGATGTTTTGTATAGTACATTAATCTATTTAAGTTTGCGTATAATGCCACATAGGTCTGTTGTGTACAAGCGGATTTGACTTCGGTTATTCAAACATGTAATCTAGCTATGTAATTTTACCCTCCCCTCCCAAAACATATATTTAAAACAAAGATTTTTCAAGTCGCTTCTTAATATTAAAAGAAACAGATCTTTTTAGCTATTTTTTACAGAGCACAAAAATTATTAATGGAAAAACGAAAGTTGCTATTATCAACACAATCAATGTCGTTAATCACCTAACTGGTTCTTCAATTATCTGAAACTAACTGCTTTGATGATTGATTGATTGATTGATTTATTGGGAAAACACATACATAAACAGATGGTACATGTCCGTTTGTTACTTAAATACTTTCACAATTCCATTCACTTCTTTGTTTAAAATGCCACCCTTCATTTGTTTGTATTCCATTTTTCGGAATTCATCCTATTCATGTTAAAACTTAAAACCGATTGCAGCCCTAGTTACATATTTAGGAAGTCTTCTATAATTCACTACAATCTCCACAAGGGAAAGTTTTATTATACTAACAACATATATTCTATTATATATTATTTATATGTATAAAAAGAAAAGAAAAAAAGAGAGAGATAGAAAGCAAATTGTTTTATAGCTAAACTGTTTAATTAAGCATGTGCCATGCACATCACAAAGAAAAATATATAAGAACATAGAATTAAAAAAAAAAACTTTGTTGAAAACACGTAAACAAATTCTAAGGCTCCACAAAGTAATTGTTCATATCGACGTAGCAGTCGTCGTCAAACTCATGTCCCCAGGATAAACTTAAGTCGCTCATATTGTTGGTGATCTCATCGAATGAGGATTGATGGATGGATTCTTCAGTCCTAAAGATCTTCACGTGTGAGGCCTCTTCAGTCGGAAGCCAGGCACTAATTAGGGATTCATCTAATAAGTCGTCTTCACCATAGTAATTGTTCATATCGACGTAGCAGTCGTCGTCAAACTCATGTCCCCAGGATAAACTTAAGTCGCGCATATTGTTGGTGGTCTCAGTCGGAAGCCAGGCATTAACTAGGGATTCATCTAATAAGTCGTCTTCAGTGACATTACAGGTCATATACAATGACCTATCACCTACTACTGGAGAGGAAACAAATTCCGATAACGCTTTATTGAGGTGATCGATAGCAAAGACAACATATACGTAATTGAGCCCTGCTGAACACAACCAGTTGACGAGAGATGGAAAGTCAAAACGGTAGGAGCACTTGGCATAACTGACTCTGCATATGCGAAAGAAAGTTGGTTTAAGACCGATAACTGTGTCCAGCCCTAGGACACTTGCGTAGAATTTAAAGAATCCAGCATCTGGTTTATGGTCGATTTCATGTCGGAAGGATGGTTTCGCTTGCATTCCTACCATAGAGAAATTAAAGAAAGAAGAGAATCGCTCTAGTGGCGTGTTTAGGGTTCCTCTCCTCTCTCGTCTTATATTAGAGGCGGCGCTAGATTGTATTAAGGCTCAGACCTAATTGTGATTTGCGAATATCAATCCTTAATAAAAAAAGATTTAAATGAAAAATAATTATTGACGTTTCCTTTTCCTAGGTAGCTTTCCTAATTTCCTCTGTATTATTTCAAACTTGCAGCTTTGCCTTTCTTTTCCTTTTTCCTTTTTCCTAATTCGATTCGACGTTTTTGCTATCTCACAACTCTTCTCCAATAACTCGAGTTTGATACCGAGTTTGATAAGGTTTTTCTTAATTATTATTTTATGACTAAACTCCACTATTCTAATAATTTATATGATATGGTAAGGTTTTCTTTAGAGACAGGTTTTTAGAAGATAATATACGTCCTCCACACTATATATATATATATATATATATATATCTTCTTATTTTGTTGGTTTTTGTTCAAAAACACATTTATTTATTATTCTCAAAAAGTTATTCCATTTGATTGCTCTAAGAGTATCTCCAAAAAAAAAACTCTATAACTTCAAAAATAGAGTTTTTTGCTATAATAAAAATTCAAAATTTCAAATTTAGAGTTTTAAAGACTGAAATTTCATATTTGAAGTTTCACTACTCAAAACTCTAAATTTGAAGTTTCATTTTTTATTTGCATTTTGGTCTTTATAATTAATTATACATCACATTTATGATTCTTAACTATTTTCTCATTTATCATTTTAATCTTTAAAACTTGTGTATATCATAAATATTTCAAATTTAATTTTATTAATTCAAATTTTACACAAAAAATTATACAAATACTTTAAAACTAGAATTAGATAGCAAGAATATTACAAAAAAACTTAATAATTTTTTTTAAAAAAAGATACATGAAAACATAATTATTACGCAAATTTAAATATTAAAACAACACTAGTAGTTTAGTAAATTTTCTCCGGAACTTCTAAACTATTGTCCAAACAAATTTGGTGTAACCGAAGATGAAGTATTACTGAAATAATTTTATGGAATAATTTGATATTTTCTTTGTATTTTAATATTTAACTATTTATTCCTGTTTATAATTTTATATTTTAGTGTAAGATTTTGTTAATTAATATTACTGTAATATTTTTATATATGTGCTAGTTATGTATAAAAGTTGTATGAATTTATATTAATTATGACAAATATAAGGACCATAGTATAAATTACAAATAATTTTGAAGTTACATTTGAAGTTTTGTTTTTGGAGAAAAATACCCTAAAACTTCAAAAATAGAGTTTTAGAAACTCTAAAATATAGAGTCTTTTTGGATATGCTCTAATATTAGACATATCCTTTTTACTCAATTTTTTTATATCACATGAAAAAATGTGCATGATATCTGATACCGGACTTGAAAAAGATTAATAGAAAACTGTTTATTTATTAATTTCATAATTTGAATGCATTTATTTTTTCCTTCATTTTATTGCCTAGTAGTGCCTATAATTATAATTTCAATGTGTGCTTTGTTTAAAAATATTATATTTATTTGACACTCATAAGAAAAAACAATTCGACTTGTTCCAATTCTAGATGTATCAAAACACTTTTAATCCAAAACTATATATGATCTTAGGAGAATTTTCATGTTTACCATGATATTATTATTCATGTTTATCTGAAACATGCATTAATATAAGAATTTGTATTTTTTTCTCTTTTATGATTCATTTGAGATGTTGGAAAAGAATATAGTTATAAGATTTTATTTGATAAGTTTTTCTTTATAAAAATTAAAAATAGCAAAAGAGATTCGCTTTTTACCATTCGATTTAAACGAAGATAAGATTACTGATTACACAAATTATGTTTTAAGTCGATCGATCGCATTTGAGTATTTGTGTTTACTCAATCGATATTTTCCTTACTTTTTTTTTCATTTTGTTGTCTCTCAGTTCTGACTTTTAAGTTCTTTTTTTTGTCAAGAGACAAGCTCTCATATACTGTCATATAGCTTTAACAATTTTAACATTTTCATTTTATCAAACTATCACAATTAAGAATGGGTTTGTCATATTGGGCAGAACTTCATAATAAGCAATTTACCACGCATGCATCTATAAAAGTCTCATGGTTTCTCTTTCTTTTTATTTTCCACAAATGAAAAGAAAATACTGAATGAAAAATGTCTTGCTCAGCTTATGTTACAGTAAGCAAATTTGTATTCCTTTTGGTTCTTTACAAAACAAAATGTTCATCTCCTCTTGTCTCTTTTTCTTATCTAAGAAAGTTACAAATTTGCATCCCACACAGCTTGGTCACCTTCTCCACACACGGCATGAACCAGCCACATTCTATCGACTGATTTGCATACCCCACTGCACTTCCAGTCGAATGACGCCACACACACGTCTCCAACCTCAGCCCTCATTTCACAAACTTTGGGAAAGATAGAGTAACAAGATGAGAAAAAAGCTCAAATCCTCCTTTACTAACTTCTGAAGCATCTATAAAAATATATAGCTTTTTACCTGGAGGAGTACCACAACAGAAATTACGATCATCTATATGCTCAACCTCAAGACCGAGGAACCATGACCCTAATGTCACATCTTCATTTGCATACTTGTGCAAAATTGGCCTGGAAAGTAAAAGATCACATGTTATATATGCTTGGATAATAATTAATAACCATTTCCCTGGATAAAACATATTTTTCTTTTGTGGAGAATTCAAGAGCACATAGTTATTTACTTACTGGTTGTTAGATATGTATGTCGCAAGATCCTTTGAGATGGCATAGATCTGTCCTGTAGCATGTCGAAAATATTTGTTGCCTTCCTCTCCAAACTTCCAAAACTCGGGCTCACGATATTTGGCCGTCCTACACGTTTTGAAAACTGCTTTTAGATCCACGATGAGATGTAACATTTCAAAAGAAAAATGAGATGGTACAATGTCTTAGGCCTCATTAGATAATCCGGTACAGGGCTAGTTATCAATACTCCTTGGAAATTAGTTGGGTTTTGGCCTAGATACCCCAAATTAAACAAAAAATGTGATAATAAACACAGAGGAATTATTACTTCTTAGTAAGAACTGGTCCTGATTTCATGCATCCAATGTAGACCCTCGGCTTATGACGGTGAAGAGCTAATGTGGAAGCAAGCATACCTAACAAAGGTATAGAAAGATATTCAACAATTTAATTCAAGAAGAGAAGAAAAAAACACGGTAGAAACAGAGTTTGGTACCAAGATTAACATGAACATCATCATCAATCTTAACGTAAAACTCAGCATCCCATGTTGCAACTGCACTTGAAAAGAAGGTTTTGGTTTTCGCAGACAGATTATAATATCCTTCTACATGATCCTGCAAGAGTAAAGAGTCCAAGAAAATTGTAAATTAATCGTAGGAAAAAAATCAAGTTGTCTAATGAATCTTTATCTCACCAGCCTAAAGAAATCTTTGTATTGAGCATCTTCTGAATTAATTTCCTTATCCACTATACTATGTGGTATCGCACTGCCAACAAATGATGTATACACACTCAAATAAGAGTCAATCTAATAAAAACATTAGACTACGTTGCATTCCATTACTATTCAATGTATTAACCTGTGTCCGATCATGAACTTGACGACAATACCCTTTTCTTTTTCCAATTTCTCAAGCTTTTCCCCTGTGATAGATATATACATAAAAAGGGTAACTAAGATTAGACGCAATGAAGCATGAAAGGAACAAGAAATTTGAAGGAGGGACATCGCTATATATAACCCTGAGGCATCCAAGAGTCTCTTAGAGAATCACGACGTTGTCTACTGCTAAATGCAGTGTTGATACCAATCACCATGAAAACTTTCTTCCTTTGGCTTCCTTCTGTTGAAGTATTTGTTCTTGCGACATCCACAATTTGTTGATGGCTTTGTCTAACAGAGAGCTGCTTCTGAAGCATAGACACTGACTTGTCCAATGATCTGTGGTCACAAAGATATACAATTTTTAACATGCAAGCGTAAGATTTACAGCATAAAACACATCATTTTGTTTTTATTAATTACACTCACTCTATTGCTTTATGGGTTTTAAGAACTTCTTGAATTACATCTTTTTCTTGTGATTTTTTCTGCATTTTGGCGAAATTTAAAGATTTAAAGAATATAAGCTTTTAAAAACACAATTTTTTTGTGAAACAAGTCCTATAATGAAGAGATTCAGATCCAGACAACGAGATTAAAGTGTAGAAATAATACTTTCACATGAGCATATTCCTCGGTAACTACGTTAACTTCCTGATCTCGCCGGTGTAACATGAGCTGGCTACCTGAATCCGACCCACGAAATCTGAAAATACAGCCAAGAAAATCAATGAAAAAAACTGATTAACAATCTAGTTAATATCTAAAAGCAAGAAAAATGATTTACAATGGTAAAAATAATGAAACATTTAAACGAAAAAAAATGAAACAGAGGTAAAAAAACACAATCAAAAATCAAGAAACCTGGAGTTGAACATTGCTCCGAGAAAAAAGCAGGAGATGCAGAGAAGCGAAACCCATGTCAGTGATAGTCTCTTCGAGATTTTGGTCTTCATTGGTCTAATGAAGAGACAAGAGAATGGGACAAGCAATGAGAGTAGCACAATAAAACTTCAAGAGGTATATTTATAACGTAAAGACAGTGAAATTTAAGTAACAGTCCTTATTTAATGCAAGTTTGACTATTTAATTCAAAGTATCTAATATGTCAGGTGACTTACTTCCAGTTATAAATCATTTGCATGTTCAAAGAAATTAAATTTTGACCCCCAATGAACAAGTGAATTAAGTCAATACCTCAATGGTTTGTTGAATTATGTACTGTTATTAAGAACTTTTTGTCTTTATATGGAATATCAATTTCCGAATATAGTTATTTTGTAAATGAATTAAAATTCATTTAAATTTACAAACAAAATTATTTGTAACATGACTATCCCATAAAAGTTACACCTGACTTCGAAGTTGTTACACGCAGTACGTACGTTTGCGTCTAACGCAAGTCAATATTCAGCGCACAATGCTCATGAACGTTAGTATTAAGTTTCGTAACGAAATTAGGATAGACGTTCATAGTGTGACGGTACATACATACATGATCGGTGTTGAGATTTTAGAGTTACACATGATCGGTGTTGAAATTTTAGAAACTATAAAATCTCAACACTGATTTTTCAGGAGTTGATTCTTTCATAGTATACACTATCAGTATCAGTCTATGATGACCATGCTTGATCCGGCCATTCCAGTAACACAACACCAGAACCTGTTTTTCAGACTTACCGTCCACGCATTACCAATACTAACGGAGATATGATGCTGTTGTTGTATGTTACTTAAGTAAGATACCTTGATCTAAGTTGGTCTCACTACAGAAAATTACTTTTGTGTAGATCACGCATTAGAGAGCCTTCGAGTGTTATTGTGTCATTAAGCAGATTTAAGATCAATATTTGTGAAAGTAATCATTGATTGATTGATGAATGATGGCTAATGTGGAAAACATTTGAAACTTAGAAAATAAATACCAAAACAAATACCGTATAATTCTATAAACTTACAAAACGTACAAATTAACAACTAAAAATGATTCTCAACAGTTTTGATTATAAGAACTAAGCCTATAGCGATTTGATTGGTTTAGCCAGAGAGAAACCGAAAGAAAGTCACCGGCTAATCCCGGTTTTCCTCATTATCCCTCGGCGTCTAGAATCAATCACGTCACCGTCTCCAACCTATTCAGCCGGTATCCCATTCCAATTCTCTTCTTCTTCCTCCACACCCATAAAGCTTAAAGCGCTTCCGTCCATCCCCAAAAACTCGATTTTCTCTGGGGTTTTCTCCGAAAATTCGAATGGAAACTTCATCCTCTTCGATTGATAACCATAAAAGAAGCTTCCTTTGCCTCCTCTACACCTCCTGTCGTCTCTGTCTCTGTTGATTAAGCAATTCGATCCAAAGGAACAACCTTTCTAGGGTTTAGATCATGGACCGTGCTCAATCGGATCTCTCATTAGGTTCCGGCACCTCCCACGCCTTGCCTCTACCTCCCCCGAGAATCCCAATCGCTGACGACTCAATCACGCTTCAGCTCCTTGAGCAGAGATTCGATGGCCCCCGATCTCGTAGCCGAGTCTTGGTCGATAAAGACGAAGACTTTGAAGAAGACGATGACGATCAGAGGGAAGATTTCATCCTCTTAGGCCACCCGATGAAGCTTAAACGGAGTAGACCTAGCAGCTCCACGTCATCACCAACCCCCCCTTGTAAACGATCAGCTATTGATTCATCGTTAGAAGCTAGACGATCCCTTGTGAAAGCCTGGGGCAACCAGCCACTCTCAGAAGCTGATCCCGACCTCCACGAGCTCATGGAGAAGGAGAAGCAAAGACAGTTCAGAGGAATCGAGCTCATAGCTTCCGAGAATTTCGTCTGCAGAGCAGTAATGGAAGCTTTGGGAAGCCATTTAACCAACAAGTACTCAGAAGGCATGCCTGGAGCGAGATACTACACAGGGAACCAGCACATTGATCAGATTGAGACTCTCTGCCAAGAACGTGCCCTCCAAGCTTTCGGACTTCGCCACGACCAGTGGGGAGTCAACGTGCAGCCTTACTCGTGCACCTCCGCGAATTTCGCTGTCTTCGCCGGTCTTTTGTCGCCGGGGGAGAGGATCATGGGGTTGGATTCTCCTTCGGGTGGTCACATGAGTCATGGTTACTACACGCCGGGTGGGAAGAAAGTCTCTGGCGCGTCTATCTTCTTTGAGAGCTTCCCCTATAAGGTGGACCCTCGTACAGGGTACATTGACTACGAGAAGCTTGAGGAGAAGGCGCTTGACTATCGTCCCAAGATACTTATTTGCGGAGGTAGTTCATATCCCAGAGACTGGGAGTTTCCTAGGTTTAGGTTTATTGCAGACAAATGTGGAGCTGTTCTGATGTTTGACATGGCGCAAATCAGCGGTCTTGTGGCTGCCAAGGAAGCTCCGAATCCGTTTGAGTATTGCGATATTGTTACCTCGACAACGCACAAGTCTCTCCGTGGACCTAGGGGCGGTATTATATTTTATAGGAGAGGGTTTAAGGCTAAGAAGCAAAGCATTAATCTTAATCACTGTGAGAGTAATGCCCAATATGATTTTGAAGAGAAAATAAACTTTTCTGTCTTCCCATCGCTGCAAGGAGGACCTCACAATAACCATATAGCTGCTCTAGCTATTGCTCTCAAGCAGGCCGCTTCACCAGAGTACAAGGTTTACATGAGACAGGTCAAGAAAAACGCTAAGGCTTTAGCGTCTGCTTTGATAAGCAGAAAGTGCAAGTTGGTAACAGGTGGCACTGATAATCATTTGCTTCTTTGGGACCTGACTCCTTTGGGCTTGACAGGTATGTGATTAGTTATTCTTTATTATTAGGAGATAATGAAATAAGTTGCTCTATGTGATCTTAGTCTATACATGCTAAGTCCTTGGACTTATGTTTTTCAGGCAAGGTGTATGAGAAAGTATGCGAGATGTGTCATATCACGGTTAACAAAGTTGCTATTTTCAGCGAAAATGGTGTTATTTCTCCTGGAGGAGTGAGAATAGGTAAAAGCAAATCAATTTGAAGCCTCAACATTATGGATTCTGGAGTTAGAATAGATTCGTGCCTTTTTCTTGCTCTCTGATTCTTGACATGTGCTCATGTATACCTCTGTTTTAGGTAGTCCGGCTATGACCTCAAGAGGTTGTCTAGAACAAGATTTTGAGACAATGGCTGAGTTTTTGTATAGAGCTGCTCAGATAGCAAGTGCTGCACTAAGGGAGCATGGGAAGTTGCAGAAGGAGCCGCTCAAAAGCATCTATCACTGTAAAGACATTGCAGATCTTAGGAACCAAGTGGAGGGTTTTGCTTCTAAGTTTGCAATGCCTGGCATTTGAGATTTGAGTCAGCCTTAAAAATTTCATAGCTCATTTTTTTGCCATGGTAATCTATATCCACGCACCCATTTCTCTATTTTATAGTTTCATCTATTTACATTCCCTAAGTTTGCTAAACTTAGATCAACATTTGTAGGGGAAAAAACAAACAAACTTGCCTGTATTGCTATGGTTGTAATTCTTCAAGGCTTGTGTACATAGACATTGGGGTGTGTTGGGGGTATTAGTGTATCCGTTTATGTTCTTTTCAAGTGGTAATAATATAAGAGGAGAAAAAACAAGTTTTGGAGAAATTAGCTGCGATGCAGTTTAAATTTTTTTTTAGAAAAGGGAATAATATAATTTCAGGATTGTGAATGTGTCGGGGAACACAAATAATTTCTGTAACCAGAGGAAAAAATACTTGCTTCTGACCTCAACCATTACTTTTTACCTTGGGGAAAATCATTACATTCTGAAAAAGAGAAAAAAAAAAAGAAACTGTAACAAAAGGAATAATACAAAAAGTTGATTATTTGTAACGAATATTTTTATGTTATTATTATCAGTGTGCATTTGGTAAATCTCTGATCGTAGACCAACCTCATCCGGCGGACAGAAACATTTCGTAAATCAGCTGAGAAAGTCCGTGTCCTACTTGGGAGGCAAAGCATGGAATTCTGGTGAGTCTCTAAAAGCATTTAGTAGATTCTCTGTAGTTTTATTTGGTTTTGATTGTGACTTCTCTCCTTATCTATAATATTATATTATTATTTTCACTTCACATTTTTTTTACTTGTATTATTGAATTATTTTATCAAAGCCCTATGTTTTTTTTTCTTGATCTGGCAAAGCCTATGTAATTTGTTTTATGAGATGAATATAGAAGGCCAACGAGGCAAATACACAGATTAAAGTCGAGGGCAAAAGGATGGTGTCTCTCTTCCTTTCTTAAAAATTGATAGTTGAACATTTTGCAGCTATGTACTAGATGAAATGTCTTAAGACTCATTTTTGATATTTCAACAAAACATTTCTAGTTTTTCTTCTTCAAAAAAAAAAAAAACAAAACATTTCTAGTGGGTTCAACTATTCCTTTGGAAAGTCAAGGATTTAGAGAGCGAGCAGTAATGGGAATTGGCACTTTGGGTACTTTATCGATACACATATACCAAGTGATTCTCGTGGGCTGAGATTTACTCACAGATACAAAAATGAATATTTTGTCAAAGATATTTTTTGGGTAGAAAAAAAGGAGAAAGCAGAGATGAGTGAATTGTGTAAAGTGAATATTAAAAAAAGTATTAGAAACTTGAAGAGGTAAAGATGGAGTGCTTTGAAACAGTGGGTGGGGGAGGATTTAGGGTGTGGAATTGGTAATAATCATAACTATTATTGACATAAAAGCCACCAAATGGTGTGCCCCAAAGCATGTAAACTTGGATGAGAGTGCCAAAGAATAAAAAGACAAATCTGCTTTACAAAGGATACATTCCCGTCATTATTTTTGATGAACACCATAAAACCACAGTTCAAATTAATTTTTTTTTTTTTTTTTTTTTTTATAATCCACGGGTTCCCCGCTTCGCGGATCATTCCCCTGGGCCCGGTCAGGCAGCGGTCCACTTCACTCGGGAGGGCTTTACCTGGGCTGGATCGAACCCAGTACCGCTTTGGTGTCCAGAAGAGGCAGGGTAGTTTCCGCATGGAGGGGGGAATCGAATCCGGATGGTGGTTGCCACCACAGACCCGTCCTGCCACTTGGACTACCTCGTCCGGATTTCAAATTATTATTTCCTCTCTTCTTTCTCTTATGTGAATCAAATCAAATCAAATTTCTAGTTTTTATCATTGGCCTTGTTCATTACTTTTCTTCTCCAACTATCTCTAACACCATCTCCAACCCACCTCGATTTTCATCTCTATATTTTCTTCTAAAATAGAGAAACTCTATTATAGAGGTGAAAATGCTCTAATGTATGTCTCTATAATAGAGTTCCTCTATTTATAGGAGAAAATATAGAGATATGATATTTTCACCTCTAAATATAGAGACAAAAAGTAAATTTTCTCTATATTTTTCTCTAAAATAGAGGAACTCTATTATAAAGGCATACATTGGAGCATATTCACCTCTGTAATAGAGATCTCTATTTTAAAGAAGAATATAGAAGTGTACATTGGAGATGCTCTAAAAAGACAACAAGCACTCCCTTTGACTCCCTCATCTTTAACCAAAATTTTAAAATTAAGTTGTCATAGTCCAATGATATATGGTCCTATTAGTGAAGGTGGATGATCAAATATTTCACTGTAAGTTTCACTTTGAGACATGACTGCTGCAATTCTAATCACATTATGGTATTTTCATTGATATATCATGTATGGTTCAGACATTAGATTAAAAAATTGTTCTGAAATTTTATTGAACAGCAACATCTGCAACGGGCTGGAACCAAAACTAAAAAGCAGACATTTGCTTTAAGATATGATTCAGAGAATAAATTCTATTTCTAGAATTATACTCCATAAAATAGAGCAGACTGACCAAAAAAAAATTAAATTCTTTTCATAGCAGCAAAATAAAAATAAGAGCTACAACAACTCCCCCTACCAAACGATTCTGCTAAGCCTAAAGTCTACTCTAATTTTTTTTCTTTTTTTTTTGCTTATTTATGAAACTGAAAAATGTCAGCTTTTGATATTCATCTATGGCTGCAGAAATCTAAAAGCTTCTTCCTTCCTTCAACAATTTCATCAAACAAATCATCGATTTGCGCCACTATACTCTCTGTCCCATTCCTCAAATTACCAAAACACCCTTTCAGATTCTCCACCCTCTCTCTCAACTCCCTCTCTCCCTCCTCTTCGCTTTCCCCTCCTCCGCCGCAGAATCTCCGCTCAAGCTCCGCCTTCAGCTCTTCCAACGCCGCCTTGCTCCTCCTGTACTCGTGCATCAACATCCCCTTCCTCACCCCCATCCTCCCCACCTCAGCCGCCACTCTCTGCTGCAACCTCCCCATCGCTCCGACAAAACCGCCGACTTGGTTCTGCGTTTGCGTTTGAGACAGCGTTGCGTCGCCGGGTAAACAGTAGACGAGACCGTGAATCAAAACCATAAGTAGAAGCGAGCTCATGTTCCTCGTCGCGTAGAGCACGCCGCGGAAACCACTGAACCCGTTCTGTAACTTCGTCGACGACTCCATCGCCGCCGTCTGTTCCGACCAAAAAGGGAACCTTTGAACTCGATTCTCGATTAAAGCTCTGTTCTCTTCCTCCATCCCAATCGCTTCTCTCCTACACCCTGTTATCGCCCTTAGCACCTAAACCCAACAAAACAGAGCATTCAAAGTTCTGATTTTGATCACAAAACAACAAAACAGAGCATTTAAAGTTTTGATTTTGTCACCTAAAGCAAAACAGAGGATCGAAAGTTTCGATTTTGATCACTAAACCAACAAAACAGAGCATCGAAAGTTTTGATTTTGATCACTAAACTACAAAACGGAGCATTTAAAGTTTTAATTTTGATTACTAAACCAGCAAAACAGAGGATCGAAAGTTTCGATTTTGATCACAAAAACAACAAAAAGATTCGATTTTTCCGATGACCCACCTGACGAGAAAGCTGAGGAGATAACCGACGGTGGTGATAATGGCCGTCGAGGGTCGAAGCGATTGAAATTCCGGCGGAGGAGAAGTTTTCGATGGAAGAAACTGCGGATTTGATGACGAGGCAAGCTTCCCAAAGCTTGGAGCTTTCGTCCATATACTCGTCGAGCCATTTGTCGCCGACGGGGAGCTGAAGCTTTTGAACGAGGAGAGTGAGGTGTGAGTGAGAGGTGCGGAGAAGACAGAGAGCCCTCTGTAAGAAGTGTACGGACATGAAGTTGTTTGAGAGGTAAACCCTCTCGAGATCATCCATTGATCTGTTTAGAAATGAGTAGTATCCGTTCACTGAGGTAGCAGAGGACGGATCCATTTTTGGTCAAAGATCTGATCTTTGGTGAGATGAGTCGATGATCAAATTGAAAAGATATTAAGAGAAGGGAGAGAGAGAATTGGAGGAGAGGGAAAAGGTTATATAGAGATTTGGAAGGTGTGTGTATGTATATATGGAAGAAGAATGAAGAGGTTTTTGATTCTGCTTTCTGAGGATTGAAAGTGATTGTTGGGTACAATGATGAGTGTTTCCTACTGAGGAGGAAAGATGATAAGTAATTTCCTTGTACAAGAAGAATAAAAAAAGCTGAGATTTGAAAATGAAATGAAAAAAAAGAGTAATGTTTTTTTTGAAGAAACAAGAAAATAAGACATATTGGACGGCATTTGGTTCATGAAATCTATCTTATTTTGTGGGTCTATTGTTTCTTACACTTGATAAATAAATTGAAAATTGTAAATACGTTTGTTCCTCTTTGCAGAAGCGCTACTCCATCATCTCTTTTTCTTTTGGGTCTTTGGAAAAATTGATTCTTTTTTGAACAAAATATATAATAGTTGGATACAAGCACAAGAAAATAACAGAGAAAAGTTACAATCATGAGCCCGAGTACCTTAGTATTTGAATATGATTATATAAGTTTCAATGTTGGTAGCTAATAATCTTCACCATTAGTAGTTAGATTTGATTACAAAATTCTCGATGTTGACCATTTCAAGCATGTCTTTTTCTATCTAACGTTTTTGATTCATATATCGGATGGTGAGAAAGGCTAATTAACTCTTCCTTGATTTTAAATACTATTATGACATATGTTTTACAAATTACATAGACTACAAGTTGATTTCTTGTCAAGTTTTGTTATCAGAAATATGTACATTTTTTTTTGAAACTCTTTTTTTTTTGAAACTCCAGAAATATGTACATATAAATTGAGCTATATGACTCAAAAAGAAAGATAGGGTGAGCCGAATAAAAGACTCTTTTTGGTGGTAAAATTGTTGAGGTCATTTCAAAAGGTGTTTTTACATTGACATTGAAATTTTATGGTGAAGATTAACTAGGATATTTCCATGATCAACACACAACATGCTAATAAATTAATAACGTACATTTGGTCCCTTTCTTTGCTAAAAGATTAATAAAAGTAAAGACTAAAGAGTCATTGAATGTTTAGCGTTTTGAGTCGTGTTTTAATTAGTTTCATATTTTTATTCGTGTATTTTGGGTTTTAGTGTTCACTTTTATAGGTGCTTTTCCCTCTTTTCCTCCCTCGAGGTGCTGATTTTATGGATTTTTCTACAAGAAAATAAAAATAAGAATATGATTAATGTACTTAGTTGTATCATTCTCTATTCACCCAATTCATTTTATACTTTCGTTTATACCTCCTTTTTTTTTTACAATTTGCAACATTTGTCAAGAAAGAATAAACAGGAATGATGAGATTCTTTGTATGTATCCTTTTTACTTCCATGCACATACTCAAAATTCTTTTTAGGACATAGGTCTCTGGGTCTCTGTGGGTCTCTGGGTCTCTGTGAGGTTTGCAAGTCATCATCAGTCCAGACAAACTTATCTCAACCATTTGAATTTTTCCTTAACAAAACAACTCTTCGACATGAAACTGTATTGTAGCAGCACAATAGTATCTGTATTAATTGATTAAACCTTACTTAGTATATTAAAATAGTCAGCACCTTGTTTGTATTGTAGAAATTATACATATAGATGCCGCACTAGTGTCTAGTGACTTGATCGAGATTGATTATGTAGTACGACGATAGATTCGTTTGGGACTATTTTAATGAAGTAATTTGTTTTATTTAAAATAAATCATAAACTTCAAAGTGGCATTTTGGACCCATTTAACGGCGGATATCTCAAAAGGCAGTATTATATAACAAACTAGGTGATAATCCGCGCGCATGCGCGGAATGAATTTTTATAATAATATTTATTTATTAAATAGTTTTAACATTTTGCAATACTACAATTTTTATCGATTATATAATAACGAATACAAATGTTGGTCTATTAAATATATCATCGTTGTTGAATAGTTAACGTATTACATCTCATTTTAATTATTTTTAAGACTTCATATGCACAAAAAAAATTAAGTTTTGCGGGTGACACAAATCCCCAAAACCAAATAGGCAACATCGATTATATAATGACGAAAGGGGATTAAGTTTTCTGCTCTCGATTTGTTTACTATTAACTCTCCATAAGTGATTTCATTTTCTACCTTTATTGTGTTTTCGTTCCCGTCTTTGTTTCATTGATATGAGTTAAAATTTTTTTAACTTCTTCTATGGATTCGGTGAATTACATAAGTGTCAATTTAAAAAAAAATAGACATATGTAAAAATTAGTTTCACTCTAGATACATATCTAAGAATCAAAATTTTGAAAAAAAATTAGTGAAAAACTATATTAACATATTAGTGTTCAAATCTAATATATCAAACTGTTATAAAATATAAGTGCAGACTCGAAATATAAATGTCTGTCAAGTATATATTCATCAGCTCGGTCTAAAAATCATCTAATTCAAGAACAGCAAAAAAAATTACTTATTTGACCAGTTCAGGTAATATCTGAATCCGAACGGGTAATATCCGAACCCGAATGAATATCCGAAAATAACCAAACATAAGTATACTTAACCCTATATTTCTAGTTTATTTCTCTCTTTTTATTCAAAATATTTATATTAATAATGATTATTTCTCAAAATTAGATAATATACATATAATTATGGACAAAATCATTTGCTACTCACTTAAAATACATATCAAGCTCTTGTTTCTTGCATTAACAAAAGTTGCATCTAAATTTTTAAAACAACAACTAAATTTGTGTCTTTCTAATCTATTAATAGTTTAGTCTTTTAAAAATTAGAAAACCAGTTAAGTTAAAATATAGTTTAAATATAAAAAACTTAAACAATGAATAATTTATTTATTTTTTTCAAAATTTAAATATCTGAACCCAACCCAAAATATTCGAACCCGGACATAAAATACCCGAACCCGACTCAAAATATAAAAATACCCGAATGGGTTCTATAACTTTATACTGAAATACCGGATACGAACCCGAACGTGTATCCGAACGCCTACCCCTAGGATATATGATCATTTGTATTTTGCTTGAACAAAAAAAGTTAAACCATTGATCACAAAATTTTCAATGGAGGACTTTTACCATTTTTAGTAATTTATAGTCGTTTTAAAAAATTCAAAATATAACATATAAGAAAAAATCTAAATTTTTTTATTATATGATTAATGTGATTGTTTAATTTTTTAATAGTATAAAATTAAACAAAAAAAAGAGATGTTAGAAAAATTGTTATCAAATATGTATTATTCATAATCATTAATTGTCATATATATGTTAACCATATTAGGTAATTTCGTAGCTTTTGTTTAAGGAAAGAAAAATATTATTTTGTACACTACTAATTAATTTGATAGTTACTTTAATAAAAAGCATAGTATATGTTTATATGGACCAACTTATTTTTCTAACAATTCTAAAAATCATTCTCGTGATGACACGTGTCTACGAATTAATATATAGGGGATGAGTTGATATGCAAATTGTAGATATAATAAATGCAAAAGGGAGAATAATTTGAATTTGATATATCTTGTAAGCTAAGAGTATACTTTGCTTTATTTATGTTATTACTGTTACCAATACTGAATGTACATTAGTAGTAGCATAAAAAGTTCGGAATATATAGATTATATCAGAAACAATTACATTCATCGACACTTTTTGAGTTTGTAATATCACAATAAGATATTTCTCACTTGACACACACTTTTTCATTGTCCAAATACCAAAATACTCTCTAGACAACTCATTATCGTTATCTCTTTCCCTACTGAGGCACGTGCGTTATCTAGATTTCAAATAAAAAAACAAACCGAAGTAATTTGAATCGAACAAGAGACGGTGAATGAAACCGAAGTGGAGCAAAACTTACTCTATAATAGTTACATTATTTTAGTGGGAATTATAGAGAAAAAAATAGGTTTGGGTTGGAGATGGTCAGAGCATCTCCAACCTCACTCTATTTTTCCCTCTAAAATAGAGTTTAGAGTAAAAATGCTCTAATGGTACTCTATTTGCTACTCTATAATAGTATAAACCTATTTTTATTCTATATATAGAGTAACTTTTTATTTTTTGTTCATCATTCTATTTTTGACTCTAAAATAGAGTACCATTGAAACAACATCCAACTCTATTATAGAGTTACTCTACTTTAGAGGAAAAAATAGAGTAGAGATGTTCTTAGATCATCAACCTGTTAGTTGTCAACGTCGAACAAATAGAAATTTACGTTTATGAAAAACCCAATGCAAGAATTGCGTTTGAAACAACCAATGCTTTAGATAATGGTTGAAAAAATTTTGCATTACAAGTTCAAAAAGGCAAATGCATAGCTGTTTCGATGTAGCCAAAGACCTCTGTCGATAAATATACACATCTATATATTAATCAAACATGAATGGCAGTTCTGTATACTTCGTGGAGACAGATATGTACCTTTGCGGTTATGATACATTCGTACACATAACAACCGGTTCCTGATGTGGTCCAAATTCTCATAAAAGCGATTAGGATTGATGATTTGAGTGTGTTATCCATTGTACATGACAAGTGCTTACATACAATTGTTTATATATACAAAAAACAGGACCCCAAGGAAAGCTATAAACTTGGTTTGGAAGTAATATATCAATACCGTTACTTCTATTCTAAGCCAAGAAAGATTTCGAACTAAAAGACTAAGTAGTAGTAACCAACAAAATGCATGAACTGGACTCTTTCTTAAGGTATTTATTATATCTATATGCATATTATATCAATTAGATATTAATCATATTATTATTATAAATATCAATCATTTTGTGGAGAGACAGAGAAGGGTGGTTACTAGAAGAGCGAGAAGGAAGTGGCAGAACAAGTCATTTCAAGTAGAGACAGCTGTAACTTCGTAAAGACATCAAGTGGTAGAGACAAGTGTGATGCTTAAGGTTGGTAGCATTTAAAAAAAAAAAAAGTTATTACTTTTCTAAAAGCATTCCTGCTTCTATTTTTGTAGTAGTTGTTGTTGTACTCACCTCGACTCAATCAATATCACATTACATCATCAGACGTAGACAAAAGTAAGAGAAGCCAGATTTGTCAAAGTAAGTGCAACATTGTTAGAAGGGATCTTCTTTGTTCTTTGATTAAAAAAAAGGGGATCTTCTTTGTTCATAACTTCATATGCTTATACTTTTTACATTTAAGCAGAGAAATATATGATCCAGTTGATGATACATAAGGATATAATTGTGGTGGTACCATTAACTATTCTCGTTTTATGATTAGTAAATGTTAATGAGTATCTAACAAAACCAAGAAGATAAAGAAACTTCTCGAAACGTGCTATTGATATCGAAGGATTTCGAAAAACAAACTAACAGATTATGTCGGGTTTAGTGGGTGGGTGAAACTAGGCTTTTAATAGTTTGATTTTAATATTTTGTTCAAAACAAACTTATAACCGTCTCTGATTCCCGATCCATTTTAATATTGGAAAAAAAACTTATCTATCAATTAATAATGCATTACCTAATCACAAGATAGTAGTGGTCTAGTGGTAGGCGGACATTGGGATTACCAAACAAACTAACAGATCATGTCGGGTTTAGTGGGTGGGTGAAACTAGGCTTTTAATAGTTTCATTTTAATATTTTGTTCAAAACAAACTTGTAACCGTCTCTGATTCCCGATCCATTTTAATATTGGAAAAAAACTTATCTATCAATTAATAATGCATCACCTAATCACAAGATAGTGGTCTAGTGGTAGGCGGACATTGGGATTACCAAACAATCCAGGTTCGAGAAAATCCAACTACACTTCATTTTGTGTTCACGCCGATATGAATATATTTTACGGTCCATTTGAATATCCGGAATAAAAGTCCATATGTGGGTTGTATCATCATTTTGGATATTAGTATGGACTTCTACATGAGCTTGGAATACCCAAAAATTAAACAAAAATAATAATAATATTGCATTACCTCTTAGGGTTTTAGGGTTAATGGATAGAGGTAGTACTTGGTTTCCTAGGTTAATAAGTAATGGTTTATGGATATAGGAGGTACTTTCGTTCATTAGGTTAACAGGTTACAGTTATGGGTTTTAGAGGTAACACCGTATTGAACTTTTGATGTGATTTTATGTTTAAATGTGTAGTCAAAGTTTCTTTTTAGTAGAGTTTACTCTTAAATATAAAACTAAATTGAAACTATCATCATTAGTTCTATCATTCTATGGTTTTGGGTGGACCTATCTCTATATATAAACCAAGGTCGCCCCCCTATAATTCTACTACGACTACTCTCCACAGCTATTTGACATCATTATCATTATTCTACCCTACACTTTTCTTACCCACATCAGAAAATAAAAAATATGAATTTTTTTTTACCAGAAACTAAGTAAAAGGTGAAAAACTAGACATAACTTTGTGTAGATGATGGGAAATGTGTAAGGTGTGAAATGTGAATATGAATAATTTCATGTGGTACTGAGTATACTGTACCAAGTGTTCCTAAAATCAGAACAAGGACCAAGACTTAACTCTAACGTTCATCATTCATGCAAAATGTGGCCCTTTCAAAGTTTCCTTTTGAACACACAAGAGTGTCATCTTTGTTCCTACTAATTTTTGTCCTTTTATAAAAACCGTGAGCGTTTGTGTTCTATGATTTAACAAGACACTGGTTTCATGTTTGTTCAGTTGTTCTCACGTGCACGTCATTGAAACAATGTTATTAGTTGTCGTGAAAGATTTCTAAAGAGATTATGTACAACAAGAAAGATAAAAGAGGATTCTCACATTAGTGGCACAAAACAGAACAAGATTCAACCTTATGGATCTTTTAATATCATCCACCCTCGACTTTGCGTTGTGGTGGATGGTGAGTTATATACTTTTGTATGAGAATGGGAAGATAAAAGAGTACGTTCAAAAGGAAGATACTTGAAAAGTTGTCATCGGTGAAGTCCCTATTTGTGATATGACAGATTCAAAATCTTTTTGCGAGAAATATATTTTTTAGCACGTCAAGTAGAACGTTCCAACATGATCTTGATTCTTTTTTTATTTTTTCCCAAATTGAAATTCATTCATACGATTGTTTAATACAAAAGCTGGCAGATAAAAAATATCTCCAGAACCAAGAGCCTAAAGAACAGACAGCTAGAACCCACGCTGGGGCAACTTTCGAACCCACCCCGGGGTAACTTTCGAACCCACCCTTAACTAACCAAAAGAACAACAACACACTACAGCTCAATAAACTAAAACAACTACACCAAAGCAAATGACAAATCAGTGCAAACGATCTCCGAAGAAGCAGATAACAATAATCTAGATAAATCTATGCTGTCTTCAGCACGCCATACGAACCATCCACTTGTAGAACCCAAAGACACCGTAGCGCCTTTTCAATCAGGATCTATCGCTGCTGTCTATGGCCCGCCAAACGATACCATCCCCACTCGCAACTAAGAACCAAGACTTCACAACCCGACCAGAAAAATCGCTTCACGATCCACACATCTCTCGGATACGGCATGAACGCACTGACGTCCACTTTACACCTAGATAGAAGTCCACCAAAACCTCCACACAACCGAGCTTCGTCGCTCAAAATCCATAACCATGATAAGCACTAGCACACCTAAGCGACGAAAGATCATTGCATCCACTACAACTCGAAGATAATTTTGCAACTGAATGATTCAATGCACTACCCGCTGAAACAACACTGCCCTTTTGCACCATAATGAGAACAAACCATCCTACAGCAGAGAGGATGACCCTTACACAACCTAAATAGACCAATCGATACAAAAACAAAGGCTCAACCGAAAACCCTCAAACCAAGTCGGAACCAATTTCAAGAACAAAGCTGATGGTCGCCGTTTGATTAGAATGTAGCCCATGTACCACCGGCTGCTACACCGAGCGGCGCGCATCCGAGTTTGGTTAGCTTTCCCGAGAAAGCTAGGTCTTGATCCTTAGCCAGACACAGAACCGAGTGGATAAAATGCGGACCTTGACACCTCAACCGGACAGGATAAACGAATTCCCAGCTTCAAGGGTGTGGAGCAGAAACCGCCGATGAACCAAAAGATTCCACTCCGACGATGGGATGTATGGCTCCACCACGCACCTACAACAAGGTTCACTTTGACTACTATGTCCTCGTGAAACCTTCTGGCGCGTTGCCACCGAGAACCGTAGAAGCAAAACTCTTTTCCATCAGCTTCAAGGGTGTGGAGCACAAACCGCCGGTGAACCAAAAGATTCCACTCCGACGATGGGATGTACGGCTCCACCACACACCTGCAACAAGGTTCACTTTGACTACTCTGTCCTCGTGAAACTTTCCGGCGCGTTGCCTCCGAGAACCGTAGAAGAAAAACTCTTTTCCACCGGCCACTAAACCACTCCTCCAATGATCTCACCGCCGCAGGGGAAGCTAGATCGATGGTGGAGGAGGTGTCTTTCCATGTCACACTCCGTTGTCGAGAAACTATTGTCGAAGATCTTAAAAACGAAAAATTAGATCTGACAAAGCTTTAGCCCTAAAAGCCGACTCCCCTAGCGATAGCCCCACCGTAAGTCTCGCCACTACTCCAAAGAACACCATGATCTGTCACCATCGCTCACCGAATCGAGCTCAGGTTAAGGGACCCAATAAACTCAGAGCCGCCTGCATATCAACTCCATGGAAGCATGAAAGCAGGGGAAGCAAAGGAAAAAGGAGAAAAGAGAATGGAGGGGTGCCTCCGACACCGGCAAACACCGGGCCGGAGCTAGAGGATTTAGGTCTTCGGTGTCTTCACGCGAGGAGGCGTGAGTTAATCATAACATGATCTTGATTCTAAAAATAAAAATGTTTCTTAATTTTTTTACTAAATATACAAATTAATTTGAAATGTATTTCAAAATTTAAGGCCTGAAATTTCACCCTAAAAATTATATATATATACGAAGCTATTAAATTTTAAATCTATATTATTACTTTTTAAAAATATATTGTTTTTAAACAAAATTTTGAAATGATTTGAAACTGCACTGCTATTTATCTGCTTTCTGGTTTCGTGGAAAGCTTCATTTCATTACTAAAGACCCTAATCGTAACGATACAGAGTCAAGGGCCGATGTACCTGATATCCAAGGTTCTTCGTCATCATTGTCTATCTAGCTCCAAGTCTGTTTTGGGTTCACGCTCCTGAAAGCAAAGGGCAATGCACCTAACAAGTCAGACATTGTTGTCTGAAAAGTCATTTCAAGCAAGGACTTAGGTACTGCTGACAGAGTCGGATCTATGTTGGTGGGAGGAGTGTCAGCTGACACCCCTTAAATTATAAATTTTTTGTTTTGTTACCTGTTTATTGTTAAACACACTAGCTCAGTTGTTAAACTCTGCCCTTTTGACACCCTTTTCACCCGGGTTCAACTCTCCGTTGACACCTTATTTTATTTTATTTTAAGATACGGGCCTAAAGCCCATTATATTTTCTTTTGTTTTGTCTAAAACAAACTTTTTTTTTGGGCTAAACCTATAAATATAATTTTGTTATTTATTTTGTGGGTCTTCTAAATCAAAATTGAACATTTGTGTATGTGTTTATATTAAAATTTGATATTTTAACATTATTGAAATATATATTATATTTTTTGTTAAATATTTACATTATTTAATATTTAAGTTTATATTAATAAATATTTAATAATATTTTATTAAAATAATAATTAAATTATGACACCAGTAAAAAAAAATTCTGGATACTGCTGAACTTGTTAGCTGCCAAGTGATGATGAAAGTTTAAGAGCATTGATTTTCTAGATGCCCTAACGTTCTTAAGAGTCATCATTAGCTTTTGTCTCTCTCTTTCAACCTCTGCAAACTTGCGGCTTAGCTGAGAGTAACGGTCATGCATCTCCTTAAGCTTCTACGGATGCATACCGGCCTTTGGTCTCCAACATTTCTTCTATTAGATCGCTTATGTCTCTGAAACTCTGGAAGATTCCACACCTGAAAGCAACTGTACAAGCTCCTATTACAAACCCGGAAATCTAGTGTCTGAATCATTATCATTTTGAGGTTGTAGTAAATTCTCATTCTTCATCCGTTCTAGCTGTAAAGAAGACAAGAAAAAAAGATTCACTGACGCTATGAACTAACATAATATCGTTCTCACTATACTAACCAATAAGTAGACATTGTGATACAAAACTATCACCTCATTGTTTAAGTGATCCAAGCTAGACCTTGAAGTCTCTGCCCTACAACTATCATTGATCAAAGTAGTACTCTGAATCTCTGATGAATGAGAAACATATATTAATAGGTATAAACATTATAAGCAAGATAAGAAATATAAATTGAGAGATATAAATAGTAAACATTAATGCAGTAACGAAGTTGTTGTGAACAAACATGAATCAACTTTGAAGAAAGCAAAAGAAAGATCAAAACGAATTGAGGCAAATACCCGTTTAGGATTTCTTATTATTATGTGAATGTATAATTTTACAAACTCTTAGATCCGTATTTATAGCAGCCTCAAAAACTCGATTTCCTTTTTCCTATAGGAATACATACTTATCTAGAAAAAGTAAATTTTCTAAACCGAAAAGGCATGCCGTACTGTGGAGGCCGCAAGCCCCCACATCCCCAGATGTCAACCTTTATAGCGAGTTTATCTTCCTAGCACCAACGAATGCTCGGGTTTTACTGGTGCAAAGAGATTTAAGACACATCCAGATGCAACATAAGTTATTACCGGTATGATTAATCACATAATGTTATCTCCAATATCTTTAATTCTCTTTAACATGTTGGATTCTGCCTTCTCATCAATGGAATCTTGTAGTTTCATCAGAATTTCCTCGCTTTACTTCTTGGACATGGTTAGTTTATGTTGAAGTTCCTGCAACTAAGTTTCGTATCGTTCTTTGATGACAATGATTCTCAACGACTCCTGCTGTGGAGTTAATGGGGATTGATAGCCCCGCCTTTTCACGGGCATGAGTGCATTTAGCTTCAGCATCGTCCTTAAGATCTCTCAAATGGATGGACAAGCTTTTGAACTCTTTTGTTTTCAGAATCTTCTGCTTCTCAGCGAGCTCATTGCACCTATGTTTCAGTTTTTCAAACTCACTGGCACCTTTTCCACACACAGCTCACCTAGTTCATCTTTTAGTACCTCCACTGTAATTTCAGCCTCAGCCTTTAACAATATCAATTTTTATGTCTCTTCTAAACATGAGCATTCCTAACATACTCCAAACTCTGAAAAGACTTTTCTGATTCCAGTTCAGCTACCATCTTCTCCAACAGAAAATGCTTTTCATCTAACTCGGATGCAAGTTCTTCTATCTGCTGTCTAATTTATTTCTCTCAGCATTCAATTCTAATTTTACAGAGTCCAGATATGTCAATTATCATCCATATACTGAGCACCTACACATTACGAGAGCCATTGAGTGCAGTCAGTACCTCAAAATGTTCCTTGTGGTGCTCCTCAGCATAAGTCTCCTACTCACTTCTTGTGAAACCAATCTGAATATCTACTGCTATTGAAAATTCCATCATTTCAAGTATCTGAGATTCCAGATTGGAAATATATGATGTGTTAGGATCAAGCTTCTCAGAGATGTTTCATATCCAGATGTTTTTTATTATTATTGACAAATCTTTTATACTATTTTTTTTGTGAAAAACACACCATCTTAAAACAATAGATTTCTTTCTGTGTTTTTTAGGGTCTAAGAGCTCCAAAAGAAATTCTGTGACTTCAAATATAGAGTTTTTTGCTTTCCAAAAAGGAATTTCAAAATTTCAAATTTAGAGTTTTAAAAAGTGAACTACTCAAAACTCTAAATTTGAAGTTTCATCTTTTTATTTGCATCTTGGTCCTTAAAATTAATGACACATCACATTTATGATTCATAAATATTTTCTCATTAATCATTTTAATCCTTATAACTTTTGTATATTTTAAATATTTCAAATTTATTTTTATAAATTTAAAATTTATACATAAATTTTTTAAAAATAAAAATAAGATTAATAATAATTTAAAAGTAGAATTAGACAACAAGAATATTACCAAAGAAACTTAATAATTTTTTTTTAAAAAAATACATGAAGACATAATTATTACACAAATTTAAATATTACAACAACAAAAATAGTCTAGTAAATTTGCTCCGGAACTTTTAAAATATTGTCCAAACAAATTTTGTGTAACTGAAAATGGAGCACTGAGAAAATAATTTTATGTAATAATGCGGTATTTTTCTTGTAGTTTAATATTTAATTATGTATTTCTATTTATAATTTTATATTTTAGTGTAAAATTTTATTAATTAATATTACTATAATATTTTTATATATGTGCTAGTTATTTATAAAAGTTGTATGGATCTATATTAATTATGACAAATATAAAGACCATAGTGTAAATTAAATAATTTTGAAATTAAATTTGAAGTTTTGCTTTTGGAGAATAACACCTTGAAACTTCAAATATAGAATTTTACAAACTCTATAATAGAGAGTCTTTTTGGAGATGCTCTAAATGGTACTTCCTCCGTTTCATAAACAATAGATTTGTTTAAAAATTTTAACATCTTAAATGTTATATGAAAAGCCCAAAAAGACATATAAGCGGTAATGTTTACAACTCCCTAGTTTTAACACTTTAAATAGATTTTTATTTCTGTTAAATGACAAACAGCAGTTTGCTAGTATAAAGTTTTCTAAGTGTCTATTGCTTGCTTTTATATTGGTTGTAGTATGTATATGGAAACAAAACACTTAATAAATCAATTCTTTAAATCTAGGAATCAAAAAGAACAAACGCATTATCATTATTATATTTCTTGATTTTCTTAAGTACTTAAAGTATAAAGTCTTGTGCAATTGCGATCGATTTATTTACTAGTGGTTTTCTGGCGCCACGCGCCGGGTTCGTATGTTTAATTTTTTAATTAATTTACAATTTATTTTGTGGGCTTAGTAAAAAAATTGATTGGAATATGAAGATGAAAATATGTTGAAAGAAAAAATATTTGATAGTGGTTTGCGACTAGTGTATTACTTTGTTTTCAATTGCTTATTTTTAAACGGAAAGAGCGGGGCTATTAGAAGAGTGCAAATTTCCTCATTTATTTGTCATAGTAACATAAATTGCAAACTAATCTATTTTGGTTTTCAACATTCCAAGGAGAATTTTAAATACCATGTTTTACCTCTAAGCCAGCAAAAATGCCTGAAAACTCTATGTAAAGGATTTGACATTAATATAGATGACATTGTTTTGCCCCAAGTGCGACAATCTTAAAGGAATAAAGAAAAAGTTGCATGGACCTGACAAATGAAGGGTGTCAAAAGGAAATAAGAAAATGTTGCATGGACCTGACAAATGAAGAGTGTCAAAAGGAAATAAGAAAATGTTACATGGACCTCACAAATGTTCCATGCAAACCTAGTGCTTAATTGAAACATTATATGAAATAATTTGCACTAATATTCATAACATTATAACAATTTAATAGGGGTTTAAAATACTGCCTTGCAGTTGAGAAATTAGTAAGGCTGATTTAAAAAAACAAAAGGTGAACAGAAAACATTGCAATATAGTTCACTGACAACTCTTGTTAAACGCTGTGAATTAAAGGTAAAAGAAGCGGTTGTGAAACCAGAACTCCAACTTTCACTTCGATCTTCTGGAGTTCAACCATTTCGTGGCTTCTCTGCAGAGGTCCACAATCTTCAACAGGGGACTCCTTGAAAGGAACGCCGTCCCTTACAGCCGGACACGGACCATTATCTTTACCCCTTTTTCATGGGATGTCTTCAACCTGCACTTCTGCAGTGATTTCAAGTGGTTTTGACAGCAACAACAGTGTGACAGAGGAAACTAGTAAGCAGGATGGGATTCATTACAAAGGTTTACCTGCGAAGGGGAGTTGGGGACATATGAATTCAGTTCCTAAACAGTCAATGATTCAAATTTCTTGACCACAGTAATTGTTTTGGGTGAAGAGGAAGAACCCTCATCAACGTGAATAAAAGGAAAATGATGGGTCTAAACATAATAGGACCTTTACAAAAATGATAAAATTATTAAATGCATAAACTCTTACCCCTTGGTGCAACTTGTGTTGGCCTCACACTCACATGCAAAGTAGAAAAGGGTTAATGAGGCTGGGTTTAGGAAAAGACGTCCTGCAATAAGGTCAAAAATTTAGTATGTAAATCAAATTACTAATCCGGGACATGCATACCTCCAACCAATTTTGGATTGATATTGGTAGCTGAAATAACCCGTGGTTCTACGCCATGGATAACCAACTTATCAAGGAGTTGCATAGCAAGATTTTCAAAAATAAATGTTTGCCTCCCTGCGCTATGAAAGAGTAGATTAATAACTCAGTTCTAAAAAGTAAACCATCCTTTCTTGTTAGTAGCCTAAAAACATAGAAGATAGTAGGTGGGCAGGCCTTAGAATACGTATTGTTGCCTTAATACTCTCCCTTTTTTTTGGGTTTCTTCATTGTAGGTAGTTTGATTCCAAAACACGTCACCAACAATATCTGCATGCATTTAAAATGGACATTTAGGCAGACTACGTGATAGATATGAATGGGGAATATAATGAATTACCTTGCAAGTCAGTGTTTGTGTTAGCCAACAACATTGAATGATCGTAATCTCAGGAACCTGAAGAGTTCCATCGGGATCAAGGCCATGTTCTCATGCAACTCATGAAATTTTGTCTGGTCTGTAAAACGAATTGATACATGGGAGTCTGAAAGGCGGAAGCTTTGGTTGGTCTTTGTTACATCAAATCCACTTAGATCATACAGCCTGCCTTGCTTCAAAATGTTTCTGAAAGTATTGAGCCGATGGACACTGATTCAGAGATGAATCAAAGTGGACTGCGAACCATTCCAAAGAGCATGTAATCACCTTATTTCGGAATGAGTACATGTTATTAAAGCGAAATGAAGACCAATATTCGTTACCTTCCTTTCTAGCAGTACCAGATGAAGCCTGATAACCCCATACCTTTCTTCAAATTTCGAGCTTTCCAGAACCGTAAAAGCCTTCTGACAACACTCTGCCTGCAGAGGCCAGCTTTGAGCTCAAATCAATGGAACTGTTGATTTGCCATCCTCGGGGCTAACTTAAAACGATTTAGGTTTTCTAATCAAGAATCAAGAACTGGATTCTCGGTGAAGCCTCACAGAACGGCTCCATATATCGGCATGAGTGACGATGAAAACGAGGTAAAAAAGCAATGAAGCAAAAGTAGTGGGGATAATTGATGATTGATTGCCATAACGACAACCGTTTTGCAGAAAGAAGTTTGTGGGAGGTGAAGTGAAACGACTGAGGCAAGAGACGTGGATTCATCTCTGCAGAGTTTGTTTCTGAAAAGGTAACTCTAACTTCTCGTATTGGGTTAGTGGACCAAACTTAACACTGAAGTCCATTAGTCCAAGTTAAAACGAATTGAAAACACAATTTTGAGAAAGTTTTTCATACACGTGTCCTAAAATGCCCCGTCCTATATGATGAGATGGCACAGGAAGAATGGAGAAAAATATCTTTTATTAGTATAGATAGATAATGTGACTTCCTCCATAATATCTGATAATGTTTATTAGTAATTTATTGACACTCAGGTTGCTAATGGGAATACAAATATAAATAAATAAAAGGGATTTGATCATTATGGTACTTAGTGCTTCCTACCAAAAAAAAATGGTACTTAGTGCTTTGTTTCTTAATACCATAATACCCTTACGGATGCAAATGCAATGGATTTGGTTGCTAAACCTGTTCAAGTGGCCGAGTAATCATTAGCCAAATATCTGAACTGTTCTTTCTTGTAAAAAAAGCTACAAGTTGTAGATTGTATAGGTTATAAAGACTCTTTATTGGTGGTAATGGTTTTACAAAAGATAAATGATCGTTCTCAAGTAGAGTTTGAATTCAAATTCGACAACGTTGAAACCATACGTTATCTATGACTTATAACGTCTTGTTTAGCATGACTCTTTGGGAAAGTTTATCACTGTTTTGTTTCTTGTACTAGTAGTTGCATCTAGCACGACTCTTTAAATATTTAGACAAATTAAATACGCTCTAATTACCTAACTAATTAAAACGCTAGTGTGCAGTATTCCTCGGTGTATTATATGGTCACTTTGTATGGACTACGAACAGTGTCCATGAGACGGACTATGTTCATTGCTTCAACAGTTGTGCCAGGTGTGTTTTAGAATAATCCGATGCTTAATACTTCGTCTCTGTGACATTATATTATATACACCTCTCTAGATAATAATAAATACGTTTCTTTTGTTTTTTATATAAAGTTATAGTACATCTACAGTTTATGCATTATATATAGTACAAAGTGGATGTAATCATATCCGGATCTAACGTGGATTTGCATCAAATTCATATTTTCTTTTGTTTATCGTATGACCACCGATTTAAGTTTCTATTTTAATGAAAGATTGTCGTATATATGATGTCGGACAAATATTTACTGTTAATAACATGCATTTAAACAAACAAACAAAAAACATTCGCTCAGCATGACTATATCTATATGTAAACATGATTTCTATATATAGCTCAATGATCAGAGATTCATGATCGTCGCAAAAAGTTCTGAAACGGGTCATCACAAATTAGTTATCATCTATTTATGGAAAATCGATTGTCTAGCTCTCAGTCGTGATAGTTTACTGGTATATCGATTAGTCTTATATATATTTTCAGTTAAAACCTTCAATCTAAATTAGCGATCAATAATACATGGGTTTAATGGTTAGTTTACCAGATTTGACCGATCAACAAAGACGTTGCAACATATTTTGGTTTAACTAATAGAAGTAAAACTGTATTTGTCTATCTGCTCGGGATAGAGGAATGACACTGGAGAGTGGAGAGACACTACTAGAAATGAACGCAACAATAGCATTGATGTAGTAGATTCGCCACTATATACGTATGCATAACAAGTGGGAAACATAGGCAATATTATTTTCAAAAACGGACCCACGGATTTATCTATATATTCATCCCAACCCCTCCCCCCCCCAAAATACCAAACAACATCTTTCACCAAAATATTTTACTTTTTATCATCTCTTTTCATATTTTAACATATTTTCTCCAAGAGAAGATCTATAGAAATTTTCCTGTGATTTTTCTAGATTAACTTAACATGTCGCTAGACGGACTAGGAGGGATGGCTATGGCGGAGGCTTACACGGCGAGGAAGTTTCATAGAGAAAACATGAAGACTTTGACGGCAAGCACATCCACAACCGTCGGTGGTGGAACCGAAGACAACGGTGGAGGATATAGCCTGTGGTTCTTCGGAAAGCGGAGCACCAAGAAAAACTCGGCTAAAGTTTGTGATCTTATAACTATAGAATAAATCGTTGGTCACATCCATAAACAATCTAAGGAATAAAAAACTTTATATATCTTTTATGTTACTTTATTTCTGCTTTATGTTTGATGATGTCTATTGTGATTTTATTTATGAAATTTTAGGTGAGATTTTGTAAAGCGATGACATTTTCTTAAATTCTATAGTTCATGTGATAATTTTTCGTTTCTATATATTAAGAAACAAAAAAAAACATGTATTAATTCTTAAATGTTAGTGACGTTAACGAAAATGTTAACGCTACTGTTATTACGTTATACAATTCATCTTATGACGTCGAAATTCAGTTTCGACGCTAATGATGTATATAAAAGGAATGAAACATGTCCACTAACTAGTAACTACTATTCAGAAAAGACTATAAAGTTTCTATAGCTAATGACTAAGTTTTAAACTTGGCGCACATATGTAGCCGTAAAAACCATATACTATATGGTTATGGAAACTAATACTGTAGTTTCAATCATCGTGGAAGCTACGGGACGACGAGCCTAGGAGACGGCATATAGCACGAGCCACGAGGTTTCACGCATTCTTGATCTTGCCTAGGCCACACAAGAATATCAGTGGGCTTTATGAGCTAGGCCCAACTTCGCTATTTAAGCTTTTGCGTTGCACTTGAACAGCTCTATACTTGGTTGGGTTATTATATTTCTTATTAACTTTTTGTTGTTGGCGTACGTACACTAATCAACACTGAAATATGATTTACTTTAGTTCGGAATTTAAAAGATAAATGGATCGTTTTTCATGTCGAAAACCTAATCCTAATGTTACAGTAAAGTTAAGGAAAACGTTATTCTAGAAGAAACATGTTCCTTTTAGCATGTCATCAACCAATATGAATAATGAATCTTATTATAAGGAAAATAAATCATATTATAAGGATTGAAAACTATTTGAGTCTTTATTAAAGCAAAACAAAAGTATACTGGGAAAAAGGCGTGCTTGTCTCTGTCGAAACACAGATTTTATTAGCCAAGTGGTGCAATTAAAGAAACCAAGCGTTGATTAGGCAAAAAAAGCAAGATTAAATTAAAAATGTTATCTTGGAGAGTTGGGTAGGTCATTAAGGGCATGATTATTGCTGAAACTGTTAAAGGGTTTTTTAAAATATTTATTTTTGGGTTCATCCCTTAGGGTGAACCTGTAATGTGTTATTTCATATTCGATATTTTCTAAAAAATGAAATAAAATATTGTCAAATTATATTATCTTTTTGAAATTAAAAGGTAAAAAGAAATAAATAAAAAAATAGTAATAATTACAAAAAAAAAATATTTTTAACGTCGTCAGCAAAATATTAAACTCTAAATCCTAATCCCTAAACCTTAAATCATAAACCCTAAACCCTTGGGTAAACCCTAAACTCTAGGATAAATCTTAAACTCTAGGATATAAATCTTAAACTCTAAATCAAAATCACTAAACCCTAAAACACTCAAGGGTTTAGGATTTAGGGTTTAGAGTTTTAGGGTTTAGTGTTTTTATTTAGAGTTTAGGATTTATCCAAGCGTTTAGGGTTTACCCAAGGGTTTAGAGTTTACCCAAGGGTTTAGGGTTTACCCAAGGGTTTAGGTTTACCCAAGGATTTAGGGTTTAGGATTTAAGATTTAGGGATTATGATTTAAGGTTTAGTGTTTTGCTGACGACGGTTTTTTTTTTTGTAACTGCTATTTATTTTTTTACTTTTTTTATTTTAAAAACATAATATAACTTGAAAATATTTTATTTCTTTTTTTAAAAGATAACGATTTGAAATAATGAAATTTTATTGGCTGGTGAACCTAGAGGTTCTAAGAATAACTCTTTTAAATATATATATATATTTTTTGGTCTGATTAAAAAATAAAATTAAAATTAAAAAGAAAATCAATCGCAGACCACCACGTGTCAATAGAATCCGCATACAAAAATAATCCTTAACCGACTCTTATGATTTTGTGGGGCCAAACCCTTTAAACCCCTCCTAAAAACCTTTTTAAATACTCGATAAAGATGGTCTAAAGACCCAATTATTTCTCACTAAGCGGAGTGATACTTATAAGATGACACTAACACTGGATTACTCCAGACCCCTTCACATTAGAGTGAATAAACAATTTAATAAAGCATTAGTCTTGCACATTTTGTGTTGTAGTCCACAAAATGCGACCTAATTTGTAGAAAAAAAGATTAAAAGTTTTGTGACAAAAAAAAAGTCTTTGTGACTAAAAGACTTTCTAAAAAGTCTATTTTAAACTAATTAGAAATATAAATTTAATTAATTTTGTCCTATAATATAACTTATATGTCGATTGTTGAGCATTTTTCTCTTAATAAATAGAAACGAATATTGAAGAAAAATACAACAACAACAACAAAAGTCTATGCGATTAAGATTCTATAAATTAAAAAAAAAAACACAGAATAATTCACGAAACTGTGGAGCCGATTGAGAATATTCCCACGAGCAGTGACGTGTCGGCCGACGATAAGAAACCAGCTCATCAACGGTGTGAGTTACGTCATCAAACGCGTATTTTAGATACATAAGCGCATGTTAAAAGGTAAGCGGAAAAGACTACGACTTTTCTCCCAGTGCTTGTGTCGTACATCTTCTTCAACTTGCGTATTATTCTACGCCATGAACTATTCAAACCAAAGAGAAAAAAAAACAAAAAAGGAAGGAAACAAAAAAGAAATATCTTTGCTTTTTTTTTTCTCGTTCTTCTTTGTGTGTACACGCCTTCACCTCTAAGCTTTGACCAAAGTGTCGTTATTTTCTCTTCTCTCTTGAAACGGAATATAGACTCAAGAACGCGTTTCAGCTAGAAAATTCACTGTTCATATCTCGACTTCGTGATGAATCAATGGTTGGTTGCATTGTTTTGGTCAAATTTTGTAATGATTTGTATTTTGCTTTATTTGGCTAGTTTTCTTACAAGACTCGAATCTTTGATGGTGTTTGGTCTGATTGTTGCTTAAAAGGAGCTTCTTCTATCTTCTGCGTGTGCCTTGAGCTTGTTATAATTGATTTTTTTTTTTTTTTTTTTACAGATGATGAGCTCTTCATCTTCTAATACACAAGCTGTACCAATTCAGAGACATGGGGATGTATGAACCGTTCCAACAGTTGTCTGGTTGGGAAAACACTTTCAACACCATAACTACTAACAATCATAACAACAACAATCAGACTTCTTCCACAATTGCCAGAACAGAAGCAGATGCTAACAATAAGGTCAGATTCTTCCCTGATTCATGTTTAAGATTGGTTACTTTTTTTGTTTGTTTAATTAGCGGTTAATAAAACGCGCAGGGAAACTACACTTGTTTGTATAATAACTCTGTTGAAGCAGAACCGTCTGGTAACAATGACCAGGGCGAAGTTCAAATCAATGATAAGGTAAAACAAGAAGACGAGTATATGAGAGAATGATAAAACTTATGAGTCTATTTGTTTAAAGGGGGAGACACGGCGTGATAACATTAATTCTTGTTCATTCTGTATCCACAGATGAAACGGAGATTGGCTCAGAACAGAGAGGCTGCTCGCAAAAGTCGTTTGAGAAAGAAGGTAAGACATGTGTCCCTTGGTTGATTCTTTCTTTTGGTAATGAAGTAACAAAGCTTACATATCCTTTTTCAAAAAAAAAAAGGAAAACAAAGTTTACATATAATTATGTGAGTTATGTATATTGCCCCTTTAGGCCCATGTCCAGCAGTTAGAAGAAAGCAGGTTAAAGCTATCACAGCTCGAGCAGGAACTCGTAAGAGCTAGGCAGCAGGTAAGCTCAAGCTTGTTTCCTTTTTTGTGTTCTGTCTTTCACCAAAATGTATCTGTTTTTAATGTTCACTTAGTGATTTTTTTTTCTTTGTTTCAGGGATTATGTGTAACATCAGACGCTACTTATCTTGGACCAGCTGGGACCATGAACACAGGGATCGCTGCGTTCGAGATGGAACACAAACACTGGCTAGAAGAACAAAGCAAGAGAGTCAGCGAGATTCGAACCGCGCTCCAAGCGCACATCAGCGACGTGGAGCTCAAAATGCTCGTCGACGTTTGCTTGAACCACTACGCCAATCTCTTCCGCATGAAAGCTGCTGCTGCGAAGGCTAACGTGTTCTTCTTGATATCCGGAATGTGGAGAACTTCCACCGAACGTTTCTTCCAGTGGATCGGAGGTTTCCGCCCCTCCGAGCTCTTGAATGTAAACAAGCCTTTGACACGTTACAGTCTTTTCACTCGTGAGAATGTGTTCATCTATTGTTTGTTGTTTGTAGGTTGTGATGCCGTACATTGAGCCTTTAACTGATCAGCAACTCTTGGAGGTGAGGAATCTTCAGCAGTCTTCTCAGCAAGCAGAGGAGGCTCTCTCTCAAGGCTTGGATAAGCTTCAGCAAGGTTTGGTTGAGAACATTGCTGTTGTTGAGTCTTTGAATCATGGAGGAGCTCAGATGGCTTCAGCCATGGAGAATCTTGAATCTTTGGAGGGCTTTGTGAACCAGGCGGATCATCTGAGAAAGCAGTCTCTGCAGCAAATGAGTAAGGTCTTGACGACAAGACAAGCTGCTCGTGGCTTGCTTGCTTTAGGAGAGTACTTCCACAGGCTTCGTGCTCTAAGTTCTCTTTGGGCAGCTCGTCCACGCAATTAACAATTTTAGGAGGCACAAGGAAGAAGAGTCAACCTCAAATGGTTTTAGCTAGGCATGTATGGAGATGTAGGGTGATTGATTATCCATTAGAACATCATCTTCCTCATTGATGTTTTGTTTGTTCTTGAGAGAAAATGAATAAAGAAGATATATATATATATGGGTTGAAACATTTGTAAAAAATAACACTCTTTATACTTGCTGCATAATGTCATATGGAAATTAAAATGTCTAAAGTTTATAATGGAGAGATAGATTGTTGTGAGAGATCTTTGCAGGTTTCAAAACTGATGAAGACTAAGCAAACCGAATGTGACTTACAACTACCAATCATTAATTTTTGTAAGCATATTCTATGAGATAATGAAATGTTGTATCTCATCAGCTTATAGTTTTAGAAGCATTGACGCTGAGCTCTCCTCTCTCCCCGGGCTTCTTTCTTTTTCACCATCTCCAAGTATGTGTTCATGATCTTCTTATCTAGTTCATAATAGACTTCCATTTTCTTCAAAGGTCTCATATCAAGATCAATGAAATGTACCTGCCAACATAGAGCTCAGTGTATGAGACGCATTTTAGAAGCAACTCAACAAACCAAAAGATCAGGGTCTGAATGGCAATAGAAGAAACCGCATTAATTACCCCGTATATATACATTTTTGTTACTATTAAAACCGCACCTCCGCATATTACTATTCGGATTAAGTATATGCAGATAAAAGAACTTACCTTGTAATCAAATTCTTGCTTTGCTGATTCAAGATGCAGATTACTATGAGAAGATGATCTTGAGATCACAGCATCTGTTGATCTAAAGCTTATCATCACACTACAATCTTTTGCGGTGGCAGATATCAAGAACTCCTTCAAAACATTCACTTTCTCAGCCATCGGAATCGAATGCATGGAGCTAAACTGACTTGTTGATGATGTTTTACTCTTTTCCAACTCTTTGCACACTCTGCATGGCTGGTTAATGAGGTCATAGTACACGTGAACCGCTCCTTCGATGTTATACTTGTCTAGCTTCTGAACGTCTAGGAGATGATCTAGAACTCCAGAGGTGTAAACGGTTTCAGCAACAAGCTCTATGAAATGATTTGCACGTGAACCATCTTTGGTCTTGATGATATCTTTGAGTAGATGCTCAAAGTCTTGTTCAACCTTTGAGGTTGTTTTGCATGTGCCACCACCTAAGCCTCCAAATACAAGAGAGCCGTTCAAGAACACGCGGAAGTTGTTCTGAGGAGTCGCGTAGAGAGCTCTTATTGCTTTGTGTATTCTATCTTTTGATCCAGAGAAAAGGTCCAGAGGATCATATTCACTGATTTCTGAGATCTGCCACACAACTTTTAACGTGTTAGACATGGCCGGTTCTGGATACAGCGGATGAAACATTCACCTCTCAGATTTTAAAAGAGCTATTATATAATATCATATGGCTTCCAAATTGTCAAAAAATTATTAAGATTAATTTAAAAAAAAATTATAGCTCCCAAAAATATCAGATCCGGATTTGTTATGCTACAAAGTTTGGTTGTAAAGAGATTTTAGGGGGGCTTAGGAGAAGTACCTCATTATCATGAAGCTTCAGAACTTGGTGCATCTCAAAACGAGTTATACTCTTCTTGATAACATTTTCTTCTGCTATGAAGCTTGAAGATGGAAGGAATCCACATTTTGGCTACTTAATCAGAGCAAACATGCAATGTATATCAACTGAAAAGTCGATGGAAAAAAAAAAGAAGAAAGAAGAAAAGCACAGGTAATGACCAAGAACACCTTTATTTCAACACTTAAGCATGGTTTATCCTCGACACGACCTGAAAGCAGAAGAGATCACTAACGTGACATATATTTATAAACCAAAAACCATAGCTACATGGACAAATAAACACTTACCGTGTGCGAAAAGTGTCAAATCATCCATGAGAAGAACAGAATTGCGGTTAGTATCCACACTGGCTGCATCAGCTCGCCAAGAAGGTCGCTGTGATGTCACAATGTTCTCAACAGACTCAAGAAACTCCTTTGCTACAAGAAGACGCATCTACAGAAAAATATGCAATAAGAAGATCTCTAGAGACACCGCAAAACGCTTAAAAACATATCCAGTACAGAAAAATAATACTCCATTTCATGATGACAAGAGAAAGAGGGAAACATACTCCAGGATTGACATGTTTATGACCCAACAAAGGTCTCATGACATGTTTGACAAACAAAAACTCCACAATCTCCTTGTTCTGGCAAGAAACAAGTTCCTTGCATTCTCCCCATATAACCTTTTCATGTGACGTGAGACCATTTCCACTTGTGTTTCCATTATCTTCTTTCCCATCATTTGGCATTTTCTGTATTCTCATCATCTTTCCCAACTTCACACATTACACAAACGAAGAGAAAAATAATTAATGTAGAATCAATGCTAATTAACTACTACCTTTTTCCAATAATCAAATCAAGAACAGATTCAAAATATTGAAAATGAGAAAGAAAAAATGGAAGAGACTAACGAAAGAGGGAGAGGATCCAGTGTAAGCGAGAACCAAATTAACAGCTCCTTCACCTCTATATGACCAATCAACTGCATCCTTTGGTTCCAAACCAATCTCCATCTGAATCGAAACACCAACACAGATTAACAAAACTCACTTTCTGATTATTTTTAAGTAAAATCCAATATGATAAAATGAAAAACAAATTACGTACCTTGTGAGGAGTGATCTCGATCACAATCAAACCGTGATGAGATTTCGTGAGTTAATTAGGTCTACAGATTTCTTTTGCGATTGCTTCGAAATGAATAGGTATCATCACTGTATCAGTGTGAGACGGCCGGATTGATGTATGTATTTTATTTGTTTCATACAGGTTACAAAGAGTGCGGTTAAATGGTTAACCAATCAAAATGTCACCTAGCACTAGTTAAAAAAGACAATAAAAAAAATATATTCTATTAAAATAGCAGCGTGATCCATTGATAAAAGTATGATCCAACTATTATTTCTTTTATTTTTATCATTATTTAGAATATTATTTATTATGCTTTATGTCATTAGAACTATATTTAAATTACCAATTGAAAAGACCTAAAAAAATGTAAAACAAAAAATATACCTGCCCTTTTTAAGGGCGGGTCAGAATCTAGTTTTATATATTAAAACACAAGTCACAACTATGATTCATGTGTGATTTTTTTTTAAAATGGACTTAATGGACATATTCCTAAAAAGTCATGTTACATTTAATCTCTAATATTATCATTTAAATTTTTGGCCTAACAAAAAATTTTATTGGTTATCAATAATTGGATTTAAACAATAGATGATCCATTAGATTTATAAATAGTATAAATTAAATAGATATAATTTAATGTTGTAGTACTATACCTTCATATGTTAATTATTTAAATATTTATCGATGTTAACTTTTAAAATTATAAAGATTTTTTTTTAATATCAAAAATCATATTATCTAACAATGATTAATATTTACTACCTTAAACCAATGAAAACAAATTTTAAACTATATAGTTTATTTTAAAAATTAAACAAAAACTAAATGTTTAATTATTTACTCGATAATATAAATCTATGAAGCGAAAAGTTTAATTTTTTAAAAACTTTCTAATTTTGTGAAATGTTACAATATCTTTGAATATGACAACACAACAATATTTTACTAATTTTTATATATATAGTTACGATTTTAATAATGAAATAATAATCTGAAAATATATATATAGAAGAAGATACAAATACATGTGAAAGTTTGAAATAATCTATTCAATGAAAAAATATATCGTAAACTTATTATGTTTTAAAAATTGATATACACATATATATTATAATATATATCAATTTAGAATTGAAAACAAAATATTTATATGAAAATAAATGAAAATAAAAACCTGCGCGGTTGCGCGGATCGAGATCTAGTTAAATAGTTAAAAATAACAACACCTATGTTAATTAACACTGTCTGCAAAATTCTAAATTTTAAAAACCTGAACTCTAAAAATATAAACCCTAAATCAAAAATACTAAACCATAAACCCCAATCTTAAAATCTAAACCTTAAATTTTAAAACCTAAACCCAAACTCTAAATAATAAACCCTAAATCCTAAAACCTAAACCCTAAAGTCTAACCCCAAAACTCTAAACGATAAACCCAAAATCCTAAAATCTAAACCCTAAATCCTAAACCATAAACTCTAAACTCATAAACCATAAACTCTAAACTCTAAACCCTAAACTCAAAACTCTAAATCTTAAACCCAAACTCTAAATCCTAAACCCTAAACTCAAACCTCTAAACCGTAAACCTTAATCGTATTAATTAGAAGTTGGGTTTACGGCTTAGAGGTTTGGGTTTAGAGTTTAGGATTTAGAGATTAGGGTTTAGGATTTGAAGTTTTGGGTTTAGAGTTTAGGGTTTAAGGTTTATAGCTTATATTTTAAGATTTAGGGTTTATGGTTTAGAGTTTTGGGTTTAGTCTTTAGGGTTTAGATTCTAGGATTTAGGGTTTATTGTTTAGAGTTTGGGTTTAGGGTTTATATTTTAGGATTGAGATTTATGGTTTAGTGTTTCAGATTTAGGATTTATGGTTTTTACAATTTTGCAGACAACGTTAATTAATGTCGGCGTTGTTTTTTTATTTCGGTTATTTATTTTTCTATTTTTATTAATTTTTTCAACTATTCTTACATGGTATTTTGATTGGTTATGAAGAGCGTGGTGAATTTAACCATTTACCATGGACACGTGACTGGGTGTGCATAACAAACGAATGAATCGAATAATTGTTATAAACCATTTAGTGATCGACCCATTTATCAGCCCGTGTCAGACCGTTCAAATCATCACAAAAGGTTCAGGTATCTTCAGAAAACTCAAAACAAAACCA
>NC_027755.1:23649330-23649910 GCF_000695525.1 Brassica oleracea var. oleracea
AGAATAAAATCTAAAACCCTAATCTATTTTCAAAGCTTAAATCTCGTCTTGTTTCACCATGTTTAAGCTTGTTTGATTTTTTTTAATCTTCCTGATGTGAGTTAATTGCTAGAACCTTTTAGGTTGACAATTACACCAATTTTTTTTACATATCCGACTGCTGCATTAACTTAATCTGATTGTTTTCTTGCATTAGAAACCTGTTCTTGAATGTTTAAAGTCTTTCTCTGATATGTTGAAATCGACTAGAACCTGTCTCAAATTTGAAAGAATTTTTTTTAATATTTTTAAGATAAATCCGATTTTTCTTATAGATAAATCTGAAATTTTTAAAGATAAATCCGATTTTTTTTTATAAATCCGACTGAAAATAATATATTATATATTTTAATTCGATTTTCCTATTTTTTAAAAAAACCTTATATATTTATCTTAAAAAAAAAAGGATTTTCAGCATTTATCAGAAAAATATCGATTTAATTTTTTCCTAATCCTACTAGGAATAGGAATTGCTAGTATTTATCTGAAAATAAATAAATTTCGGATTATTACTGATATACTAGCATTATCAAATCATTAT
>NC_027755.1:23652936-23721755 GCF_000695525.1 Brassica oleracea var. oleracea
TTCTTCATTCACAACAATAATATAATAATTAAAAAGATTTTCTAATGATTTTTTTTTTACATAAGGAATAGGATTCATACGATATATGACTTGATAAAAGTAAATAAAAAAAAACAAACAAAAGAAAGAAAAGCCTTAAAAATGTCTTTCTATTTAATGGTTAAAACTTGGTTTTAGGCTAAGTTGAAAGGGGTTAAGATTAGAATTAATCAAACAAGTCAAGTCACTCATATATTAGTTTGAAGATGTCGTAAATGAGCCCGATATCTAATTTCATGCATCAAGGGACTAGATTGCAAAACTCAGTGTGTTATGTGAGCTAATGGCTCCTCAGGTGAGTGCTGATGTAATTTGAGGCCATGCCTGCCCAGAAGTCGGACTAGATTACAAAACTCAGTGTGTTATGTGAGCTAATGGCTCCTCAGGTGAGTGCTGATGTAATTTGAGGCCATGCCTGCCCAGAAGTCTTTTGCATAATTTCCCGGTCAGGTGAGTGCTGATGTAATTTGAGGCCATGCCTGCCCAGAAGTCTTTTGCATAATTTCCCCGGGAAATTTAATTAGTTGTAATTTTTAGAGGAGTGAAGAAGACCGGTTAAAGAAAGTAAACCGGGGAAGTGGAAGATGACAAGATATCAGGTGGTGGAAAAGACCAATGATGAGGAGCTGGTGAAAAAGAACAGAACAGAAGTCAGTCAGTGACTTAAACATCAGTCTTCTTCATTGGGAAACCCTATCTTTATATCTTAGCTGTACTTTTACATTTTTCTCCGTACCGTATATTCTCCCTTATTGGCTTCTCTTTTCAAATAAAAATATATTTATATATTCATATTTCTTTCCTTGACATAATAGTTTATCTTACATGGATTTTGTATGCGAGTTGACCAGACGAGTGTGTCACGTGAAGTGATGATGGATTCAACGCGTGGATGAACACGGATGTGGGTTTGGGCTTTTAGGCCCAAGTTTTATGTTTGCCCTTTGTTTCGGGCTTTGTTTTTTGGTTTTTGGGCTTTTGGCCCTTTATTAAATAAAATTAGATGAAAAAAAAAGTCAATTCAAAATCAGTTCTTATATATAGGGGTGGACGAAAAAACCGAACCGAGAAACCGATGTGTTTTTGTAATTATTTAAATTAAAAATATTAGTAATACCAATATACTAAAATTCTAATATTAAACCACATATTTTCCATTTTTTATTGATTAACATATATTCTTATAACCTAATATGTAATCATCAAAATATTTGCTATAAAATATTTCATTCATTGGAAGCTTTTTAATTTTAATGATGTTGTTTTTTTTACTTTAATTAACTTTCATTTGTTTTAATTCTTCCATATACTTTTTGTGACTTTTTAAAGATTTTTGTTTGAGTTTTATATTGAATTGAGTTCACGTATAAATATGTTTACATAATTTATGTTGTAAAACATAATTTCTCTTATAAAAAATAAACTAAGAAAAATCTAATTAAACCGATCCAAAAAATAAACCGAACCGAATACAAACCAAACCTAAAACCGAACACAAACCGAACCAAACTAACTATGGTTTACTTCAGTTGGAAAAACACAAGAACCGAATTAACCAAACCGAACCGAACCCGAACCGAACCCGAACCGAACTGAGAAAATAACCGAAGTGCCCGCCCCTACTTATATACTCCTTCCGTTTCATAAAGATAGACTTTTTAATATTTTCACACATATTAAAAAACACATTAAACTGCGATAATAAATATATCGTTTTCTATAATTTTCAATTTTCAATAATTTTTAACCAATAGTAATTCACCAAAGTAAATTAATTTTCTTAAAGTTTACAATTTTTTCATAGAAAACACAAAAATACATCTTTGTGAAACAATTTTTTTTTCTAAAAAGTCTATCTTAATGAAACGGAGGGAGTATAAATTATCTCCAATAAATGAAAACAGTATTAGCTGTGTGCACTGTATGGTATATCGAATATTAGCTGTTATGTTTCCCTTCCCTTCTTTTCTTTTGCCTTACTATCTTTCAATAATAAGTATTCAATATTTTGAATATTTTCCTTTAGAACAACCAATTGTGATTGGATTTTTAAATATTTTCTCCTACAAGTGTATCGCTTCTCTATAGTTTTCACCGGGCCAGACAAACCCTCGACGAAGATGAATTACATTCTGAAATTACAAAACAAGAAAACAATAGTAGTACTTTGTAAAAAAGAACTCTGATATTCATATGATTATAAGCCGGTAGTTTCTTTAAACTCTATGTAATAGTAATATTACTTAGCTAATAAGGACTAATTAAGTAACAATTTTAATCAACTAAGGACTGGTCTGATCTCTCGAACTGTCATACCAACAAAACAAGACTTCATACACTTTCCCCTCGGGGATCCTCCTCCTCCCACCATCACTCCGCTCTCCACCGCCGTCTCCTCCGCCGCCGCCACCGCTAGTACAGTCTTCCTAAATCCATCTTCACTACCACCATGCACATTGCACTTATCCTCATCATAGTTATGGATAACACCATCATCATCAGAGGCCGTAATAATAACACTCTTATCAACATTATCCGCCAGATCATCCAAGTCATCACCCACCTCGTGATGATGATCATCAATATCATCAACATCATCATCATCACACTCATGCTGATCATTATGATCATCTTCGCCAGATTGGTAATAAGAGGGCTCTTGGGGAAGGTCCAAAACGTCGTCGTCTAGAGGAACAAGGTGGAGAGTGAGACGGCCATTGGCTCTATGCGCACGAAAATACTCGTGATGACGAACCTTCTCTTCTCTCAGAATAAGCCTCCCGTCGCTCGTCACCACACGCTTCAGAACCCATGGCATGTGCGGGAGGAGATTCTCCGTCTGAGCAAGCAAAGGTATCAGCGGAGGAAACTCACGCGCCGCCGCAGTTCTAGCTTCTCTTTCCTCTCTCCTCCTTCCTCCGTAACGATAGCGGTTCGAAGGCCTGGTGGGGGCAGAGACGACGCCGTTTTCTTCGAGGATGTCGAAGCAGCTCTCCGTTCCAATGTAGTCTCCGAAGGCGGAGGAAGAAGATGATGACGTGCGGGAAAGCATGGATGACGTCACAATATGTGAGGTTTGATGATCAGAAGAAGAAGCCATGGAGGATGATGACTCGGAGGAGGAAGAAGAGGCTCTCTCCATATTTCTAGATTTTAAATAAATAAAATACAAAACCCAGAAAAAATTATTTTTGGTGGGTTTTGTTTTTATTTTATTTTGTTTTAATGAGATGTTAGAGTTGCATGGAGAGAATTTAAATAGGGAGACAGCTAAGTGAAGGTGATGGCGTCATGGAAGGGATGGTCTCTGAGATATTACTGAGAATCTGTGACATTTAATGTCTTTTTCCTGTGAAAAGGAAAAAAAAAGGAAATGTATATTAGACCAAAATAGACCCAAGTAGAACTTTTTTTACTAAAATGTAATCATTACCAAACAGAATAATATATATATAAACTATTGACTAAGATATAAAAACTTCAACAAGTTCTTAGAAATTCGATATTTCCCTTACACATTTTTTTTATCCAATAAATAATTGTATCTATATTTCACTAACTGAGATCCTCAATTTTCTCTTTAGACAACCATAATTCAAAAAAAAAATCTCAAAATAGGATTAATTTTGCATAGATAACTTGAATATATAAATCGTATGTTTACAGCTGTAGTTAAAAACCTACAACCCAGAGATGATGCAGAAATTAAGGTCTTTCCAACTACACAGAGAAACAGGAAAAATGATAAAAATGGCTTAGAAATAAATGTAGGAATTAGGATGAGTTAAAAAAAGTATATAATCAGTAAGAAGATGTGTTCAAAAAAAATTACTAAGAAGAAGCAATGAGCCTATGATCTTCAAACTGGTTTCAGATACTAATAAACGGTATAAAAAAAAGAGGAAGGGAGACTAAAAACAGCTAAAATCTGTTGCCAAAGTTTTATAAACGTTATGATAAAAACAAAATAGCTACACGTTTTTTATTTTCACCTCATTAAGCGTTTCTATATTGTTTCCGTTCTTCTAAAAACTTTCTCTATCGTTTTACCAGATTCTGTCTATTCTTGAACGCAAAAAGCAACTAAGATGCACGAAATAAACAAGGTTGACTGATAAGATTTGATAATTAATTATTTGAATTATACAAAAAAGGCATTGGTCAAATCGAACAAGCTACATGCACCTTTTAAAAACATATCCGACTTCCACGAAAAAGTTCCAAGAATTTGTTTAATCTGCATCTATCTTTCCAAACCACATTTAAATCCAAACTCAAAGAAAAAAAAAACTAGAATAATCACGAACATTCTCATGTCGCACCTAGGAATTAACGTTTATAATATAAACGAAGGGATGAGAATAATATCAAAAGAAAACCTAATCAAGTAATCATATGAATCGTCGTACATCATCAATCAAATAGAATAGTTATCAAACACGAAACAGATTGAATGTGAATATTAAAATGAAAAGATAACGACAAAGGAGATATAATAATTGAATCTAGTAATTGATTTACCTGTAGACATGGATAAGCAAATGAATTTTCTTCTGGTGAAGTTGAAGGATGAACGTTACGCGAACTTTTGTTCTCTTATACACGCACTCACAACAAAGCAGAAGAGGATTTAATTTATCGAAACGGAATCGATAAGATATACTCTATGGATTAACACGGATATTTAATCTTATGGGATTAAGGAAAGATAATCAAGCAATATTAATTAGTAGAATTTTAAAAAGGAAACAAAGCTTAAAATTAGGCGTACGCGGAGGAATTAATTAGGATGTTTAACCAAGTCGGGCCGTTTCTCTCTCGCCTGCTGTAAATCCTTAACCTTTCCTAATTTGTGGGGTTACGGATAACTTTTAACTATCTTGCAGCGCGTCCATGGTAACAAAATATTTTGGAATTTATTATTCACTATTTTCTCATTCAATGGATAATGACTTAGCCAACTTAGCAAATAAATAAGGGGGTTATTATTGTAAATCAACTCAACTAAAGTTGCAATTCTGTAGAATTGTATATTTAGGAAGGGTTATCTAATCACTTATTTAAAGTTAATTATTTATATTTTATGATACCTAGCTATGGTTATAAATTTGATAGCATTTATAAAATTCATGTCTACAGATACTAAGTTTTTAGTTAAATTTTGGATTTGTTATTTATAAAATCTATTGGAGTTCATACTAAAAAGTTCAACATGTGAAATTATGAATATGCAAAGAATAGTATGACTCTTACACAACACCAAATTTGTAAGCTCCGAGGCGCGATTAAAATAGGGACAAAAATCCAACAAAAAGTTTTAAGAAAATTAGAGGTATATCATTATGACCAGGGAGATCACCTGAAACGAGATAAAGTTCTAATATCAGCATTATGCACCATTGTAATATTTCATTTTTGTTACTAAGTATGTAAATTTTAGATCTGTAGAAGTCGGTGAAGAAACATATAAATTTGAATTCAAGTGTATAATGTATTCAGTAGTTTACTTACCAGGATCGACTCACAGAGGTGCTTGCCACAAGCTGTACCGAGGTCAACGTTATCTGCAAGGGAAACGTTTTAAAGATTTTCGAGAATAAGTCAAATGGATGAGATGAGCTCCAAGATATTTTTCTTGTTAGATAATACTAGAAGGCTTCTTGTGAATAGAATAATCATTTTTGCTTTGATGATTCCCAAAGCAGCTTATCATTAGTCAGACGCTAATAAATACTATAGAACATAAAAACAAAAGAATTGATGGTCATCATCAAACTTGCCATTTTGGAACATAGACGAGTGATATTAATCAACTGAAATGATGATACTCAAAATTGCTAAGAGGAGAAAAATATCGAGCTTGGCTTGTGGGGCTTTCCCCTAGATTCGATTCATTAGATTCAATAAACAAATCAAGCAAAAATATCAAGTGGTAACTAAGACTTTTCGAAGTCACTAGTTCAACTCTATTCGAAAAGAGTGATTTAGGTCTTGATTCTTGAATATATTAGTGACTGACCCTAGCCATCAGAAGAAATTATAGACCTTTGGTCTATAATTTCTAAAAGGTTTATAAAAGAAACACGAGAAAAGGCATATCATGGCCTGAAAGCAATCAACTTCTAATGCTTAAAAATAATGTAGTACTTACTAGAATAAATACTAGGAATATTACTTGCGATTTGGAAAATGTTTATCAATCCATACACACAAATAATAATATCGGCTTCAAGATTTTCGTTGCACTTCTGCACGATGCATAAATGTTCTACAAGCTTACTTCCAATAGAGCATGTGAGATTATTGAAAATCAGGCCTAAAACCAATTACTATATTGACTGCCGGAAAGGAACTATGTTGCAGACTCTTCTAAGATTATCGATCACCTTAAATCTAATCCTCAACTTTCTATGTTAACGAAGGACTGCTATTTGAGCGAGAGAGTTTTTACTTTTTACCTTAAACTAGCTAGGCTTCATTCTATAGTGTTTAGTGGGCTCTTTATCGACCCATCATTGATTTCTTATTGGTCCGGCCCTTTCTTCCTTCCATTGAAGGGTGTAATTTCTTGTTTTTGTTTACTCACATGTGTCAAGAAACTAGAGTATCAAAAATTATTGTGCCAAAAAAAAAAAAAAAAATCAATACCATGTAGGCATGTACACAATTCCGGAGGATCACTTCAAATCTTAGTATTACCAGTAATACTCTATAGTACATGCATTTATATTTCTACAATCGCGGATACGCACTATCGGATGTGAATTAAGGTAGTGTGAATGTGTAATATATATGGAGTGCTGGTCTCGAACTATATTTTTCATCATATTGACTTCAAACATGAAAATTTTCTTACAACCTAATATAGATAACAAAACGTTTCTTACAACCAAATACTATTCAAATTTTTTGACTTACCAAATCATTAACAAAAGAAAATAACTGTTAGTACAAAACCAAAGATTTAATATTTCTATATTAGTCTAATAAGGTTTTGTACTAACAGTTATTTTCTTTTGTTAATGATTTGGTAAGTCAAAAAATTTGAATAGTATTTGGTTGTAAGAAACGTTTTGTTATCTATATTAGGTTGTAAGAAACTTTTCATGTTTGAAGTCAATATGATGAAAAATATAGCTCAAGACCGGCACTCCATATCACACTACCTTATTTCATATCCGCGAGAATATCAGGTTTTGTACCAAAACGTATCTTACAACCAAATATTTATTCCAAATTTTGACTTACATTTTTTGTACCAAGGTTTGGTACAAACTATAAACTTCAAGAAGAGAAACCTGAGAAGATCTACAAACACGTGGTGAGAATGACAAAATCTTATGGAACACGTGGGAGTGGGAACAAAAGAATCATCAGAATCCAGAATTGAAAACGTGTCCTTGGTTTACACGTGAACAATATGGAATTTGTTTTTTAGATGGGATGTACGGAGTACGGTCTTATATGTACTTCCAACTCAGTCAAGAATCTAAAGGATGTGTACTTCCTCCTCGGTCAAGAATCTAAAGGATGTGTACTTCCTCGTGTCTTAATAATGTGAAAGAAGATTCACACGAATTTAAAATAAACTAAATATATAATTGTTTATGTCATGCTAACAGGCGACAGCTGTTATTATTTTATAATTACGGTTTCAAGGTCTTTTAAAATAAAATGAGTTTGTATTTTATTTTTGTGTGGATAATTAATTAGTACGCGCCCTGAAAGTTTTTATTATTATTGTTATTAACGTTCGATTAAAAATAAAATAAAATGATAGGATAAACATAGGAAAATATGTTTTGAGCGAGAACAAAAATGTGTCGAAATTTTAGGATAATTTTTTAATATGAAATGTTTAGGGGCGAAATCTGGTATTTTTATTGTCAAAAACTGGTATACATTTAAGACAATTTGTTTTTCTACAATCGTCTCAAATCAAATAAGAAAAAATATTTGGGGTTGATGCATAAAAATAAAATTGTGTACATAAAATAAATAACATATATGGACTCATGTTTCTGACATTATTGGCTACTGAGCTGGGGAACTCTTGTTTCATAGTCGTCGACCACTTCAAGCTTAGCTTGTTGTGGTGCCTCCATAGTCGTAACTGCCGGGATTTCACTTTGCTGACCTGGCATCATTTCCTCTATACTGGGTCCTACACTTCCATGCTGGCATTGGCCAAAATCTTTATGATGCTAATATTCATTTTTTGCTTAGTGTAAACAATTACTTAATCTTTAAACAAATAAAAGACCTGGTTCATAGAAGGGAACAAGGCCGATGATGAATACGCCTGGGCCCACTCAGAGAACATGTCACCATTGTGATTCGTTACGTGACATTCACTCATGTTGTTTTGGTTCGAACTTGAGCTACTACCTTGCATCAATGGTTCGTACATAGCCGATGGCAATTCTCTGTCAAATTTTAATTAATTTAACAAAAAGTTTATCATTTTTCTGAAGAAAATGTGCAAAATATTCATGTTATGATGTTTTGATTCGAAAGAAAATAAATATTTGAGGAAGCATTGAAATTTTTTAATTAGTACCTGAGTTGGTTAGAATGAGCCGATGCATCAAATAAATTGACTTGATTGTGTCCATTTTCAGGCAACCAACCTTCGAGGACGCCGTTTGCGAAAGGACCTGCAATGCCTTGTTGCATAGTGGATGTTTCGTATGAAGATAAATGGCTGCTTACGAGATACTCTCGTCGTTGGACAACATGTGTTAACGTGTCGAGAAGTTGCTTCTCACAAACTTCATAATCCTCCATGCTAGTGAATCTTACTGGATCCGGTTCGTATCTCCTGCTCATATTATGTTACACAAAGGTATCCTAATATTGAATAATTAACATCTTATAAATTATCGCATATACATAGAACAGGTTATTGTTTTCAAAAAAGACCTTAGTTCTTCCTCTGCCATTTGGAGTTGTTGATGTAATCTACACACTTCTTGCTCAAGTTCCTACATTTTCCAATTACTCAATTAAACTAATTAGTGACAAATATATGAAAATATATTTTAATGGATGGAGAACATGAATATTAATCACCTCGACATCGGACTTGATAGCTGCAGGGCTTTATTCAAATTGGTATATGGAAGAAAAAACAGTGTATAGTTAGATTAGAAAAGCAGAATGTGTATGTTGGTGAACAATAGAAAATATCAAATGGCAATTATAAAGACATAAGAAGGAAGTTTCGGACTTGGTGAGTTGAAGGGCGATGTCATTTTCAGTCTTGAGCTGCTGCAAAATCCTTAATAGATACTGTCCAGTAATAACATTATCATTATTATTAGAGAAATACAAATCTATCACATTTTGAGAGGAAAACAAAAGTTATTCAATAAGATCAGTGGAACCTCTTTGCTTTGGATGTCCCTGCGTATATAAAAAGGTAAAAGATATGCAATAATTAATCAATACTATTAAAAGAGAAGAGTCTTAAAAAATCTACCTATCAAAGTTGTTTGGATCCTTTTATTTAACTCATTATTTTTTGGTGTTACCTTAAACTTAGACTAACAATATGTTACCATATATTTCTCTAACAATAATTTATTCAATTCCATTATTTATTCAAATACCACTCCTAAATCTTAATCATTACTATTACTATATTTACCATTTTGACTTTTAATTGTAAAAGCATTGAAACTAATATTTTATATTATCACTTTTATCATATAATATATAATTTAAAGCAAGAGAAGTTACACAACATATATGTGTACATTTTAACTTCCTCTTTCTTTTATAATAACGTAATCATATCATATATAAATTTTCCCACTAAAATCTCATATTATATACTAAACTTTCAATCGTCTATATTTTGATAGATATTTTCATATTTAAAAATGAGTTTTCTAAAAATATTTCATCAACCATGTTTTTGTACAATAACGTTAAAAATCTATATCAAAAGGTTGTTGGATCCGATATGGATGTAATGGATCCACATCTGTTCGGGTATTTAGGATCCTAAAAAGATTCAAAAAATCTGAAAAATATCTGAAACACGAAAATTACTTGAAACTCCAAACAAATACCCAAAAAATTCAAAATCTTATTCAAAATCTGACACTGAACTGAAAATACACAAAATTTTATCCAAATACACAATTTTTTTTTTTAATTTGAAAATTTACCTGAAATCAAAAACTATAATCGTAAACCAAAAACCTAAAAAAAATATCCATAATGCCGGAAATATATTCGAAATATCCAAATATACCTAATAAACACAACATATTTATGATCGGGGTCTAGGGTAGGACCGGACTCAAACAAAGACATGTGGGTCCAAAAAAAACCCCACTAGGTTATCTTCTCTCGATCTGAACTAAATTTATATTTCCGGGTCGGTTAGGTTTTTTTTTATCCGGATATAATTCTCATGCCTAAAAAAACTTACGTAAAAGTGTACATATAAAATATCAAATAAACTAATTCATAGATTATATAACTGTTAAAAAATATATTTGTTGATATAATTAGACTTTGTATTATAATATAATCCAAAAAACCCGCGCTTTTCAAGCGCGGGTCAAAATCTAGTTTTTCTTATTAATTGTTAGACCCAAATGATTATGTAATGTAATTAAGAAAAAGTGATACTTACGGGCGTCTATCCTGGTCAGGAAAGACTAGAGCACTGAAAAAAAGTAAAGAAAAACAGAAGTTAAAATTTACGAACAATCTTGAAAAGTGATTGAAAGGAAGCTAGTGTTAGCTTACTTCTCTCTTTCTTGGTTAGAGAGATTAATAAACCTTGTGAAAACATCTTCGATCCTGAAGAGATAAATTAAGAATTTTATAAATCATATGGTCACACTGCATATATGTGTACGTAGTATACATCTATGATAATATATTTGACGTAACCAAACCCAAGAAAGCTAATGTTAATGGACCAAAAGGTTTAAATGATATTAATAACCTAGTTTTGCCGGAAAAGAGGCTAAGACGATCGGAAGGAGAGAACATGATAAGAGCAATGTCGATGTCGCAGAGAATCGACAATTCATAAGCTTTCTTAATCAAACCATTTCTACGTTTTGAGAAGGTTACTTGTCGATTCGTTGTGTTCTCAATTCTTTTGATCTCCAGTTTCACCCGACCCATGTTGGCAAAGCAAGAAAAGGTTTCTCTTCATACAAATGGAATTTGTTGTAATGCTGATCAAGTAATCTCCAAGAGAGAGAAAAAAACATGTTGTAAGAGGATAGTGGTGTTAATATAGGGAGGGTGGAAGAAGGTGCATATATTTAGGCATTTTAGGAGGAACTAAAAATAGAATGGTTGACTAAGTTCCTCTCTCTCTCTCTTGCCTTTGTTTTGTTGTAAATCCTGAAGCCTTTCACTTTTTGGTTGGAGATCTCTAGAGCCTACATTAAAACATATGAGGCTTGAAACAATTAGAATATGAAGACCAGATGATTTATACATATATATTTTTTATTTTATTACAGACTTCTGGTTTAGGTCTTTTTGTATCTAAAGAGGTTCAGTTCCTGATCTTGACATCTACTTTGTCCTCCATGTTGTAATATTTGTTATAAATACAAAAATGAGTACACAATGAGTCGGTCTCATCTCAGGTCACAAAGCAATGGTGTCAAAGTTAAAATCTTCCAACTCAAATCAGTCAAATGCAATGAATGAACAAAAAAAAAATCCCACAAAAAGAGAGGTTCATCAGAACATATTTGCCCTTGTTCTTTATTGTACCAAAAGAGTCTTTCATTCATATGTGCATATTCTCAAGAAAGTCAGACAACCTATACAAGACATAACACACCAGAGTTAAAATTTGAAAGTGACTGAAACAAGAGACTGACTTGAGTAGTTGGAAAGGCACCACATACCTTATATCTTTAGCTATCACAGTCTGCCCATCTTCTGCATCTAGATGCCTTAGAACCACTTCCTCCAAACGACCATCATGAAACGCATGCTGCAAATCCCACACACACCTTTTGAGTTTTAGAGGTACATCCATATAATATCAACACACCATCATCAAATATTACATCTACCATACCAAAAACCATATATGACCTAAGAGGCTAGGACTCTCACTTTAATAGAAACTTTAAACTGTTAATAGCTATCCTCATTGGAGGAGTCATAATCGGAGTCCATATCCAAGTTCATCAGTAACATCATCATATCCGTTGAAGTCAGTTCATTATCATCATCATCCGAATCTTCAAATCCAAAGGAACCATACTCTCCTTCTGACATTACGTTCGCCATCATATTAAAAAACGCGTTAATCTCTGAGAAGTTAGATCCAGGGGTGGGCCTTGGACGCCTTGGAGGTGGCCTGTGGTGTCTCCATGCATATGACCCTGGCTTCACAGTGTGCTGTGAACACAATAACATCCAATAAAAGGACTAATCAAACTTCCTAAAAGACTTAACTTAATCTATCACATTGTTTTATCTCAAACACAAAACAAATGAATGTATAATCCTGAGTTTCAAGAGGTCTATAGTGACTCAAACAGATAACCACAAAATGTTTGTGAATGTAATCACTCTTCAACGATAATAAGACACAAAACGGATTCAATATAGCATCAGATAATACCAGAAAAATTAACAGCAATCATGATTAGAGATAGTACCTTGTAGAAGCAACTTGTCCCAAACGGACAGTTCCCATCTCCAAAATTGAAGTGCTTGCAATCAATTGACCTGATAGACTAAATCATTTCAATTTTACACAAAATTGATACCACTTTTCAAATTTACAATAACCATTTTCATAAATACCTTAAATTTGTGATAAAAATTAATTTAACTCTCCTAAATCATTTATAAATGTTTAAGAATAATTTATAAAACATTTATTACAAGTTTATAAACCCTAAACCCCACCTTCTAAATACTAAACCCCGCCTTCTAAATACTAAACCCTAAACAATAATCATTAAACATTAAACATTAAACCCAAATGTTGTGGTATTTTTCATTGGATGTAAATAGTATCCAAATTAGGATTATTATTTTAATCAATTTCTCCAAAAACAATTTATTGCATTCATATAAACAAAGAACCATTCATTAAAATGAATTATATAAGCATGCATATATTTCTTCTAGTGAACTTGGCAACATTTCATAAAGCATGTAATGTGATGTTACCTGAGCTTGTCCCTGTAGTTGTCCATAATTTCCTTTTTCTCATCAGGATCTGAGAACCAGATGACACTAGGAACAACGAAATACGATAGCTTGCGGCATATGGGGCAAGCTCTCAGCGTGCTGTTGACATCCATACCAGTTGAAGGAGCGCTGCTGCGCCAGTTCCTGATGCACCCTATGCAGAAAGCGTGATCACACTCGGTGAGTATCCCGAACTTCCGTTCGGCCGGAGTGGGTTTAGAGAGCACACGCTCCAAGCAGACGCAGCACTCCACGTCCTGGCTAAGCTTCAACGCTTCGAGCTGCTTGTGCTTCTTCTCGCACGATCTCTTGTGCTCCTCTCTCTCCTCTGGTCTGAAGGGATGCAAGCAATGTTTCTGACACGTTGGGCAGAGGTCTCCGTGGATGTGGGGGCATTGGTCGCCGCGTGGGCAGTCGCCAGCTGCGGCGTATGAGCAGATGGGTTGGTCTTCTGGTTTGGTTGCGTCAGTGTTGTTGACCTCATCGTCTAAGGAAGCCAAAGTCCACGCTGGTGATGAGCTTAAATCTCTTTCGGAAACAAAGGCAGAAGATAGGTAGGTGGAAGATGAGGCGGGAGATGGATGAGGAGGGCGGGAAGGTTTGACATGTTCGTACCTGCATCTGCTTCCGTAAGAGCAGTTGCCTCTTTGGTAGAAAGTGCAAATCTAGGATACACAAAACAAAAGTTTCAAGTTAATGACTAAACGGTGGTTCATCATATATACATTAGAAAAGAAGAAGAAGAAGAGATTACATTGTTTGAAGGATCCTTCCAGTCATGTGAGAACTCACAGTTGTCTCCTTTTAAGCAAGCACCGTGAGCAAAGAACTTGCAAAGGATCCTAAGAGACAAAACAAACAAACAAACCAAAAGGAGTGAGAAAGCATACATAGAGATGAATCCATGGATGTGATCATTCAAAAATCATTACTTTTTTTTATATCAAATTGCAATTAAGAAACAAAACAAGTCGAGTTTGAGCATAGGCGTTAAGAAGCAAGAGCAGAGACACGTCTGAATAGGCAAAGGAAGCACCTTTTCGACATCGGGACGATCGGGAATCGAGAAAAGAGCAAAACTTTTTAATCGGAGGAGTGAGACAGCGTCACTGGCTCTGGCTCTGAGCTTTCGACACGGTGTTAGTCTACAAAAGGTGGCGATTTCGTCGGAGGGGCGTATCGTAAAAGGTGCGTTTCTCAGGATTCTTCTTCTTCTTATTCCAAATTCCAAATTAGGACAAATGAACTGTAGACGTATTCCGACCGTACACTCTTACTACAACGCCGCGGTCTGATTGTCATTAAACCTATTTATCTTTTATATATAAATAAATGTGGAAAGCCCAATGAGCCCATCTCTAATTATCATTAAATCCATAGTATTATCCTATATATAACCCAACGGGCCCATCTTGATGAATGATCGCATTTGTTGCCAGATTCAAACCTATGAGCATGATTAATCCCGGTTTTTAAAGTCTTTAATTAAGAACCGATTCTTAACCTTTTTAGTTAAAATTTAAAAAACAGTTTATTAACTTCTGCTAAAAACTCCACTCTAAAAATTTCGGGTTAATCATGGTTTAAAGTCTAGCTGTAGAACCTATTCTAACAGCTGTTTACAATGTTCAGTATATATACAAGTATTTCACTCCTCTACATCTACATATATATACGCTTTTGTATGCATATTTACATGTTTCTTAATATAATCCGTTCGAGATTCTCCTGTGGCTGATCAAGAAAGTGTGAAGAATAAATATAGCAAACTTAGCTGAACTTACCAATCTTGTTTTTTCTTTCTACATTGTTCCTTAACCATGGTTATGAACGAATCCACTATCTCTGGTACCATGAATATACCTGTAAAATTAACAAAAATTATTTTTTTATGCAATGTGACAAGTACTCAGTTTTGTCTTTGGCGAAGAAAGCATGTTATTAAACAAGTAATCGGTTCATCCCTTTTGTTAATTTTAATTAACATTTTACATTTGTCTTTTTGCAATTTTAATAATGTTGAATGTCATCATTTACAAAGCTAAATTTGTTACTTCATGTTTTGTTAATGACTTTTCCCGGTTAAAACTTTACAAATTGATATTAGCTGTGCTGTTCATTGAATCTCTATAGATTTATATATTCAATAAGCTATTGTAATGATTAAAATCTTCTTACTCTATTAGTTTAGTCGTTCTCAAGCGTGGGTTGTACCTGAAATAAAAAAAGGGTATAATTCATACCATCCACTTTCTTTTGATTACTAGTATTGCATTTTAAAATGTTAGGGTTGTTATCATTTGTTATTATAATTTGTACTAGATGAACTAAAATAAATGTATTTCTTTAAATTTTCTGATAGCGAAGGGAATCAAGTATTACAATAGTATCAACAGAATTAATGTAATCATTTTTTACTAAAGCATATTCCATTTTTAGAGTATAAAACCAATTACAACACTTGAATTCAACAAACCCTTTCATTTAATATTCCGCTTGGAATATTATTCCTGATAGAAAGAATCTCTTATTTCGAATAATTCGTTTCTATTAAAACAAAACAAATAGTGCTAATCCTTACTCCATTTTAAATTACTTGTTTTTTAGAGAAAAAAATTCATCACAAAATAAGTGTCGTTTTAAAGTTTAAAGGAAAACTTTATTAATCTTAATCCTCTGTTAAATTTTCTATTGGTTGAAATATAATTAGGCGTATAGGTAATAATATTTTTATATTCTGTGTGCACAAATCTAAAACGACAACTAAAATAAAACGGAGAAAGTAATATTTTGTGTGTTTTATAAGTCATTAGACTACCACCGTCTGTTTAGTTATTTTTAACAATGAAAGTGATGTAATGATCTAAATATTTTTGGACATGTTAATTAATGATCAATCATCACTGATCATGAACTTTTCCATTTGATAATAAGATAATTGTAGACATACTATTTTAGATTCAATTTTTAATGCTAATATTTTTCCTCATTAAAAAACGAAAATGTCCTTGATTCTATTATTTATGTGAATGTATTTTATAATCATATATACAGAGTGTGACCCTTACGAATGCTAAAGAGTTCAATTTTGCAACGTCGTACATAAAACTTGGGAAGCTTTTTTGTATTGTTTTGGTTTGTGTTAATCATGGAATATGTGGACTAATGTTAGGATATGATTAACATGAAACTAAACCGATTGGATAGCTTGCAATAAGTAACTTCAACAAATTTACATGTACTAAATAATTGGATTGACGAATAGTTGTCATTAATTAATCCATTAGAGAAGATTCTATCATTACAAATCTTCTTGAATTTTTTCGGGTATGGATCAAGATTATGGTAAACAAATGTTTAAGCTGCGTGGAGCGTCGATCAAGCAACGGTTATAGACCGTCCGATGCAACCCTTTTGACAAAATCAAACCAACGAATGGTTTTTAGAATATTGTATTTTTTTGATATTAACTATACCAATAAAAATAGCATTACAACTACAAGCCGGCAAGTACGTCCCACAATAATCTTTCCTATGTGTTTTTGGCCGTCGTGTTCTTTCCTATTTAAACTCTTATTCACACTCCAGACTCAATAGATACAGTGTAAGAGAAGATACATAGAGAGACTTGAATACACAAACTCTCTTCTCCGATCCAAAGGTTATAAGCAAAGATGGACGTTTTTGATGGACTTCCAGATCCTATCGTCGTCGATATCTTGGACAAAGTCGGCGACGTCAAAACCTTGCTTCGTTGCAGTTCCCTCTCTAAGCGATTCTACTCGCTCGTCCCTCAGTCCGAGTCACTCACCCTCCGTCTCGACCAAGTCGTTACCACCGAGTCACCACCCGATTCTCCCGTCAGCAACTTCTTTAAATCTGTATGCAAACCCTTTCACGGTTTGTTCTCTCTGTTTTCTAAACCGGCTAAACCAATCCCAGCTACAAATCTTTCTCCGGTTATCCCTTCCAAGCTTCTCTCCCGGTTCGACCGGATCAAGAATCTTGACGTGGAGCTTCCCGGCGAAGATGCAAAGCCGGAGAAAGGCGCCGGAATTAAGTGGAAAGCAGAGTTTGGTAAAACTCTCAAAACATGCGTCGTTGTAGCGTTTCGCTCCGCCTCCACCGTGTCTTCTCCCGGCGTTGAGTCAGACGCCGAGTTCGTGACTGGTCTGAAGACGCGCGTGGAATGGACGATTAACGCGTTGATGGCCGCGTCGACACGCCACCACCTGATGAGCCGAGTCGTGAAGGAGCACAAGGAGATGGAGAGCTTAGTGATGCATGAAAGAGGTGGAGAAGGGACGGTGGTGATGAAATCCGAGGGGCTGAGAGAGTTTCGAAAGACGGAGGCCGCGCGTGATCAAGAACTCGAGGAGCGCGTGGAGAAAAAACAGAGGAGTGTGGTCCCGAGCGTGAGGATGAGCATGAGACACGCGCCGTCGCTTAAGCTAAAGAGTGGTATATGTTTAGAATCCGCAACGCTCGTGATCGTAAGGCCGAGCGAGGAATATTCCGACGTCGGAGATGATGAGCTGGCTACGGAGGCTTTCGCCGGGAGTTGTATGTACGGTGAAGCGGTCGTCGCTTTGTTAAAGCGTAATAAGAATACGTTAGATATGAATTCCTTTTAGTGGGCCTTGTGGGGCTTTCTGCGTTTTTCATTTGTAAGATATGTTTTTCTTTCTTGCACGTGTGCTTGCTTGTGCAGAGTGCGCATGTTTACACTGTACAAAGTTGGCTTCAACATTCTTGACTTTGCATACCATTTTGGTCAATAATTCGAAGCATGTGCGGACTTTGATCCTCTCGTGACCAGAAAGATACAATAACATGGTATGAATTGTGCCCAATAACGTAAGAAATTTACTAAGGAGGTGTTATTCGATTCGTTGATGGATTTGATAGTTGCACTCTGTTTCGAAGTCGAAGCTGTAAGAAATGATCTTTGTTTCTTATCATTAAGTCCATTTGTTAAAACTAGTATCTTTTTCTTTTGTGAGCTGTAACTTATACGTAAGCTTTTCTTATATTAGCAATCCTGTGAATAAATTTGAGATTATATGTGTTACAAAAATCCACTGAAGTTCATTTGGATCTTCTAATTCAATGCCAACTTTGTCACCAAGGTACATAACTAATTCAATTTTTGAGACTCCTAACTTCTGATTGGAGAGTGGCTAAATATTATGTGGAATGATCACTTCATGCCACACTACTTAAAACCATGATTAACTTCAGTCTCTTACCTGAAGTTCTTAAAGTTTTTAGAGATATAAAAACTGTATTTTAGCCAAAAAATGTAAAACAAAAAGAAATCAAATCATGAGTTAAAAATCCAGACTAAGAGATCGAGGTTAAACATGCTCTATCAATTTTTATTGTAAAAGAATTTCTCAAGAAAAATCATGCGGAATTGAAGATCAAAATAGCTTCAAAATATGCATTTTTTTTTCTTCTCCCCCAAGTTTGTTCTATGAATAAACTCAAGCCTACTTACTAGATCTCTATAAGGCAATTTCTAGCTCTCTTATTGTTTGTTGTTTTATGTTGTGGTGGATCATGTTTTTCGATACTGATTTCGTCTTATAATTTTTTTTGGTTCTGGATCTGCCAGTACCTATATTAGATTTTGATTCTCTAATCTAAGATGTTTCTTCAACAAAAAAAAATGGTTACAACAAAAATTAGTTTCTTCAAAAATGGATATAATCAACTAGACTAACTCATATAATTTTGAAATTACTAAATTAACTCTTTAAGCATGCAAATTTACGATTTTGCTTTTACTAATAATTATATCCTAATTAAAAATATATATATTTAATACTATAAGAAAGGAAAAAAAGCAAGCACTTTACCTTTGTCGGGTTTCTCCACCTACGGCGAAACGTTTTCCTCGTCGTCTCCTTCACCTCCATCTCCGATGGTCCCTTTTCCCTCACAACCAGCTTCGTCTCTGTCACCAGCGTGACTCCTTCGTCTCTTCCTACTCGACAAACCCGAAATCGATTTCACCTCAATCACATCCGGCTTCAACTACAAGTTACTCTAACCTGTAAGTCTTTAATCTATGCTATTAGAATTGTTGTTATCATAGATTAATTGATTGCATCTTGAAAATTTGAAACCCTAACTCCCAGTTTCATCTCACTGACTTTCAGATCTGTTAATTGTATTTGATAATTAACATTTACTCTCTGTTTTTATTTAAAGTTGTATAAACTAGTAACTTGGTTTCGGATTGTTTGAAAGTGTTTTCTCTTATGTCTGATGAGATACGTACGTGATATTGGCAAGATAATAGTAACAGTTCCATGACAAATTTTCTGGGAAGAAAAACAACTGTTTCTTGGTGAAACAGTTCGGCAGAGGCAATGCTAATGTTTAATTTAGCAAAGAGAGCAACAACCTCTGCAAACTCAACTCTTACAGGCACTCTGGTAACACACAACTCTTTTATTTTCCTCTAAAGTCTTTTTAATCTGTTGGATAAAATGTTGTTTAAAGACACAAGTTACTGCCTTTAGGTAGTACACACTCTAAAGTTTGGATCTTTTGTTTTGAATTTTGTTGGTTTACATGTGATTAACGAATGGATCCTTTTGCTTTGATTTCAGGTTTGGCGTACCAGAAGACGGTGACCATTCAGGTAGCTGACAAGGAGAAAGGTGTGGTACTTGGAACCACCAAGAAAAAGAAACAAAACAAGTTTATAGGTTATAAAGATTTTTCATGGACAGTTTAGTTTCTTGCTTGCAACACCTCCATTGTTATGTTCTTTTTCTCAAAAATGATAATAAGAAAAAACTAGTAAGCTGGTTGCTGTCCACATTCCTTGTCAGCAGACAAGTAATACTAGTAGCTGCTCTTTGATGATATTGTGAATACAATTCATCGATAGTGATAACTTATAGTACCTCTGAACTTTATAGATATGTGATATGAATTGAAAGAGAGAACAATATCTGATACAAAGTTACAAACTCAAGAACATGTCAAATTCAAGAACCTATTCTTACATATAAGGACTTAGCTGCACGCCTCTCTGCTGAAGAATGTCATTATGCCATTTATGATTTTGACTTCGTCACTATTGAAAACTGCCACAAGAACAAGATTTTTTCCGATAACAACATATTGTTCAAGAAACTATAAATGTGGGAACATATGTTTAGCTCTACCAGCCATGAACAAACGTTTACTTTGGAACCATTACTGAATACAAAATATTTCATTTCATGTATTCAAAATATTTCATTTCATGCACTCAAAATACTGGTATGTTGTGCACGCTTCCTAATCCTTCCCTAGATAACGCTTGAGCTGAATGCAAGGAATAAATATTTAAATCTATTGTTTGCATCAACTTCCAGGAGAGCCAAAGTTCCAGGATTTGTCATTCTAATCTTGTGCAAAGTAATTCCACTTCGTATTGCAACAAGTAATTAAACTACCATGAAAAGAGACAACTTGATAAAGAAGAAAAGATGGATGAAAAAAATGACGACAATTACCGCAAGTTTACCTAATTTTGATTTTAATTAACCTAAAAATAAACCAAATTCGAAATTTATATAAACAGGTTCGAAACTGAACATTAAATTAAGTTTGATTTACACAAATTCAGATTTTCGTCAATAAATCTGCCACAATATAAATTAAAAAGTCTGCTACCACATAAAAAAAAGTCTACCAATAATTTTAAGTCAGATATATAACTATGCCGTAAAAAAATAAGTTGAACATAAGAAAATAAGTCGGCCCACAGAAAAATAAGTTGACCACAAAAATCTACCATTTATAACAAATATGCTACCTCATACGACAGACTAATTCTTTAAAATTTATTTTCTATTTAAATTGGATAATTAACTTTATCGCGGAAACAAATCTGATGTTTATAAGAAAGTCTGACACCACTTTAACGGTAGACTTTTTTTTCTATACAGATTTTATAACCAGACTTATTAGTCGATAGATTTATTTTTTTGATCGATCAAATGTTAAGGGTACTTTGGTAATGTTTTTTACTATTATAACTATAAACAATGACAATTTTGACCAAAAAAACATTCTAATAATTTTCAAAAAATATGAATCATTCTAGTAATAGCACAATTAATTTGTGTCATTTTAGTAAACTTCCCTTTTATTTTCAGTCCCAATGTTGTGGAACACATATGTGATAGATCAATAAAAATTTAGTGTTTTTCTAGATTCTATTAATATTGCATTATTATGATAACGCCTGGATCATCCCCAGGGAAAGTACACACCTGTTTGCTGGAAAATTGATTGAAAACAGTATAAGTAAATATGAATTAACTTTTTACAGCAGTCTCTGCTCTATATATATGAATAATATAGGAAGAAAATATTACCAGTAGACTGAGAAAAAAAGGAGAAAAATAATTAAGAGTAGAGAAACAACTTGAAATTTTTGTGCTGACATTATTACTGCCTTTGTAGCTCTATTTTTTGGTGAAGATAATTTTTTGGTTTTGTTTTGCCTCAAGCTTCTTACGATAATGGTCATATCCTTTTACATATCGGTACAAATCCATCCATATGGTAATTGATTTCTTTTAAAAAGGAAACAAAATATACATACTTTAAAAACCAGATTGGAAAATGTCTTAACATATCTCATAAAATCTTGCATTAATTATAGAATAATATTCTCTGCAACAAATATTCAATCTAAATTAAACAAAACATTATGGAGACTAGGTTTTATTGTAGAGTTTTCTATAAGTTTTTATAGTATCATTTAAATCAACTTTTAAAACCGGCCAGACGTTGATGGCGGAGATAGAGAAGATGCATAGAAGCAAGTCAGAGAGTAAGTTCTTCGGGATTAAGAAGGATGTCATGGGGTTCTTGACATGTCTCCGTGATTTTGATTTACGGTGTTTCGGTGCGTTTCCTCCGGTGGATACAATCTCCGACCAAGAAGAAGAAGAAGAAGAAGAAGAAGAAGAAGAGAGAAGCTCAAAGACCTTTTTTTCAAAATGGTTGATGGTTCTACACAAAAAGCAGAGCAGTGACGAGTGTGGCGACAACAATGAAGCGTTTCGGACCCGAATGCGGTTCTGCCGCCAATGCTGATGCATTGCAGATCTGCACCGGTTAAGAAATGGTTACAGTTAGAAGAGGAGAACATAGTAGAAACATAGTAAAACACAAAAGACGATAAGGAGACAATGAGAAAGAAGAAGGATCTGAGATCATTGATGGAGGAAGAGAGAGATGTTGTGAACCCGGTGGTGATGAGTTAAGACATAAACTATTACAAATTCTCGGTAGATATCGCCAAGGAAACTTGGGTTGTAGGTGGAATTCAAGATCCTCTGTTTCGAAGTTGAAGCTGGAAGAAATGATCTTTGTTCTTGATTATTAGTCCATTTGTTAATACTAATACCTTATCTTTTAATTTTCTTCTTCTAACGAATCGGCTCCCGCTTCACAATCTGTTAGTCTAACGAATCCTAACTCCGATTGATTCTCTTAATGTTTGATCTCACTTCTCTCTCGCACTCGTTTGCAACCAAGAACGACAAAAGAAAAGAAAGGCAAATGCACACACAGATTGTTTGCCCAGTTCGAGTCTCAATGTGAGATCTCTACATCTGGGTGCTTGACGACACAAGCAAACGACTTTATTCAATCACTCCAAAAGATCGTACAAGCAGATTGAATCAAGAGACTTATGCATAACCGCTACAAGCTCTTGATCTTTCTGTTACTCACTTTCTCTGATTATAACTCGTCGTTTATCATTCTTCTTCTCGTGATAGTCATGAACTTCTCTCTCTCTCAGCTATATAGAGGAGACCGGTACAACGGATTAAGCCGACTCCAATAACCACCCGGTTATCGTCTTCTTTAGTCTTGTACCAAGAGTTAATGAACCAGCCCGGTACACTACTCTAACCGTTGTTGAAAGTCACAATCTCAACAATCTCCACCTTGACATCAACAACTAACGTTCATCCCTTATGCCATCAAGCGTAGCTGCGCACTTAGCACTTAGCTACTCCAAGATCAACAAGTGCTTGATCAAACTTGTTGCTCAGAATCACCTTTGTCAACATGTTTGCTGGATTTTTCGATGTGTGAACTTTCTGTATCACCACTTCTCCAGCTTCTGTCATGTCCCTCACAAAACTCATCTTCAACGCTACATGCTTTGAAACTACTACATGCTTCGTCCTGTCGTGGAAGACGTTATTCTTGGCCAAACATATGGCGCTCTGTGAGTCACACCCAACCACAACTTCTGACTGTTCGTACCCCAGTTCCTCTGTTAGACTTCTCAACCACAAACCCTCCTTGATGGCTTCCACCAGCGAGATGTATTCGGCTTCTGTCATTGACAATGCTACGACCTGTTGTAGTCCTGACTTCCAGCTCACTGTGTTGCCTCCAACTCTGAAAACAAACCCAGTTGTTGACCTTCTGCGATCAAGGTCACCTCCAAAATCCGAATCTGAATAACCTTTGACAGTGAACCTTTCTGCACTCTTTGTGAACACTAGACCAAAATCTTGAGTCTTCACTAGATATCTCAGAATCCACTGTACAGCTGACCAATGTTCTTAACTTGGATTGCTCATAAACCGGCTTACAAGACCCACACCAAACGCAAGATCAGGTCTTGTACTGATCATCGCATACCTTATGCTTCCAACTGCATTAGCGTATGGCACTTCATCATCTGAACCTGCAAATCCCTACTCTCCTTCCTTGAGTGCTTTTAGCTTGAACTGAGCTCCAATAGGTGTTGAGACACATTTAGCTTCACCCATTATGTACACTTGAAGAACTTTCTTCAAATAACTTGACTGAGACAGCTTCAGAACTCCACCTGCTCTGTCCCTTTCTATATCCATTCCTAGAATCCTTTTTGCAGACCCTAGATCCTTCATATCGAACTCTTTGGCTAGCATTTCCTTAACCTTTGTTATCTCTGTCATTTCCCTTGCCACCAGTAGCATATCGTCAACGTAAAGTAGTAGGTAAACATAGCCACCGTCTTTCAGCTTCTTCATGTACACGCATAGATCAAACTCGCTCTTCACGAAGCCATTCTTGATCATGAACTGATCAAAACACTTGTTCCACTGATGCGGTGCTTGTTTTAAACCGTAGAGCGACTTCACCAGCTTACACACCTTGCCTTCTTGTCCTTTTTCAATGTATCCCTCAGGCTGGCTCATATATATCTCTTCATCTATGGTACCATGTAGGAATGCCGTCTTTACGTCGAGCTGCTCCAGTTCTAAATCTTGATCCACCACTATTGATAGCATCACACGGATTGACACGTGCTTCACCACCGGTGAGAATATCTCTTGATAGTCAATCCCTTCCTTCTGGGAATAGCCTTTAGCTACTAGTCTTGACTTGTATCTCGGCTCCTCAACTCCAGGTATTCCTGGCTTCCGCTTATACAGCCATCTGCACCAATAGCTTTCTTGCCTTTTGGTAGATCCGTGAGATATCATGTCTTGTTCTTCTTTAGTGATAACATCTCATCATCCATTCATGCATTCCATTTCTTCCAATCTTTACTGCTTATAGCCTCTTCGTAATTGTTAGGCTCTTCTGACTCAATGATCTCAGCCGCTAGCAATGCAAATGCTAACTCAGAGTCTTTAGTAAACCTCGCTGGCTTCACTATCTCCCTGCGTGTCCTATCTCTCGCAAGTTGATAGTTGCTTAGATCTTCCACCTCTTCAGCAACTTGATGTTCTTTGTCCTGTATAGTTTCTGAAGCTCCACCTTCAGCTTGAATCTCTTCTGCTGACTCTTAACTTTCTCCTATCTCAACGCTGTTTCTGCTGATCAAATCCAAACCTCATGTAGCTTCCTTCTGTCTCTCCTCTTCTTTGCCTTTCTGTATATCTTTGTATACAAGGTCCTCTCTGAATACTGCATTGCGACTTATCACGCACTTTTGATCTTCAAGTAACCACACCCGATATCCTTTCACTCCAGTAGGATACCCAACGAACACTCCTTTCAACGCTCTTGGCTTGAGTTTCCTTTGATCGATATGCACGTACACAATGCATCCAAATCTTCTCAGATGTCGATAACCCGAAGCCTTTCCCAACCACACCTCCTCAGGGATGTTGTAGTCATTAGCAGATGACGAAATGCGGTTGATGATGTATACTGCAGTAGCGACCGCTTTAGCCCAAAACTTTTCTTCCAGTCCAGACTCATTCAGCAAGCATCTGACCTTCTCCATCACCGTGCGATTCATGCGCTCTGCAACTCCATTCTGCTGGGAAGTGTAGGAGCATGTCCTATGGCTCTCTATACCTTGCTGCTTACAAAACTCATCAAACGCAATATTACAGAATTCTAAGCCATTATCAGTCGTAAGGCATCTAACCCTTTTATTTACTTGATTCTCTACTAGTTTTTTCCATTCGCAAAATTTCATGAAAGCCTCATCCTTAGTAGCTAGAAAGTATACCCAAACTTTTCTAGAGTAATCATCTATAATAGACGTGAAATACTGCTTCCTGGCTAGAGACATTTGCACATTGGGAGATCCCCAGAGATCAGAATGAACATACCTCAACACCTCCTCACTTTCGTGTTTACCTACACTAAAGCTGAGGCGTTTGTTCTTACCCATGACACCGTTCTCGTAGAACTCCAGATCACTAATTCTCTTCTTGTCGAGAATTCCTTTTTCTGCTAACAGCTTCAGATTTTTAATGCTTGTGTGCGCCAGTCTGCTATGCCACAGAGCCGTGTCATCCTTTGATGTTGCTGCAAGTGCTGCAGCCTTTACTGTGTCACCATCCAGGAGATACATGCTACCACACAAGGTACCTTGCAGAGCCAACTTCCCGTTCTTATAGAACGAAGTCTTCCCATCTCCACCTTCTTGTTTAAAACCCTGCAGATCAAGTGAGCTCACAAAAATAAAGTTCCTTTTGAGATTAGGAACGTACCTGACGTTTTTGAGAGATTTGACCGTGCCCCCTGTGGCATTAATTCTGATCGTTCCAATTCCTTGTACTGTAACAGGCCTATCGTCAGCTCGCAAAACTTTCCCTCCTGCTGCCTCTGAGAACTCTGTGAACCACTCGCGCCTGGACGTCATGTGGTAGGAACACCCAGAGTCTATGATCCATCTTTCCCTTGGATCTTGCTCAGAGATAGTCAGCGCATCTACTTCATGTAGCTTATCAACCATCACAGCAGCTTCCCCATTGTCTTCAGCCTCCATTCTTTTCTTCCTGGCAAAACAGTCCTTTTTGACGTGTCCTTCTTTCTTGCAGTACCAACAGGTCAGCTTCGACCTTGACCTTGATCTGGACTTGTTTGAGTTTCTGTTTCTGTAGTCATCACGCCTCTCAGGCCTTCCTCGCGTGATGTATGCATCACCAGATCGTTGTGATGTTGAAGCTTCTTTCACATCCTTCAGCTCTATCTCTTTTGACTTCGCAGCGTTTGTGACATCTTCAATTGTCAACGTCTCTCTTCCATACTTCAATGTTTCCTTCAGATGGTTGTACTGAGATGGCAGTGAGCTCAGCAGCAGTATCGCTTGAACCTCCTCTGAAACGGAAACATTTACACTGCTTAACCCGGAAACTAACTTCAAGAAATCATCTATATTCTCATCTATAGATTTAGATTCGATCATCTTAAACGTATAGAACTTATGTTGTAGATGAATTCTATTGGGAAGAGTTTTGGAATTATACAACCTTTCAAGCGCTGACCAGATCGTCGCCGCCGTGGTATAATCCTCAAGTTTCCGCAGTACATGATCACCAAGATTGAGAATGATCATGTTCATCGCCTTCTCCGCCCTCTCTGACTTCTCTGTCTCGAGCTTCTTGATCCGCTCCTTGAAGTCTTCTTCTTCCTCGCCTTTCTTCAACTCCAACTCAGATCCAGAAGTTGCCGGTGCTTCGATCAAAGCATCCTTGAGGCCAAGAATCGAGAGGTGCGCCATCATGCATTTCTTCCACATTGAGAAATCCCCTTGACCGTCGAAACAAGCGATCTTCACCTTCGCCATCGATTCCTTCATCCTAAGGAACCTGGCTCTGATACCACTTCTAACGAATCAGCTCCCGCTTCACAATCTGTTAGTCTAACGAATCCTAACTCCGATTGACTCTCTTAATGTTTGATCTCACTTCTCTCTCGCACTCGTTTGCAACCAAGAACGATAGTAGAGAAGAAAGGCAAATGCACACACAGATTGTTTGCCCAGTTCGAGTCTCAATGTGAGATCTCTACATCTGGGTGCTTGACGGCACAAGCAAACAACTTTACTTAATCACTCCAAAAGATCGTATAAGCAGATTGAATCAAGAGACTTATGCACAACCGCTACAAGCTCTTGATCTTTCTGTTACTCACTTTCTCTGATTCTAGCTCGTCGTTTATCACTCTTCTTCTCGTGATAGTCATGAACTTCTTTCTCTCTCAGCTATATAGAGGAGACCGGTACAGCGGATTAAGCCGACTCCAATAACCACCCGGTTATCATCTTCTTTAGTCTTATACCAAGAGTTAATGAACCAGCCCGGTACACTACTCTAACCGTTGTTGAATGTCACAATCTCAACACTTCTGAGTTGTAACTTATTCGTTTTTATCATTGCATTCCTGTGAATAAATTTGAGATTCTGTGTGTTAACAAAAATGCATTGCATATTCCACTGGACAATGACAAGAGAAGCTCATAGTCGAAATCTCTAGAAACAGTCGCTTCTTTGCTCAAGACATTGTCTAGAGAGCCGTCCTCTGTTTTGATAATCTTATATTAATCTTGCATTATTATGATATTTTGTTTCTTTTCACTTTTTTTTTTGTTTACCAAACTTCTGCTATTCTACAAGAAAATTTAACAATTACATGATCCATAATTTATTTTTTATCAAACTTTATGATAGGTGATGATGACACAATTATATGTGTATATATGTATCTCATTCTAGAACAAGATTATTTTTTCCGTAAACAACAACATTTGTTCATTGTCTCAGGTGGTGCGAGGCTATTCATGCAGTTCCAGAAAGTTGGATCATCCCCAGCGAACGTGCATATCTTCTTGCAATCGTCATTAGTCTTACAAAAAGGTCTGTACTCACATCTGTTGGCTGGAAAATTTGATAAACTAATAATATGAAGAAATATGAATTAATTCATTTTACGTAGCTTATAAGAAAGAAAATATTACCAGTGGATTGGGAAAAAAGAAGAAAACTGATCAAGAGTAGAGAAACAACTTGAAACTTTTGTGCTGACATTGTTGGCTTTCCTTCAAGCCTTTAGAATTAAATGGTCATGGTCAAATACGTTTATATATATATAAGGTCATCTCTAACAATGACACCAAATTTGATGTTTTTGTGTCAATTTTTTTTTGTCATCTCCAACCATGATACTAAATATTACACCAAAAATAATTTTATATATTATTTGATGTTTTCAGTTTTAATATTTATTATATTTTTATTATTTGAAATGGATAAATAATTGTTTTATCACACTTAAATATTATGTTGTTAAATTTTTTAATTATATGTTTATCAAATTTATCTACATTTATATTTTTGGTTTAACAATATTATACATTTTATGTATTTATTTTATATATAATAATATATTAAAAATTAAAAACTATTAATTATTAAAAGCACATAACAAAATAATATATTTATTTTAATAAAATTTGTATTAGTTAGTAATAAAAGTATAGCTATATTATAAAATAAAAAATAATAATGTTATTTTATTGTTTGGTGAATTTATCAGCATTACATAAAGTTTTAATTATTTACTATTAAATCTAACATTACAATAGTGTAATATTATTAATTTTTCATTACTGATTAAATATAACTTGAATAAACATTATAATCGATATTTTAAAATAAAATACATTATAAGATAAAGTAAATGATAATAATGATTTTGTGACTTTTTATTTGAAAATAAAATAAAATATAAAAGTTCTATGATATTTTATTTTTTACAATATAAAAAAAATGATAATAATCACTTTGTGATTTCTTATTTGAAATAAAAGAATAAATATTTTAATTATGTAATTTAAAAATATAAATAATACAATATATTTATGTTTAATTACAAATTTGAACTGATTAATAATAATAATTGAACTATATCAATAAATGAAACATAATAAACTATAAATATTTAACATTTGGTGTGATGAATAGTGTTACACCACCAAATTTAGTGTAGAATGAATAGTATTACACCAAATTTGGTGTAATACTATTCATTCTACACTAAATTTAGTGGAATAGTGTCACTTTTGGTGTTCCATTGGAGATGAAATCACACCAAATTTGATGTTTTGGTGTCCTATTAGACTTGGCCTAAAGGGTTAGATCGGTAGATCTTTCTTTATTATAAATTTTTGAAAAATGAAAGGATTATTTAAACACTAAAGATCAGTTTGGACAAAAGTCTTAACAAAATTTGGTGTAATACTATTCATTCTACACTAAATTTGGTGGAATAGTGTCACTTTTGGTGTTTCATTGGAGATGAAATCACACCAAATTTGATGTTTTGGTGTCCTATTAGACTTGGCCTAAAGGGTTAGATCGGTAGATCTTTCTTTATTATAAATTTTTGAAAAATGAAAGGATTATTTAAACACTAAAAATCAGTTTGGACAAAAGTCTTAACAAATCTCATGAAAATAATGCATTTAATTATAGAATATATTCTGCAACTAATACCCATATTTAAGTTTAACAAAGATTAAATGTACATTTTTTTCTCCATCTAATGCCATTTCGAACCAAAATTAACAAAAGAAATTACCAAAAGCGGACAGAAAAGCATTTTGTTTTTTAACTCGACTAAAAAGAAAAGAAAAAATAATGTACATAAAACTTTTCCTATTTTTCTTCTAAGAACCATGTTATCAAATTTATATGCTATACAAACAATGAAACGAATAGGGATTGTTGGAGAACATAATAGAAATCGTGGCATAAGGAGAACGAATATCAAAATCAGGGACAGAGAAGTCATCGGCTCTTAGAAAACAATTAGAAATTTAGAACTGGTATACAACTGTAGTAAACAATAATAAATCTTACCGTCCTTAAACAAGGCCATAAGCGCAAAACTGTTATGGACCATTAATGAATGTAGGAGACCTGCGCCGGTTAAGAAATGGGTAGAGTTAGAAGAGAAGATGACAGAAACAGAAACAGAGGATGTGAAAACACTAGAAAATAGAGCTGAAAAGTCGAGAAGGAGACAGTGAGAAAGAAGAAAGATTTGAGATCATTGATGGAGGATGACAAAAATGTTGTAAACACGGTGGTGATGAATTACGACATAAACTTTACAAACTCTCTGCAGATATCGCCAAGGAAACTTGGCTTGTAGGTGGAATTCAAGATCTTCTGTTTCGTAGTTGAAGCTGGAAGAAATGATCTCTGTTCTTGAAGTCCCTTTGTATATCATACGGAAGCTATTTTTATAATAGCATTCCTTCGAATAAATTTGAGATTCTGTGTGTTACAAAACCCCATAGCATATTCCACTGAAGTTCATAGCCTAAATCTTTAGAAAAGGTCTCTTCCTTGCTCAACACTTTGTACAGAGAGCCGTCCTCAGATCGTCCGTGAACTCATCTCTGTTTTTTTTTTTTTTTTTTTTTTTTTTTTTTTTTTTTTTTTTTTTTTTTTTTTTTATTATATAATGCCATTTTGATCTTCTAATTCAATGCCATTTTTTTGCTTACTATACTTCTACTGTTCTACATAACATGATCCATACATTATATTTTATTAAATTTTATGATAAGCAATGCCACAAATTTATGAATGTGTATTCTTTTATAACAAGACTATATTTCCTTGGTTTGAATGTTTACAACAACATTGTCCATTTATTGGGGGGGGAGTCAGGCATCTCCAGTACGATGGATCATCCCCAGGGAAAGTGCATAACTTCTTGCAATCGTCATCAATTTTACAAGGACCTCTGTACACACATCTGTTTGCTGGAAAATTGATTGAAAACAGTATAAGTAAATATGAATTAACTTTTTATGTAGCAGTCTCTGCTCTATATATATGAATAATATAGGAAGAAAATATTACCAGTAGACTGAGAAAAAAGGAGAAAAATAATTAAGAGCAGATAAACAACTTGAAACTTTTGTGCTGACATTATTATTGTCTCTGTAGCTATTTTTTGGTGAAGATAATTTTTGGTTCTGCTTCAAGCTTTTTAGATTAAACGATCATGGTCATATCCTCTTATATAAGGGGTTAGATCGGTACAAATCCATCCCTATAGTAATTGATTTCTTCTAAAAAGGAAAGAATCTGAATACCTTAAAAATCAGATTGGAAAAGGTCTCAACTTATCTCATAAAATCTTGCATTAATTATAGAATATATCTCATAAAATCTTGCATTAATTATAGAATATATTCTATTAAATAAATATTCAATCTTAATTAAACGAAACATTAAGGGGGTGTATTTAATCTAAAATTGGAGGTGATTTGATTTTTAATAAATTTTAGATGATTTTATATAATGAAATTTTTAAGTGATTTTAGTTAAACCACTCTAAAATATCAGCTAAAACCATAGGATTTATGTTTTATTTTTATTGTAATTTTGATATTTCACCCGAACATTCTAAAATCACTTGATAACCTTGAAACTCTACAAATTAAAATATTTTAAATAATAGTGGGTTTCAGATTATTTTATAAAATGTCAAGTTCAATAACAACGAATTTTAAATAAATTTTGAAATTTAGAATAATATTAGATTTGCCATTTTAATAAAAATCACACTAAACTCTTAGTTAAATACACCCTTAAGTACTTTCCCTCATTCTTTTTTGTATATTATATATAATATGTAGAAGAGAGCCGTGTTTTTTTTATAATACTGATTTATTAAAACATTACATTTATGAGAAAGATTACATCAATGAGTATTTTCACTTGGTCTATTAAACAAATTTATGACAAAATAAAATATCAGGTCAAACAAAAAGAATTTACCAAAAGCCTTAAAAATACATCTTGACTGTTGACTAGATTTTATTGGTAGGGTTCTTTTAGAAATATTTTATATCATTTAATCAACTTTTAAATGAAGTATAAGAAAAACATTTAAAACTACGATGTTTTATTTTAAACTATGATGTTTATGTATTTTTTTATTTATATTTTCATGGTATAGTGTTAACCTCTTAAATATTTTAAAATAGTTCAAATAATTTTATATCATTAATTTATTTTATCGAATAATGTAAAAAAACATAGAGTAATGAAGACGAAATAACTTGGTCCCAAGAAAATGATTATTGTAAGCAAATTTTCAGGAAACTGAATTTTATTCCCATTTATATATATAGTCTTTCGACTCTTTTCCAACAACACTGTTCTATACATACAGCATGAGAATCCTGTTTTAGAAAAAAAAAAACAACATGAGAAATCCAAAGATGATCTTTTTAAGTTTTTTTTTTACCAAAAGAACCATAAAAAAGACGAAAGAGATTTTATTAAAAGGTAAATATGCATTTTTCTCCTTAACGTTAATTAATCTAGAGTCACTATTTAAATTTGAGGGGTAGAGTTTCGGAGTTGGCGTTTACAATTTTAAAACTTAAATATCAAAAATTTCAAAATTAAAAATATTTTTTTATAAAATTCAAAATTGAAAAAAAATCTGAATTTTTTTAATAAAAAGCCAAAAAAGTAAATAAAAGTATTAATAAATAATTTGAAAAAAATATATTTCGAGAACTATAAAAACTTATTTTATTTTTATTATTTATTTAAATAATTTGGTATATTTGTATTTATAAATTTATAATATATTAATTTTATAAAAACTTATACTCGTGCATGAGCACGGGAAAATCACCTAGTAAACATAATACATCGGTTAATTGGTTATACCAACCGTGGCTTTATCTCAATAAAAATGTGATGTAATTTCATATCAAGACTCTGAGGATGTTTAAAATTTGGCACATGAAAAGTATTAAGCAATTAACTATGTTTTTTTCATATTCGACATACAATAGGGAATTAAGTAGCTGGTTTAGTCCTTACTTTTGATTTTTATATAACCAGAGCCAGTAGTTGATCAAAAAAAAAAATAACCAGAGCCAGCCTTGGAAGCAAACCAAAATGAAGCTTGTGCTTCCGGCCGCAAAACACTATAAACGGCCACACAGTAACATCAAGTTGTTAGTAGCATAGTGGTTGGCTTGATGTTACAAGTATTAAAAGTTATGAGTTCGAAATTGACTCCGGCCAAATTTTTTTTATCTTGGCTTCTGTATATAATTCTGAAGTGTTTTTGGTTTGATTAATTATTATTATTATTATTTTTTTGTAAACTTGGTTTGATTAATTATTACATTTGTTTTTCTGATATTTGACATCTCGATACGATCATGATTTACCGATTTTTGTCTTTTTGGTATAGGTTGTTTTCGGAAATTAACTTTTTTTTTGTCACAGTGGGTTGTTGTCGGAAATTAACCAAACCCAATATGTCGTATTCACAAAACCATATATTATACTGCCATTTTATCAAAATTATGCTAAAACATAAAAAAATATTGACGCCGTATCAGTGCCGGTCCGGACTCGCCGGGCGCCTAAAGCGGCTCACAAAAATGATGCCCCTTTACTATAACTAAAATTTAGTGTCTTTTAGCAATATAATCAAAATTGTATCAAATATTATTAAACTGAAGTTGTTTTCAACAGAAAAATATCAAAACATTTTTTGCACTGTTTTTTTCATATCCAGAGTTCAGTTGGTTGATTTTTTTCTAAAAAATCGAAAGAAAAAATAACTAAATATATATTTTATAGATAGAGTAAAATATATAGTTAAATATGCTAACATCAAATTCAAAAATTTAATTGTTTTCACAGAGATTTAGAAAATATTAAATGATAGGATAGTTTAATTTTTTTTTTAATTTCAAAAGTTTCGAACCAAATTATATTTAAAAAAAAAATATAGGATGACGTATTCCGGCAAAGCTCAATCACATTGAAACATAGGAACATGAGCAAATAATATAATTCAAGTTAAATGTTTTACACATAGCTCTATTATAGGAAAACCAAAAAAAAATAAGAAAGACAGATGGACAAGATAAATCACTATTAATAAAAGAATATAAATAATTAAGTTTTGTTTGATTAAATTGTTTATCTAATAACATATTATTTAATGTAACATACATAACAAAAGAGTAAAGTTGTTTGAACATGTAACCGCAAGTCTTCGGTAAATTTATAAATCTGTTATTCTCAGAAAAAAAAATGATTATTACCAAAAAGTAGGAAAGTAAAGTGTGGGTTTCGAACTTTCAACGGAGGACATCAAGAGCAAGTTTTAACCACTAGACTAGAGGTAATTTTAGTTGAAATGGCGCCCCTAAAATATATGATATTCTGTGGCGCCTAAAGCCTGAGCTTTATGGGCTTTATCTCAGGGCCGGCCCTGCGCCGTATAATTCCTTTTTCGGAAAAAATATTGACATCATGTATACATATTTTTTTTTTTAAATATATATATCATACGAAACACACTATTATCTAACAAATCGGAGAAAGTATATTCTACCCAGATTTCATCAACAAAATATTTTAACAATCATATCAGTTATAACCTAAAAACGGGGAAGCTGACTGCACTCAATATTTTCTCAACTAAATATTTTAGCAGAATTGAATCGAAGACGGATTTTTTGGTCCGGTTTGGCAGATTGGTTTGGTTAATAACTGCATGCCTAATAAATTTCATCAAAGAACAAATGTCTTACATAAGATATTGTTTTGAAAATTTGTCAAACAACAATATGATCAACCAAAGTAAAAACATTTTAAAAAATATCTGCTTTTATTTAACCTAACAAACACATTTGCAGACCGAAACTATTATCTTCTCTATTAAAAGAGAAATATCATTTTTATCTACCATAAAAAAATCATACTAGCCTTATTTAGATCTATTTCATTAATTACATTTATTTAATTATTTATATTAATCTATTCAATATATAAAGATATTAATAATAAATCAATTTTAACTGTAAATTTAAATTTTATTTTTAGTTATAACAAAATATTAAGAAAAAATCTAACAAAATCTTTTTGGAGTGTCTCACGACCGTCTACCACTTGATCTTAAAAGATGGGTGTTGACAAAAAAAATCTTTCTAAAAATTTAAAATATTTTATTTAAATTAATACCATTGATTAATTTCGTAATTAATAATATACACTATTATACATTAATTTAAATAAAATTTTATTATAAAACAAAATAAAATAAAAGTGTATGCTATTTTTCAAATTTTATAATTATATTCTATATCTTCTTTATAAAAAGAAATACTATAAAAAATCATACTAGGCATATTTCATCAATTACATCTATTTGACTATTTAAGTTAATCTATTTAATATATAACATTTATAAAAAATCTTATAAATTATATAGATATTAATAAATAAAATTTTAACTGTAAATTTAAATTTTATTTTACTTATAAAAAAATATGTTAAAAAACGTACCAAAATCTTAATAAAATTTTAAAATATTTTTAAATTAATGCAGCGATTGATTTCATAATTAATAATATAGTATTATTATAATGTATTTACTTATAAAATCCCACAATATACTAAAATAAATAACATAGAAATATAAATTATGCTAAGAAAATATCAGTTTTATAGTATAACTAAATAAAATTTTAAAATGTATTGTATTAAGTCTGTAAAAATTAGAAAAAATGAAAGAGATTCTCAATTTTTTATTTCATACTATGAATTTATTTTACCAAACTCGAAAATATATTAATATATAATAACAATTAATAATAAAGTAAAATATATAAAACAAATCATTATACATTAATAATATCGAATAAGACATAACAGATTTACACAATATATAATACTAAAATGTAAATATCTTTTAAAGTTTTACGATGGTATCCGTTATATATTTATAAAATGAAAATCTACCCGCACGGACGTGCATGTGAAAAATCTAGTATTATATTAAAACATAAGTACAAACAAAATTTATTTATTTTAAAATAATTGATTACAATATTTACTTTCTTTTTCACTCATCCTAACTACTTCATAAATTTTTATTACCATAATAATTCAATAGTTAGCATTTATTGTCTTTTTGTCATTTAAAAACAATAAAAAGAACATAACTAATTCGATTTTCAAACTAACTAATGTTAAAATAACTAATTAATAACTATTACAAAATAATTAATACAAAAAGTGTTTATTAATGATTTTTCATGTTAAACATGAATTAACTAAGTAACATGGGTTGTGGAAGGGTATTTTCATTAACTAATTAAACCGAATCCAAGCGGAACCTAACCGAATTTGACAAAGATGCCGAATGGATCTTTATTAAAAAAAATTTCATTAATACAAGCATATTTTTTTCTAACAAGCATAAAATAACCTAATGCAAATTTAACACGATACATATATGATAAGAAATGTGAATGATACAATTGACGATTCAAAGAAAATTAAATTAAATTACCGTGTTCAAAAATGTTATTTTATACAACTATTTAATATGGGTAAATGTTAAAAATATACAGTACTTTTTATTTAAAACAAATATTTAATTATAAAAAGTAAAAAAAGTTTGAAACGTTTGTACTGACATTATAATTTTTGGGTTGTCTTCAAACATTTAGATTAGTGGTCATGGTCAAATACGTTTAAATATATATAAGGGATTAGGTTGGTACATCTATCCTTATTATATATTTTTGGGGGGTTTTTTCTCTTCTAAACACTTTAAGTGGTAAGAAAATACGGATTTTCATGGACTTCGAGGTTACTAGACATGACAATTAGGACCGAAGCCCGCAGTCCGAGTCCGCCCAACTTTAAAAATTACCGTGCTTTGGCTTAGTTTTATAAGCCCCAAAAAATCTAGGTCTTTCGAACTAATCTTATTTGGACTTTGGGTATTTTGGGCATAAGCCCGTTTGAGCTAAAACTGGTCGAAAAATCCGAAATTTTATACTTTAGCTTAAATATTATCGTTATTGCAATCCAAACGATTATTAGTATTGACATATTATTTTGATATTTTTATCCAAACTCTAATAAAGAAAATATAAAAGTTATTAATGATTTTATTGTTCGACCATTACAAGTGTTACATTTTAAATTTTATAAATGTACGTTCTTTTTTCTTGTACAATATGTTTTTTTCAATATATAAAGTATGAAACGTTTGGCCATGTTTATCATAAATTTTGTTTTCTTACATGTTTAGTTTTAATTTATATTTTATTATTTAAATATTATTAAATTTGGTTTGATTTTAATATGTTTTCAAAGCATACGAAAAAATTAAAATATTTTGATAAAAAAGAAAAGTTTATACTAATTTTATATTTTAAAACAAAAAAAAGAAACTGTTTTTTAATGAAAATCATAATGTATAAAACGATGGAAGTTACAATGACAAATTATTTTTCGAAAAGTCCAAAAAAACCCAAAAAACAATATAGCCCTATAAGGGCCGGACCAGACTTTGAATTCTATACCTGTCCGAATTGAGACTTTTAGTGGTGATTAGTCTTTAGATCTAAAAAATCTTTGGAATAACACCTTGATTATCAAAAAAACAAAAAAAAGGCAAAAAGTATTCAAACTTTACAATTTTATGAAAATATTGCATTAAGTATAAATATATTCTCTGGCAACTAATTCTCATCCTCTATACTATATTTGCGAATTGATTTATACACATGTCCTCTCGACAATCATTCTCGCTGAAAAAAAGATGACATGACTAACAAGATTGATGACATAGCTTATAATTAATATGACATAGACAATCACATTTATTACTGACATATATTTTTGGTAAACTTTATAGAATATGACAATAACTAATACATTACATTTAATGTTGATTTATATTTTTGTTAAACTTTTTAAAATATGGTAATAATTCATAAATCATCAATAAAATAAATATATTAAAATATGCATTATAAATTTCAAAATAAATTATTTAATTGTATTTTTATAATTATACAATTTTTATTACTAATATTTTCAAAAAATTTTACATCTTTTTAAAAAAATTAATAAATTATTAATTGTAATTTCATTAGTTTCTTTTAGATATCTACAAATTTTATAAATATTGTTTAGTTATAATTTTCAATAACTATATAATTTTATATGATTTTTTAGTAATTTTATACAAGTTGATTTAATACATTTAACCAAAATAAACAGATAAATTGTTTATCTAAGATTCAAATTTTAAATATATTACATATATATTATTAAATGTAATTTAAAATAAACAATTTTTTTTTAATTTTATGCTTAAATAATCAACTTTATATCAAATATTAGTCAAAAATAATAAAATATATGATATTAATAAATTTCATTTTTAATATAATTTAATTTTAAAAAAATTATCACTGCACATGGTGCAGGAAAACAAATAATATTTAAGGTAAACAAAAGTTGCTCAAAAAAAAGTTAAAACAAAAATTAAATCTACAATTTTTTCTCCGTCTAGTACCATTTAGCAAAGCCGGAAAAAGAAGCATTTTGATTTTTGACTGTTGACTAAAAAGAGAAATAAATCGGTGCATGAATTCTCTGTCTTTTTCCTTATGTCATCAAATTTTATATGCTATACAAACGAAATCGTGGCATCGGCTTATATGGAAGTCGTCCATCTTTGTTTGTTAAAAAAAAAATTCGATATGACTTTCATGTAAATTATCTACAGTAAACGGGTTAGTTTTACATTTAATCTGATTGTGTTAGAAATGTGACTTTTTCTGGACGGTCGTCCAGTAGAAAAGTAACAAAAAAAACAATATTTTTGATACCTAGACGATATCCATGTAAGTCTTCTCAGGTCAGTTTTGCAACTGAAAAATAAAATAAATTTTTTTTTTCAAGACAACTTACACGGAAGTCGTCTGTCCGCCGACTTACACGGAAGTCGTCCGCCCACCGACTTACATGGAAGTCATCCAAGATAGGCAAGGTTTGACCATAATCTCGGAATAAAAACATGGACGACTTTCATGTAAGTCGTCTAGAAAAAAATAAATTTTTATGTTTTATTTTTCAATTGCAAAACTAACCTGAGACGACTTACATAAAAATCGTCAAGATATAACAAAATATTAATTTTTTAATTTTCTACTGGACGACTTATGGTAAGTCGTCCAGGAAAAGTTAAATTTCGAACATAATACGATCAAATGTAAAACTAACTCGTTCAACCTAGACGACTTCCATGTATGTCGTCTCTAAAAACACATTTAAAAGTTAATTACAAACTAACCTCTACATCGACCAGACGACTTCCATGTAAGTCGTCTACAACCAGAAGACTTACCTGGAAATCGTCTGGGCGAACAGATCTGAAAAAAAAAACTGATTTCATAGTTTCAACCAGTGATATAACTTGTTTAGCACATATAAGTCTTCTCCAATCACCCAGAATCTCAAACAAAAGTGATCCACCAAGAATCGTAAGCTTCAATGGCTCTATGAACCATAAAAAAATTTTGAATCAAAATCTTGGGTTTTTTGGATGAATATAGAGAGAAAGTGAAAGAGATGTTGTTTTTAGTTCATAAGAATTGAGAAAGAATAAGTGTAAATGGATTTGAGGTGCATCAAGAGCTTCAAATTAGTTGTTCATGGTGGTTGGTATATTGATGACAATGACAATCTAGTAAATATTTGAAGATGATGAGGTTGAGAGAGTAAAAATATCATTTCTGAAAGAAAAAATACATGAATAATCTAAACTTGTGGGGTGAATAGGGCAAATGAAATGTCCAAAAAAACATAGGTTAATTTTGTGATTGACTTTGAGTTTTGAGTCAATTTTGCAAAAAAACATTTTATTTTAATAACATAATATATTTTTGATAATATTTTGGTTCATTTAAAAAAAAATATCGAATATGAAATAACATAATCCTATTAGTTGGTGAACATAGAGATTCACCTTAAAGGGTGAATTTAGGGTGAACTCAAGAATAAGTCAACAAAAAATATGATATGGATCTTTGTTAATTATGACATGGTATAAAATTAGTTATGACATAGTTCAATTATAGAAATGAAAAATTTAAAGTAATAAGTAAAACAAGCAAATTAATAACAAAATAAAATATTCATTTGTTTATTGAAATTTATATTTTTTCAATGTTCCAAATGAGAATTTAAATGGTATAAATGTAACTTTACTATATTTAAGTTTTATGGAATAAATTATTTTGGATACCGCTCATATTTATGATTTTATTAAATATAATATATATACATGGTATTATAATTCATGTTTAAGATATAAAATAATAAAATATAGATAAACATATGTAAATAGTTTTACGGTATTTTTTATTCTGTAAATAATATTTCTGTGGAAACTACTTATATTTTTATCTACAAAATTTATCTACTGTTACAAAAAATATTTTTAAATATATACTATTGCGTTTAAATAATTATATCATTCATTTTAAATAATACCATATATACTATTTACCAATTAATTGTTTTAGTCTAAAATCACTATATGAAAAAATGATGATATAAATTATTTTTAAAATGTGATATATATTGATCATTATTTTACAACAGTAAAAATGTATAAAAATTATTATTTCATAAAAATAAAATTATTCATTTAAACTAAATGCATAAACTAAGTAGAATCTCAATTAAAAATAATTACTTTTTAGTTTAAAAATGAAAAAATAATTAAATAAAATTAATATAATAAATTATTTTAAAAAAGTTATTATGTTTGCGCATGGCATAGGAAAACACATAGTTAGTGTTTAAAATTAGAAGTCTATTAATTAAAAAGTCCATCAGCATCCAAAAATAACATGCAGTACCAAGTACTGACCAAGGTTGTATGGAAGTTTCATCGGATGTCCACTTCCCGCTCAGAACCTCGTGGAAGTTTATGGAATCTCGCTTTCAAAACGCTTATAAAATATTTTCTTTAAACAACGTTTGAAGCTTATGATTCCATTTTGGAATCACACTTCTATTTTTTTTTGAGAAAAACACAATGTCATAAATCAATAAAAAATATAAAATTATAGTTTTTAATTTATATAAAATCCAAATTTTAATAACAACAAAGTAGAGAAAATATAAATATAAAAATATGAAAACTAATACTATAAATTATATTTATCCATTGAGGTTTTTATTAAAGATATATATATATATATATATATAATATTCAAATATATTTTTCTAATTATTTATGAAGTATTAAAAATAATTAATATAATAATTTCTTTTAAACTTAAGTTATGTGTATTTTCACAATTTTAATATGAAATCATTTCAAAATTATTATAAATGAATAAATGTTGTATTTTAAATGTAAATCATATAAGTTGTAGTTTTAAAATTTATATAATTTTCTTATATTTTAATATATATATATATATATATATATATGGATATACGCGTACGTAGCCGATTCCTAATTTTTTAAAAGATCTTGCTTTTGCCTTTGCATACACTTTCGCTTCCACTTACCTGTTTTCGTTTCCACGTAATATAGGTACTGACTTGCTTTACGGTATTAATATGATAAGTTATGAAGAAAAAATAGAACAACCATGTCTTAAGTTAAAAAAAAAGCGTACTGGTAATTTTAAAATTATAAAAAAATAAGTTACAGCATATAATAGTGTTACTTGTTTTAGTTTACAAACAAAAGGAAGAATGCGGTTGATACACAACCTCTTTTTCAGGGTTGTAACACTTGTAATTAAGGTCCAAATTACCAACCAGTAGGTAGTAATTAACTACTAGTTTTAAATAAAGAGCAAATTGCATCTAGTCGGAATAGTAAAGAGAATCACTGCTCAGGCGGTTAATTTCCGTTTTAAGATAGAGCTACGGCCCCGGGTTCGATACCTAATCATTTAAAAATAGTAAAATATATAGTCCCACCCGTGTTCCTTTTCTAGTCCATCACCTCTGCAACTCTCTCTCTGTTTCTTTTAAGTAGATTACCACTTCCTATTCAATCAAAATACCTCCGGTGGTAGATTAATTCCGCCCTAGTTTTCAAAACAGAGTCTTTTAAAATCTTGATGCCAAATGAATTACAACTTACTAATTAGGGAAGACAAATTTGCTTTACCTTTGTTTGGGATGTCCACTAAAGGCTTACCGTAAACAGAAACTTCTTTATTTCAATTGTTTTTATTTTCTTGGTCTTTCTTCCCCTGAAACATTATGATCCGTTGATCGAACCCTAACAAAAGAACAAGAGAAAGCTTGAATTACACCGTCTCCTTCTCATTGTGGTGAGTTCCTCTCTCTCTAATCGCTCATGATTGAAGTTTGGACCTTTTTCTAAAAAAATTTGTGAATTGAATGTAAAATTGTATTTGAAAACGAAAAAGAAAACTGTTTCTATACAACATTTGTCTGAGAGTTTGTTGAGTTCTAAACTGATCATATCTTCTATCTCCCAGGGATTTGATGAACATGATGCCACACAGATGAGGGTAACGCTCGAATTACACTGTCACCTTCTCATTGTGGTGAGTTCCTCTCTCTCTAATCGCTCATGATTGAAGTTTGGACCTTTTGTTAATTTTTTTTGTGAATTGAATGTAAAATTGTATTTGAAACTCATGTACGTAGTATGTATGCATATTATCTATTGAAAACGGTATACTTCCTTTACTAATAAATCTTGATCTGTTTTATTTTGCTTTCAGGTAACCAACTGTTGAGTCCGGCATGTCTCGGTCAGATATGAGTTCGAGACCGGATCTAGCGAAGTTCAGAAGTCTCTGCCTTGTAATCTGTTTCTTGGCTGTGGTTACCTCGGCACGTGTGAGTCCGAGAAGAAATTTGGATTCTCCGGATCTCAGAATCGCTACTCTGTTTGCTATAGCTGAAGATGTAGGTTTACCGCATGTACATGCAGAGAGTTGGGTAGGAAATGATACTTGTCAACAATGGTACGGGATCTCCTGTACAGATGGTGTCATCACGGCGATAGCCTTTATAAACTCCAATCTGACAGGTATCATATCTCCCAGATTCGCAGAGCTCAGTTCTCTGAGTGAAATTGATCTGGCTCATAACAGACTTACCGGCATCATCCCTCTCGAGCTTCTTACCAAGTTGAAGAAACTGGTCATTCTTGATGTTTCCTATAATGACCTGCATGGTAAAATTCCAAAGGTTAGGAAAGAGGTTGTATTTGCTGAAGGCAACACGCAGATTGAGAAGGATCGGGTTATCTCGAGACAGTCTTTCGTTTGGATTGGTATTGGGATAGGGTTTCTGCTCGCTGGAGTAATAGGAGTTCTATATTACTATATATCTGGTGATTAGAAAGAAGAGTTCTGCTATGGAGACAGAACCAGAAACGATTGAACTACAAGCTCAGCCATCTAGTGTCGTGGTAGCTGCTGACGACAACATGATTCCCTTTCATATTCTCAGGGAAGCTACTTCTGACTTCAGTGATGGTAACCTCATCGGTAGAGGTGGGTTTTCACTTGTGTACAAGGGCACACTATCTGATGGAACTGACATCGCAGTCAAGAGAATGGGAAAAGATGACCCTTTGATTGGTATCGACACCTTCAAGTGTGAAGTCAGTGTGACATCATCGCAATCTAGTGGTTCTACTAGGGTACTCTATCGAAGGAGAAGAGAGACTACTTGTTTATCAGTTGATGCATCAGGGCCCGTTGAGCAAACACCTATATCACCCGAGGGATCATGGATTGGAACCCCTAGACTGGAATAAGCGGCTTAAGATTGCCCTTGATGTTGCTAGAGGGATCGAGTATCTGCACACATTGTCTCGGCAAAACACAAGTTACATTCACCGAGATTTAAAACCTTCAAATATTCTTCTGGGAGATGACTTGCGAGCCAGGGTATCTGATTTCGGTTTAGTCCGGTCAACAGCTGAAGGCAAAGATTCATTCACTACCGAGAAATCCGCTGGAACAATTGGTTACCTTCCACCTGAATACACAAGTATAGTCTTTTATTTTTTTCTCAAGTCAAATATCTAAACATATTTTACTATTTTGTAATATATTTGTTTTACTAGACAAATGACATTCATTTATTACAGTGACAGGACGGATTACCAGAAAACTGGATGTCTACAGTTTCGGAGTGGTTTTGATGGAGCTACTAACAGGACAAAAAGCCCTCGACAAAAAACGATCTGAAGATCCCCAGATATCTCTCTGGTTCATGAACCTGGTCAAAGAAGCCTCCTTCGAAAATGTGATCGATAAGACCATTCAAATCACTGAAGACAACCGAGGCAGCATTTCTGAAGTGGCTAAACTGGCCAGTCACTGTTGCGCCAAAACTCCCGAGCAGAGACCCGAGATGAGCTATGCTGTCGCTGTGCTTGCCTCGTTGACCGAACAATGGAAACCCAGTGAAGTTGGAGAGACGAAAGATGAGTTTCTTGAAGAACTTGGAAAGAAGTGGCATGAGCAGCACACGCTGGAGGGAACTAGTGGTACGAGCAGCGCATGGCAGGAGTAGACCAACAAAACACAAGTCTGGAAGTTCAGCAACAGCTTGTAAAGCTGATAAGAAGCTTCAGTTTTACACAAGTAAGCTCTGATTGCAAATGGGTGTTTGTATGTCTTAAAAGTTTTAAAATTATTTACGAAATTGTTTGTTAATGCAGAGGTCAAAGATACACTTACTTCTTTGTCTGTCCCATAGGAGATTGGTAAGGTAAGCACCATTCTTAAATAAACTTTCGTTATTTATCCCAATTGCCGCTAAAGTAGTAATCTCTGTCTGGACGGTTGCGATACTGCAATCCGAGTAGTGTTTTGTTCTTGGTCTTGCTACAGATTTATGTTTTGTCAGCCACTTGTACAATTAGTGTTTACATTCGAGTCTTTGAGTGTCAAGTTTGAAAGCTTTGAACCTTTTTATTATGGTTATTGTTCAGAAGAAGAAAACTAAAGGCGAATAATCTTTTCCTGCCCTCTCCGACTTTCTTCCAGAATTTGCAAAAGGCATCAAGAGCTCGTGTATGTCTCCACTTTCATTGTTGCTTAAACTATCTTTGTTGTGATCTGAAAAGGGTTGTATTGTGTGTGTGTGTAGTTTGAAGGAAGGGGAAAAGACTGAACAAGGTTCTAGACCATCCAACTTTTCAAGCCGATCCATTTGGTTCTATATTTCAGCACCTGCAGAATGAACAGCCACCAGTGGTAGAAGAGAAACCAAAGAAAGATATATATGTACATGATGAGTGTGGATCCCGAAAATGCTCCTGATCAGCCTGAGTAAGTTTCTTTTCTCTAAAGCTTCTTGTGTGAGTCAAGAGCTTTGTAAAAGGAGTTTATTATATACCAATAAAATAGATTTTACACTTTGCATCATAACTTATGGTACTTGAATGTTGTTGTACATTAACAGATACATTGAGATAGGGATAGAATCTGGACTTCCAGTGGCACTCAACGGGAAGTCTCTCTCTCTCTCTCCAGCCACCCTTCTCTCCGAGCTTAACACAAAAGGAGGGAAACACGGCATAGGCCGGATATGGACATGGTCATGCATAAGCCGTCCAAACAAATCCTGTAACAACCCCACGCTTAGACTGAGAAAAAAATTAGAATCACTCTCATGTAAAGAAAATCTTGAATCTGAACGTGAGAGAGGACCACATGAATGAAGAGTGTGGTTATAGCTGCTTCATTGCTTACATGTAAAACTGCTGTACACTCCCACCAATTCATAGCCAAACCAATTGACTGTTCTGCATCTCGCCATAAAATGCAGAGTCTGATCTCAAAGCCAAGGATACCTTTGTGCACAGGCTTGCAAGATAACCAAAATATTCTCTCTGCACCCACTTGTGGCAACAGCGTAAGTGACACTACGTCGATGGTCTGAATTGTCTTGTATCTCCAACGATGCCACACTTGATATTCAGGTCTAGTAGACTTGTGTACAAGATAACGGCATGTTCTTGAGTTACGCCAGTCACTGCATCAAATGTCAGGAAACTTGGTGTTGTTTCTTCATGTAGACTCATGTCAATTTTCATATGTGTGGCATGCAGCTGATTTGCTGGAGACGTTTTCACGGCCAAGAACAATGAAGAACATGAAGTTTCCTTCCATTTGATGATCCGAGCCGCTTCTTTCCATTCCCACCAAACTGGTCCTCAAAAAGACTGAATGCGAACTTTTCTGGATGCCTCTGGAACCATATCAATACCATGAAACACAATGTCTGTCTGGTTCAATGCCTTTTTCTCAAACTTGAATCCTTCCCATGTCTCAAATCAGTGGTACGGCTCAATTTGTTTCACTGAATCTCTACTGTCTCAGGATGTGGGGAAGGTGAGTATATCTCAAGAACAGTGACATGATTCGATTTGCCACACTTGGTGATGCTATCATCTGCACTATATTTCTCTCTCCTTTGAACAGCTTCCCTGAGCGAAGTGGATTCATCTTTGTACAACAGCTCATAGCAGAACCACACCACTACAGAGAATATGATCGCAATTATCAACAATCAATACACACCAGCTCGATAACCTGACTGAGAATCCTTCCGGTTTCGTTCTAGATTGGGAAACAATACCTCCTGAGAATTCAATTCGGTGTCGGAGGAGCTTCTCTCGTTCGCAAGTCACCTAACTGTCACTAACGCGACTTCGAAGATTCCGATGTCCGCCTCTGGTGAAAATCACCGCCACTCTCATGCGAGTTCGTCTTCTGCATCATCGTCAAACCACCGCAGCCACAAGCTTCGCTTCCTCCAATCTCAACGGCAAACCTGTGGTTTCCTCCAGAGTCTTTACTTCTTTCTTCTTCTTGTCCAGCTTGGATGCCACATCATCACAAACCTGAGGGACGTGAGATACAAATAATTTCGAGAGATCATGGGTCAATAACTATATCGAAATTTATTACATTTTTTGCTCATGAAAGGAATCATTAATTAATCAGTAGTATTCTATGTTTTTTTCGGATACATATATTTATCCACTCTCAAAAATATATTTTACTACTATCTTGGAACATTTTCGATATATACAAAAAAGAATTGAGATTGCTAAAGAGATTGACATAATAAATAAACGAGTGGAAGAGGAAGTCAACCTAGACAAATAGGGCCAAGGCGAGACTAAGGTAAAAAGGTTGATTTATAATTTTCTTTGCTCTCTAATTTCATTTACACATATCTTGCGCTTGACCCCTATTTTCTGTTTTCTCTTCCTTTTGTCTAAAGTTCCTCCTCTCTACATCCTCATTTTAGTGCAAGGAATGGCAATGCACATATATATGTGTGGGTGTATGCTATTTCTTATTCATCACCAAAAATACAATTTAAATGTGAGCCAGAATCGTTTTACTCAAAATTTAAACATTGATTTGATTATTGTACAAACAAACGAGGCCAAGAATGAAATATTATGCTCATAAATTGTAAGAACTCATAATATGGGGGAGTAAATCAAAGATTTAAGATTTATGAAGCCCGCAATACAAAATTTCGTTTGTCTTCACTACTGAATATATAAATTAAAAATATTTCGCGTAGGAAAAAGACATAACACAGACGAAGACTTGGTCGGAGAGAAGACTTTTCTTATTTTTGTAGATTTATCACGTCACCCTCCCGATTGAACACAAAATTAGGGTTTCATTTCCCCCCTTTTCGATTTGCTTCTTCCCCTTTCATAGCCGCCTCATGATGATTCCTCCCTCCTCTTCTTCTCGAGCTTTTGATTCTTCTTCCTGAATTTTGCAGATTTTCTCTCTCTTTAATTTAGAATAAAAATGGGAAAGTTTTGTTGCTTCACTTCCCCTTCCGAGGTAAAGTTGATTGGATCTTCCAGAAACATAAAGAACCTTCCTTTGCTATGATTTTGTCGTGTTGTAAGTAAAAAGGTTTAAGCTTTCTCTGTTCTGTTTTTTGTTTTGTTCTTACAAGGTTGTGGGTCGATCTGGTAAAGGAAGAAGTGACGAAGGGTCGATCAAGTACGGTTTCAGTCTAGTGAAAGGCAAAGCTAACCATCCCATGGAGGATTATCACGTCGCTAACTTCATCAACATCCAAGACCACGAGCTAGGTCTCTTCGCTATCTACGACGGTCACATGGGTGATACTGTCCCTGCCTACTTGCAGAAGCACCTCTTCTCCAACATCCTCAAGGAGGTACAAAAGTGATTACTTAAAAAGAGATTGTGTTTAGTAGTACACTTATGATCATGGGATGATGATGATGATGATGATGATGTTTCAGGGAGAGTTTTGGGTTGATCCACGAAGGTCTATAGCAAAGGCTTACGAGAAGACGGACCAAGCCATTCTTTCGAATAGTTCTGACTTGGGACGCGGCGGGTCTACGGCTGTCACGGCTATATTGATCAATGGGAGGAAGCTGTGGGTAGCTAACGTTGGTGATTCACGAGCGGTTCTTTCGAAAGGAGGTAGGGCAGTGCAGATGAGTACGGATCATGAGCCACGTGCTGAACGGTCGAGTATTGAGGATAGAGGTGGATTTGTATCCAATCTACCAGGTAAAATAGAAGAGAAAGTCATCTGCTTTGAGTAACAATTCTTAGATCAGTGGTGTATGTAATGAGTTGTTGTGATTAATAATAATAAATAGGTGATGTTCCTCGGGTGAATGGTCAGTTAGCGGTGTCTCGTGCCTTTGGAGATAAGGGACTTAAGACACATCTGAGTTCAGAGCCTGACATTAGAGATGTTGTTGTAGATAGCCAGACGGATGTTCTTCTCCTGGCCAGTGATGGCATTTGGAAGGTAGTTTAATTAATCGCATCTGTTTATGTTTTTTTTTTTATAAAAATACTAATTTTGAATTTGTGAAGGTGATGACAAATGAGGAGGCGATGGAGATAGCTAAAAGGGTGAAAGATCCACAGAAGGCGGCCAAGGAGCTAACAGCTGAAGCGTTGAGAAGAGAGAGTAAAGACGACATATCTTGTGTCGTGGTCCGTTTCAGATGACAAACTCTGGATTTGATTCTGACACTGATGATTTTGGTTCCGGTTTGGACCGGTCTAAAGTGCGTTCGTTGTTATATGTAAATTTGTGACAAAAAAAAGAGGAGTTGGTGGGTGATGGGGATTTGATTTGTTGATTTTAATCATCGTGATATAATAATATTAGTAGGCCTTATTTTGAATGTTATTATATATGTGGAAGTACTTTTTTGATTTGTTATAAATATTGGGTTGATTTGTTGTCACGGTGCGGAGGAGAAAATAAAGTAGAGCGTGTGACATTTGCAAGGAGATACAACAACAAAACTGAGTGATAAAATCAGATTATATCAAACATCATAGGAGAGAGTTGGAGATAGGCAATGTTTTAATGTTATAGAACGTCAATGATCGGAAAACATCATCAAGAAAGACCTAAGATAAAAGAGAATTACAGATACAAAACCATTCAACGTAAGAAAAAGGAGATTGCCTCCTCCTTCCTCTGGGAGGTCTGCAGTCTCTGCAGTCCATAAGGCGAGATTGTCACTAAGTTTCTGCATGATACGAGTGATGTCCTTGTATGGTTGCTCGTTTAGGCTGTCAAGCTCAGCGATTGCATCATCCAATGCTTGCTTAGTCAATTGGATTGCACTGTACAAACAAACACATAGTTTCAAACTGTTAAGAAAGTGTGACACAAGCGATTGATTATGTTGTAAGTTATAAAATAATTTCCAAAACCTTTCAGGAGAGTTTAAGATCTCATGGTAGAAAACCGAAAAGTTCAGCGCCAAGCCAAGTCTAAGTGGATGTGTGGGTGCCAAACCAGTCTCTGCAGCAGCAACAGCAGCCTACGTACCCAAAAAAAAAAAAAAAAACCAAAATTTCAAAATCTCAAAAAGAACTTGTACTAAACCCTATCTCAATCCCAAATACATATCAAAAAAAAAAACAATTAATTATTACATGAATAATTAACTCAATATTTTTTCTAATATATAGTTTTTATTAGGTTAATATTAATGTTCTTATGTTTTACTCTAAAAACAAACAAACACAATCCCATGTAGTACCTACCTTATATGCTTCAAGAGATTGATCTCCAGCTTCCTTACGTTCAGCACCAGAACTAAACTCTGCCAGATAGCGATAATAATCTCCTTTCCTAATATAGAAAGAACATTATTTAAAAGTAAAGCCAACAAGGATGACTCACAATGTGTAGCAAAATACGGTAGATTCCACAGTGGTAGACGATGGGAGGAGGACAGGAGGTGCTTGTCAATGACAGACAAGATGTCATTACAGACTTTAGCAATCTCATCTTCAACTCTTTTGCAATAATTCTTAATCCTCTTGACATTTTCCTCGTTTTCCTTGGACCATTCCTTGTGCTCGACGGAAGATAGTGTTCTCCAAAAATTTCTCTTTGCGCCAATCACAGTCCTGTACCCAACAGACACGAGATTCCTCTCCTCCAACGTGAGCTCCACATCAAGCTCAGCAACTTTCTTCATCGCCTCAACCATCTCTGCACAAAGCAACTCTCAGATCAAATGCTTCCATGTTTCATACTAAAGGCAGTAAAGAGAGGAGATCTTGATGAGAATCCAATACCATCGTATCGTCCGGTTTGCTCGGAGAGCTTCGCCAAGTATATTTGTTTTTCTCTGTCCTTCTCCATGGCTGCTGCTTCTGCTTTTGTCTTCTTCTTCAATTGTATTTCCTCTTTTAACTAAAAAACGTTTACAAAGAGAGTTCATATTTAATTTATACACAATCTTGAAAGCCATAGCTAGAGCTCATAGACACATGGCTCAATCTCAACACTCCATTCAAAGAATCAATGGCTGAAAATCCGTTTGTACGTACAGCTTCACCCCATTATCACTCCGACGTCATCTGTCCTTTGCTTTTGTTGACTCCTCCATTCTCTGATTTCAAAACACGACCGACCGTTGCACGGGTAAAACACTTGTAGATGGGCCTTTTGTTTCATTATTGGGCTTGTCTTCGTCGTGGCCCACCTGTGCCTTTTCTTTTGTAGTGACTTAAATGATCTCAAGTTTTGAAATTATAAAATTGAAACCTCAACGTTTTCAGTTTTACACATAAATAGCATCAACTAATGATTTTTCAATTTAACCCATTAAATACGCAACTCATTGTTAAAACTTCGAGAAATTTTGAACAATTTTAACTTCGTTTTTCTTCGCTATGTACTTATGAAGAAACTCTACCTCGCTGAATTATTGGCCTTATCGAATTTGGAATTGAACCGGTTATACCAAATTATCAATCCAATTGCGACGTATTAGGATCTAGTTATTGTGGGCTTTTAAAGAGTCCCATATCGTTGGCGTATTGTAATGACTAATGAGTTTTCAAAAGATGTCGACTTGGTCTTGGCATCTACTCATGTGGACTTACTTGCATCTGCTTTGACTGTTTCTCTTACTATAAAAATGACAAAAAAATTCCTTATAAATCATTTGGTTTGAGCTTTGAAGACGCTGACGAGGTAGGTTTACGCCCTCACATAATGTAAATTAGCTTCTTGCCAAAATAAAGAGAATTGAATTTGGGACTATTGGAAATAGAAAAAAATATTGGGGTGAGAGAGGCTCGAACTCTCGACCTCAGGATCACTCAATAGCTATGAGACCTACGCGCTAGCCAACTGCGCCACCACCCCTTGTTGTTGGTATCGACCTTTATTAATTATTTTACTTAATTTAAACTTCTTTGTGTTACGACGTCAAAGCTGAACTTTCCAGTGAATTGGCTAATATTTCTTGTGGTGTTTGTTCAGTGACAAGTGACAACAGAGGTTGCGGGCCGCCCGCAATATATTTAACGTGAAATTTAAGTTTCTTATTAAGTCAATTTTGAAAGATACTTATGTATAAAACGTTAAGTTAAAACCATTTGAATTTTTTATTGATATACATGGTAAAGTTTTGCATACCATAAATTAATATGTTAAATTAATATATTATTTTGTAAATAAAAATATTATTATTATTTTTACATTACAAAATTATATCCTAGATAATTAAAAACAAAAAAAGTATTTCATATGTTGAGTTACTTTAAGAGTTTTCTGTTTTTAAATGATTTTTCAAGTGCTATTAAAATAAGTTTACTCTAAGAATAAATTTTATAAACAATAATAAAATCTTATTAGAGATATTCTTACAAAAGCAATGACCAAGGGATGACCAAGGCCATATTATTTTTTAAATAAGTATTCCATTCCTTCCGGAGATTAAGATTTTTAGAACAAAATTTTATGTTCCAATATGTAAGATGTTTTCATATTTCTAGGTAGCTTTACCTTTATCAAAATCTGTGTTATCAATCAAATTTAATATTTATCGTTCGTAATTGGTTGAATAGTGTTTAATTTATAGTTTTAATAATATTTTTTAGATAAAAAAATAATTTAATATGCATGTTTTACTTAAGTATTACATAACTGTCAAGCTTAGTTGACAAGCAACTGTAGAAGAAATTAAACCAAATCTTCCTTCGATTTAGATGAAAGGCTAGCTCGGTGGCTCGCTCTAGCCACGCCCTAAGAGAACCTTGTCAACAACCATCTGGAAATTTAACTCCGACGAACCACGCTTAGGCTCAGTCGCTTCCTCTGCCAAGAGCCGCCACTTCTCCGCCTTCTCCCTCATTTTCTTTCCTTTCTCTCCATCCATCAGCTCTCTAACCACCGCGTCAACCTCCTCCCTCTTCACATCTCCACCGATCTCCATCCCCACCTCCCACTCGTCACGACAGAACTTACAGTTCGTTTGTTGCTCAGCAAAGAACGGCCAACACACCATCGGAACTCCACCGCAAAGACTCTCCAAAGTCGAGTTCCACCCACTATGCGTTAAAAACCCTCCTATCGCCGGATGAGACAGAACTTTCTCCTGAGGACACCAAGTCGCTATCATCCTCCTCTCCGCTGTCTCCGTCAAAAACTCTGTTGGAACAACAGCCAGTTCACCATCAACTAGGTCCGGTCTGATCACCCACAAGAAATCTTTCCCTGTCGCTGCTAAGCCCCAAGCAAACTCCACGAGGTGTTTCGCGCTCATCACGGTTATGCTACCGAAGTTTACGTAAACAACGCTATTTCTAGGCTTATTGTCGAGCCAGTCCACACACTTTGTATCTTCTCTCCAAAGATTCGACCCCATGTGTCCGATCTCGGTATCTTTATCGATATCCCGGTTCACTAGTAGATGGAGCGGTCCAATAAAGTACACAGGAGGTGTAATGGATTGAATAGCTTGTATGGTGTCATGCTCGAGATCATCGAATGTGTTGAGAATGATAGCAGAAGCACGTTTGACTCGGTCAACCTCATGGAGAAAACAATTGAGCATTATGTCGTCGCGATTAGTCGCACGGATGAAGCTTGGGATGTCCTTTAGTCTTAGGTTTTTCATCGTTGGAATCCAATCTATTTCTGTGTCTAAGCAATTCTCATCTGCAAAAAAAAACACCACTATTTTATTAGTAATCGATATGTATCATCAATAAATAAGAAAACAGTGTATTCATATGCAAAGTTTGTTACAAATTTTCTAGCAAAAAAAAAAAGCTTTGTTACAAATAAAATGGTGGTTTTAAAAATATTTGACACCATAACACTGATTATATATCATTGCATACCTTTTATTGGGCATAGCCCCTTTTCGACCAAACGGTCGAAGTATAGATTGTTGGGATTGTGAAACTCCGTGTCCAACTCTATGTTGTCCTATTAGTATGATATTGTCCACTTTGGGCCTAATTGGCAAGCCCGCATGGTTTTACTTTTTGGTTTCCTTTCCAAAAGGCCTCGTACTATTAGAGTTGGACATCTCTTTATATATTAGACTTTCCTTTGTCTAATATCCGATGTGGGACTTAACTTGTTATCTCACATTCTCCCCCTCAAGCTAAGGATCACATCCATCTCGTGTGTTTCCTTCGGCGAATCATCTTTGGCACCACCTTGTACCAGTAATCACAGGGCTTTCTTTTAGAATGTTTCTCCCACAACACATCACAGATTCCATGATCTTCTGACTAATATCTGCCAAACCTCCTTTTTCTTCCATAAAGGATCCCGTTCTTACTTAAGGGTATTTTGGTCTTCTTGCCGATCTTCGTCAACTGCTCTGATACCAATTGTTGGGATTGTGAAACTCCGTGTCCAACTCTATATTGTCCTATTAGTATGATATTGTCCACTTTTGACCTAATTGGCAAGCCCGCATGGTTTTACTTTTTGGTTTCCTTTCCAAAAGGCCTCGTACTATTAGAGTTGGACATTTCTTTATATTTTAGACTTTCCTTTGTCTAATATCCGATGTGGGACTTAACTTGTTATCTCACATAGATAAGCCAAGAAGCCACAAGCACTTGTGGTCCAGAAAAGAACATTCGGGACACCGAGCTCCTCCGCAGCGTCAAGAGTGAAAGTCATCAAACCGTCTGACACAATACATGTCACCGGAGGAACATCATCTCGAGCGTTGATCCGCTGAAGAAGTTCCTTGAACGGAGCCAGACAGTTCGTCATGGTGGACTCGCAAAGAGAAGGGACATCCTGCATCCTATCCCCATCGGTCTCCGCTAGACCGTCAGGGATAGACTCGAACCGGAACGAAGGAACACCGTCGAGCGCGTTGGCACCACGTGACCGGAGGAGACGGTTGTGGTTGTAAACGTTGTTTACGAAGGTGACGTGGAAGCCTTTGGCGTGGAGGAGTTTAGCCGCTTTCATCATCGGGTTGATGTGGCCTTGAGCAGGGAAAGGCACGCAAACTACGTGTGGTTTTTGTCCGTTAGAAACTGCATGAGATGCCATTTCTTTTCTCAGTGTGCCAAGGAGAGATGAAAGATGGATATGAATGTGAGTGATCTGCGAACGATTTTGCTACACTTTATAAGACTTCACCATGAGAAGGCGAGAACATTAGATTCTTCCACGTCGAAAAATTACGTGCCACTTGCGATCTCGCGATATTTATGAAATTGATTACTATGCTGCCACAAAACAAAATTAATATGGTTGTGTACAAGTTGAGTGTACAGTAGTAGTCTGTAAGTAAAATAAAATGCAGACTAGTGACCCTAAGGTAATAACTCGTGAAAGTAATGGTTATCTAACTCCCAACTTCGTGGAATAAATTTAGGTCTAGGACCACCTGATCTATTAGTGGTTTTTGTTTAAAATTGCTAGAATATATAAGCATGTATTAGTAAAACAAATATCGGCTTAACTCCTAATTAGTCACCAAACAATCGGTAAGGCACTAGGTCTGATTCTAGCACCTGATTAGCGTTTAGCAACGATACATATAACGTGGATGAGCTAAAACTTGAATAGTTATAAACTATTCAGTTTTTTTCATGTTATTATCTCCCTTCAATTTGTTTCCCAAGGTATTACTGCATGTATTTTCTATAATGTTTACATCTCTATGTGTCTCTCTCACACACATACAAAGTAATACTTTTTGAAATATAATTTTATTTTTCTAACATCTTAATAAATATAAATCTTAACTGAAAATTTTATAAGGTGTAAGTATAACAGTGAGATAATCACTAGAAATAACGTACTCCCTCCGGTTTTCGAAAGTAAGATTTTTTTTCTTGTTTTACAAAGTTAATTTCATACTATATTTTAAGGTATTTTGTAAAATTGAGAATATTTAGATTAATTAAATAATTAGTTGATAGTTATTAGAAAGTATATAGTAAAACTAAAAAAAAAATTTAATTGTAAACATTCATTATATTCTTAATATAAGTTAATACTGTAGAAAAATAAATCTTTCGAAACTATATTCTTAATAATAATCTAATTATAATCATTCATTATATTCTTAATATAAGTTAACAGAGGGAGTATACAGCTTCAAAAAGTTTCTGTAATATATTATACAGTCAGGCTTAATTTCTATAAATTCCTATACAGCTATTTTGGCGCAGACCAATCAATCATTATGCTAGTAGTAATAGAAGATAGAAATTGTTGTATCCAGATCACCGTATTTATGATACTGTCATATTACTTTGAGAAAGAGAAGCAAAAAACGTAAAGAAAAAATTGAAAGTTGATATCGTGTTCGGAATCTGCATAGGTGTTGGCAACAAACTTTTCAACTTTCAATTAATACGATACCTGTCATTATTATGTGGCAATTATGTCCACCAAGGCACACATACCTATATCTTTTTTTTTATGTAAAAAAAAAAATGGTTTCACTTCTTTACCGGAAACTCAAACAATGTAAATAGTCTTTCTCATCGTGAATTGAATTCAAGTGATGGTAGTTACAGCCGCAACCTCTTTACCACTAGACCAACTCAACGATGGTTATTTTTTCTTTTCTGTAAAAATAGTCAATTGATTAAAAATGAGATAATATTGTGTCTTATGTCAAAAAAATGTATTAACAAAGTTGATGATTTAGGACGAAAGAGTAACCACTTGCCTTTAATTTCATTTATACTCTTGTCTTTTACGGATAAAACTGTCAAATGGACCGTCCAGAACCCATTTGGGAAAGGCCAATTGGACCATTTCTGTTTGGGACATTAATGGACGGTCTATATTGGACAATGGTCCACAAAAACGCTCAAACCCAATAAAGACCATGTCCAATGGACAAACCCAGAAACACCCAATAAAGACCATGTCCAATTTGTATAGTTTTAAAGTAAATTTTTTCTTTGTAAATTTTTTACTTATGTTTAGTTAACTTATATGTTTCATATTAATATTTTTCACAATGATTTTTATACTTTTAATTTTATAAGATCTATAAATTATTTATTTGTACTAATTTACATATTTTTGCTTAACTTAATTTAATAAAATCTGTAAGAAGAATCTATAAGTAGCAAAACTTCAAAATTATTGCATAAAGACATAAAACATAATAAAAAATTTCAAAGTTATAATATAACTGTTATCATATCAGCATGATAAACTCAAACACAACAATAACAACGTCATAAACCCAAACAAAACAAAGTCATAAACTCAAACATAACAATGATTCAAACATATCAAAGTATAAGAGATAACAAGTTTTAGAGAACATAGTGAACATAGCAGACTGAAACATAACAGTCGGGCCTCGTCCATCTGCAAACATAAACACACACAAAGGCAGATGGACGAGGCCTGACTGTTATGTTTCAGTCTGCTATGTTCACTATGTTCTCTAAAACTTGTTATCTCTTATATTTTGATATGTAACGTCTCGTATGAGACAGCGTCAATATGAAAACATAACCAAACTTGCAAATGGGAGAGTTACCAAAAACACACAGTGGAACATTGTAACGTTTCCTATGAGACTCTCACCTATCAATATGAAAACAGAAGCACAAACACACATAGACACAATCAATCATTGTTATTAGAGAGCCTCTCAATATGAAGACATAACCAAACTTACAGATGGGAGAGCAAACATAAACATAAGGAGACACAGTCAATCATACATCTTTTCTCTTCCTAAGAGGTAAACTCAATCTCATCACCAATTTCTTGAAAGCCACAGAACCAGTTCCTCACGCAGATCAAAGCTTGAACATTTGTGGGTAGTAGACAGCTTCTATACTTGTTGAGGATTCGGCTACCGATGCTAAAGGATGATTCCGACGCCACTATTGTGATAGGGATACTAAGCACATCGCACGCCATTGAAGACAACTCTTTGAAGCGGCTTGCATTGTCTTTCCAGTATGACACAACATCCAAACTTCTAAAGCTGTCCATATCAACCACTGGCTCGGTCAAGTATGTGTCTAATGCTGATTTTCCACTACCACCCATCTTTTGAGAGCAGTAAGCATAAAAGCCATGTAAACAACAACAAAGCAACGATCAGAGTCTGAAACCAACGTGTCTAAAAGATCAAAACAAGTCTCGTGAATCATATCAGCTCAATAAGGATCTAAGCACCGCAATGACTTAGCTTTCTAGCTATTTGGTGCCTTAAGCTAAACATGATCTATAAACTATAGCCAACCACTCTTAGTATCAGTACATAAAATAAGATAAGCAACAACACCAAAGCTATATATATAAACATCAAGTTAGGTTCAAGAAACACTTCATCGAATCATAAAGAGATAAACTTACATCATATCCTGAAGGGATGCTGTGTCGAGGAGCATGTGAAGTAGATGCTCTAGTGATGCTTGTGTCTTTCTTATATGCTCCGTAATGCTTGACCATCTTCTCACGAATATACTCCACGTTCAATTTGGCAGTGTCTGGATCTAGAATATTGTAACAATACTCTAAAAACGTAAGCTTCAGTCGAGGATAAGTACTCCCGCAATTGCTAATATGTCACTGAACTCTTCCCAGTATTTGTTGAATTTGTTTTTCATGGCCTTGACCATTTCACAAATAACTCGATCCTCTAAATCTTCATGACCTCTCAACCAACACTTAATCGACCATACTTGCATAAAGTATAGGTTTGTTGTCGGGTAAGATGAACTAGAAATGAGCTTCGTGACTTCAGCAAATGGTTCCAGTAGCTTGCAGATCAGTTATGATCTGTCCCACTCTTGCTCAGATGGAAAGCTCTTGTAGCTCCTATCAACTTCTCCAAGGTTTCTCAAGGCATTCTTAAACTCAATAGCCCTCGATAGCATCAAGTGTGTTGAATTCCAGCGTGTTGTTACATCAAAAATCAAACTCGTTTCAGCTCGTACTCCAACTGTCTCGACACAGTTCTGAAACATAATTTCTCTAGACTGAGATCCTTTCACGTTCTTAACGCTCTCCCTGATCTTATCTAAAGCTCCACTGATAACAGCCACACCATCTTGCACAATTAAATTTAAGATGTGAGCTGAGCACCTCACATGAAAAAAATCACCATCGCACACCAAATTTCTTTGCAGCTTTCCTTTTCAAAATAGCTTACATCATTAGCTGATGTGTTATCTATTGTTAGAGAAAAAAATCTTTTTCTCTAACCCCCACTCTCTTAACAGCTCAGTCAGCTTAAGGGCTATAGCAACACCAGAGTGTGGAGGCGGAAAAGCACAAAAAGATAAAATCCTCGTCTTCAAAACCCAATCATCATCTACGAAGTGGACTGTCAAGCACATGTAGCCTTCTATTGTTATGGCTCTCCAAAAATATGTTGTTAAGCAAACTCTTCCAGCGATGTTAGCCAAGACTGCCTTCAGCTTCCTTTTCTCCTTCTCATAGATATTGTACACATCAGATGCAGCTGTGTTGCGAGACCAAAACTGATACGTCCTAGATTCGGAGAGGATCACTCAACGGGATTTTGGATATGAACTCGCCAAAGGTGGGAGAACTGGGTGGTTTGAAATGCGACGCAAAAGGTTGCGGAAAGACCTTATGATACTACCGGCTTCGATTGTGGTTTGGAATTTACGTCAAGACCAACAAAGGAAGATTTGTTTACTTGTATCACTCGACAATAAACAAGACTATTCTAAGCAAAAAACAAAGAAATAAACTCATAAACTTTGAAAGAAAATCGATTTATTGATTATGAGAAAGAGTTTACATATTTATACTACTTGTGGTCAAAGAAAGAAATTAATAAAACACTTAAGAAATAACAAAGTTGACTGAGAATGTTGAAAGGCAGTCAAATAAACTCTTCATATCAGATCTGGTCAAAGTGACTCTTCGTCTGATGCCCAGATTCATCCAGACAAGTTGGAGTTGTCGCGGTAAGGAGCTGGACGAACGCGGGACGGTCTGGACAGTCCGCCGGTGATCAAGGAGTGTACTGATGCGGCCTAAGTCTTCAGAAAGCTTGATGATTCGTACCTTAGAGAAATCTGAATGATAGAAATCCAAGAGAATGTCGGACATGAGAGATAGTCCATCGGTTTGGTCTTTAGGACACTTGGTTCGTGCCAAACGAACCAAGAGAGAGAAATCTCGATAATTTTGGGAAATCTCACGATCCAAGTCAAGTCTGGCTCGGCTGTTGGCTTTGGTTTGTCGAGATGGCTGGGAAGAACGCGTACCGGCTCGGTCAGTTCGGATGTCTGCACGCGGGTCTGGTCTAAGCTCCTTCCTGGATGTAAGCGGGTCGAGGCGGTACACGACACGATCGTCCTGTTGGCACGACTAGGTAGGCGAACCTCGGGTGAGTTGTTCTGATCGGTCTGATCTCCAATCTGGTCCGGTTCAATGTACTAATCCACGGACTGAGGCGCATCATTCCCTCTCTCTTCAAAAGGATTTGTCCACAAATCTGGATCATCTGCAAAGAAAGGAGATAGATCAGAAACATTAAAACTTGGAGAAATATTATACTTACCTTTCAGATCCAATTGATACGCATTGTCACTGATTTTCCTAAGGATTTGGAATGGCCCATCGACCCTAGGCATAATTTTGGACTTCCTTTTGTTGGGGTCAAAAACGAACAAGACGAAGTTAACATCCAAATATCCGTAAAATTAAGCATGAACGTTTTTACGAAAAATAATCTTCGTAAAGAAATCTTTACTAAGAACTTTGCGGAGAAATATTACACTAACCCCGGTTGATTCATCGAAACTAAACACCCATAGTCTAAGAACACGTTCATAAAACGTCAGAAAAGGATCCAAAAAAGGTCGCCACGTAGAGACCGGTCCGCGAACGAGCCGGTCGCTACATAGCGACCAAAGCCACTCGGTCGGTCGCTACGTAGCGACTGACCCGCAAATGAGTCGGTCACTACGTAGCGACCGACCAAACCTTTCGTTCGGTCACTACGTAGCGACCGATCCAGCGCGGGCTAGGTCGCTACGTAGCAACCGAAATGTCTCGGACATCGATCAACGGGTACGACCCAAATCCATGCATTCTCGTCTGTTCCTCAATGCTAGCTCCCATGTACCGCGGCCATATCATTTCTCACATCATTCCGATCAAAGTTACCGTTGAAACTTTACGATAAGAACCGCGAGAACTTGTTTTTGTCGAAAAGAAAATCGTAACAAATGTTTCCTGTCGAAGGACGGCCCAACGAGGTCTAAAATACGACTACAATCCCACTTACGATTTTTTAAGAATGAACCCATATATGCTATGACGGTTTATGTTTTTATTTTACAAAAACAAATATAAAGATAAGTCTCCGCAGAAAAAATGTTAAGTTTCCGCGGATAAACATGAAGATTGGAAAAAATGGAATATTTCTATTTTTCGCTTAAGACGGCTTAAAAGCAGGAAGGGAAAAACTAAAACCGACCTTGGAGGAGTATATAAGGAGTCCTAGGTGAGAGGCAGAAGAAGATAATTTTTTCAGAGCAAACTTAGTACTTAGAGCAATTTTAGGCAACTTTCCGTTTTTGTTATTCGAGCTGCGACTCAATTAGGTTTTGCAGTCTTAGGGTTTTAGAACTAGGAATCTCGCCGACAGCTCTCGTAGCCCAGGCTCTTACCTTGTTGTAACGCTCAAACGCGAATTCGGAATAAGATCTATTTTGCTATCTTTTCGATTTATATTTTTCTCATCTTTATTTTGTGTTCTGATTGCTTGGCGTATGGTTTAGCAGATATCCGGGACCTCTGAGAAATTAGGGTTTTCCTAAATTCTCTTATTTAAATGGAAATCGACAGTGCAAATTTCGGTTCCCATAGTTTGGCGCTAGAAGGAGGGGGGTGGGCACTGATCAATCTAACTCCCAGCCGTAAAACGCCCAATCAGATATGACGATTGACGATGGAAAGAACATATGAGACTCGACCGATACGGACGTCATCTCTTTTAAGGGGGGAGCAACTGTCAACCAGACCAAACCTCGCAACGATCTCCTTGTCATCGAGTTGACGATTCTGAACATCGACGTCGCGAGAGTCCTAATCGATACTGGAAGATCGACTAATATTATTTTCAAAAACACCCTCGAAAGAATGAAGATTGACCCGACTGAAATCGCGGAAAACCCTAGCCCGCTAGTAGGACTCTCAGGGGAAACCACTATGGCTCTCGGGTCAATTAACTTCACAGTCAAAGCTGGAACCATAGAAAAAATCGCAGAGTTCCTAGTTGTTGACCGACATGCGTCATACAACGTAATCATGGGCATACCATGGTTGAATATTATGCTGGTAATTCCATCAACGTACCATCTTTGCCTCAAATTCTCAACCCCTCGCGAAATGGAAACAATCTGGGGAAACCCGAGGGTATCGCAAGTCTGCTTCGCCGCAAAACTAAAACGAAAAAATCAGATTCCGAGACCACTCCCCGGGAAAAGTTGGCCTCCGACAAAAAGCTCAATAACAAGATTCGGCAGAACTCTTCTGGCAATTGCTGAAAGCTGAGATCCTAGAAGAAAAGCGCGAGCCGGCCTGCGAACCCGTGGTATCAGTATGTCTTGACGAAGCATTCCCCGAATGATGCATCAAGATCGGAGCCAACCTCCATGAACCTTTAAGGACTAAGCTCATAACTTGTATAAAAAAGAATCTCCACACGTTCACCTGGGCTGCGGAAGACATGCCAGGGGTTGACATCAACATAACCTGCCACGAGCTGAATATCGATCCAACCTTCAAACAGTCAAACAGAAAAGGCAAAAGTTGGGACCCGAACGCGCTACTGCGGTCAACGACGAAGTCGAAAAACCGCTTAAAGTCGGATCGATAACAGAAGTAAGGTACCCGGACTGGCTCGCCAACCTTGTTGTGGTCAAGAAGAAAAATTGGAAGTGGCGAGCCTGTGTTGACTTTACTGACCTTAACAAAGCCTGGCCAAAGGATAGCTTCCCCTTACCGCACATCGATCGATTGGTCAAAGCAACAGCGGGAAACGAACACTTATCCTTCCTGGATTCCTTCTCGGGTTACAATCAAATTATGATGAACCTTGACGATCGCGTGAAAACTGCATTTATTACAGATCGCGGAACTTATTGCTACAAGGTGATGCCCTTCGGCCTCAAAAACGCCGGCGCAACTTATCAACAGCTCGTGAACCGGATGTTCTTCGAACAACTCGGTAAAACTATGGAGGTCTAGATCGACGACATACTCGTCAAATCCCTCCATGCGGAAGATCACGTGTCTCATCTTGAGGAATGTTTCACGCGACTAAACTTGCACAACATGAAGCTTAACCTGGCAAAATGCAGATTTTCCGTAGCGTTGGGGGAATTCCTCAGTTGCCTAGTGACCTACCGCGGTATCGAAACTAATCCTTAACAGATCGATGCACTGATCGAGATGGCTTCGCCCAAAAACAAGCGGGAAGTACAAAGATTAACCGGAAGAGTCGCAGCACTTAACCGATTCATCTCACGATCAACGGACAAATGCTTACCTTTCTACGATATCCTACGGGGGAACAAAAAATTCGAGTGGTCAGAAGAGTGCGAAAACGCTCTTCAACAGCTGAAATGCTACTTGACCACTCCTCCGTTTCTCGCAAAACCTGTCGAAGGAGAAACCTTGTTCTTATATATCGCAGTATCAGCAACAGCTGTAAGCGGCGTTCTGATCAGAGAAGAGCGCGGTGAACAGAAACCCATTTTTTACATAAGCAAAACATTGCTAGATGCTGAGTCACGGTATCCGCTAATGGAAAAACTAGCATACGCAGTCGTAACATCGGCACGAAAGCTCATACCGTATTTACAATCCCTCACGATCGTCTTCCTCACGACCTTGCCTCTTCAGACGATTTTGCATAGTCCGAGCCAGTCGGGAAGACTAGCCAAATGGGCAGTCGAGTTAAGTGAGTACGATATAGAATACCGACCAAGAACGAGTGCAAAATCCCAAGTACTCGCAGAATTTTTGGTAGAGCTACCGACAGGAACCGTGACTAACAAGGAACCAAATTCAACATGGGTCCTTCACGTCGACGGTTTGTCATCTAAGCAAGGATCGGGCATCAGAATTCGCCTCACGTCCCCAACCAGTGAAATCCTAGAACAATCGTTTAGACTGGAATTTCACGCATCCAACAACGAGTCCGAATACGAAGCGCTCATTGCAGGACTACGATTAGCTCACGGATTGAAGATACGCAACATCCATGCCTACTGTGATTCTCAGCTAGCCGCAAGTCAATATAGCAGAGAATACGAAGAAAGGGATGAAAGAATGGATGCATATCTCAAACTGGTCCATAATCTAGCTCAAGATTTCGACTGTTTCGCTCTCATGCGAATCCCCCCGCTCCGAAAATGTTCAAGCCGATGCTCTCGCGGCCCTAGCATCAAGTTCAGACCCAAGTCATAAAAGAGTAATTTCGGTCGAATTCATTGAACACCCGAGTATCTGACCGCCAGTCATTGTCAACTTCATCAGGGATCAAGACGACGATGTAGAGGAGGTCGCAGTACAGCCAGAAGAAAGATCAGAACAATTCGACTACGGCTGTGATACGCCATGGCTGGAAACGATTCGAGCCTACATCATCGACGAAAAATTACCTCCCGAAAAATGGGAAGCCCGCAAAATCCAAACCCATGTCGCGCGTTATGTAACAGTCGATGGGAAAATTTACAAATGGAAATTTTCTGGACCACTCATGACATGTTTGGAAGGAGAAAAGGCGAGAAAAGTCATGGAAGAAGTCCATTCTGGATTCTGCGGAAACCATTCCGGTGGAAGGTCACTTGCAGTGAAAATCGGAGATTGTGAAAAATTCGTACGAAAATGCAAAAAATGCCAAAGGCATGCTCCGACCATCCGACAACCAGCAGAAGTTCTTTCTTCCATCACGTCACTGTATCCTTTCATGCGCTGGACCATAGACATCATCGGACCCCTTCACAATTCAAAGCAAAAGCGTTTCCTCTTAGTCCTCACTGATTTCTTCTCAAAGTGGGTGGAGGCGGAATCATACGCAAGTATAAAAGATGTCCAAGTTGAAAATTTCGTATGGAAAAACTTTATCTGTAGACATGGAGTTCCTTACGAGATCGTAACCGACAACGGATCTCAATTCATTTCCACCCGATTTGAAGCGTTCTGCGAAAAATGGAAGATACGATTAAACAAATCAACTCCCAGATATCCACAATGCAACGGTGAAGCCGAGACAAACAATAAGACCGTTCTAGACGGACTTAAGAAACGCCTAGACGCTAAAAAAGGCAGGTGGGCAGAGGAACTTGAGGGAGTTCTCTGGTCACATCGCACGACCCCAAGATGAGAAACGGGACAAACGCCTTTCGCCCTCGTGTAAGGGACATAATGCATGATTCCTGCAGAAGTCGAATTCCTCGGCGTCCAAAGAAGATTACTTCCCGAACGAGAAGATCTCAACAACGCCATGCTTCTAGACAATCTCGACCTCATCAACGAGCACCGGGATCGAGCGCTTGTCCGAATTCAAAATTATCAACACGCAGCCGCAAAATACAATAACTCCAACGTTAGAAATCACCGATTCAACGAAGGAGATTTCGTTCTGCGCAAAGTCTTCCAAAACACCGCTGAGCGAAACGCGGGAAAACTTGGAGCAAACTGGGAAGGACCCTACAAGATCATAATAGTCGTTCGGCCGGGTTCCTACGAGATAGCCAACATGCAAGGCGTAAAAATTCCAAGAACTTGGAATGCAATGCATCTCAAAAAATATTATCACTAAACAAATTGCTTCGCAACTACTGAACTACGAGACGGCTTGATCTCCGAAAGGGGTACGTAGGCAGTTTGTGGAAAGACAAATTCAGCTGTCCCTCTGTTGCAGGCTGGAAATCAGGGATGGCAAAATGGTTGATGGAAGCTTGATGGATCGACCAAAAATATGATCGGATAGGCGATATGATGGAATGCAAGTTATGATCCTGAAAAAAAATGAGATATGATTTCTAATATCATAAAATAAGATAAATAAAGATAGATAGGATGGAATTAGGCTGCTGGTCGTGTGACACTCTCAGCCTAATCAGTTGATGATTGAAGTGGATTGAGATGGTGCTTTGCTTGCTGGATGTGTATCACTCTCAAGCTTGGCAAACGAATTGGAATGGAAGGATGGGGAATTGAGGACGCCACAAGACTCTATGAAAAGGAGCCTTGATAAGTCAAGGTGCTTTGGAGTTGCTTCACACAAACTCAAAAGATTTAGAACAATAGTTTTAAGAAAACTAGAAAAACTGAATAATTCTTATTACTTTCAAAATGGGGTGATTTACAATGAAGCAAAGACTAGAGCTTTATAGGCTCGACAAAGGACTCTCTAACAGTCTGAAAATGACATAAGGAAAGAAAATAAATCGAAATAAAAGTCTTGGATGAGAAGGCTTTGATGGCTCCATGAAAACTAACCGTTAGCTCGATTTGTGCCTTCAAAAGGATAACTTGGATGATCTTGTATCTGGACAGCTTCTGGAAATGGCCATGATCTTCAAGCCTTCCTGAAATACTTCTTGGTCTTAATAGAAGATAATATGGCCGTTGGTCTTGGGCAAAAATCTGTAGAAACTCATCCAAAACATTTAGTGTAGATGTTGCCATATATGGAATGTTAATGGAAAGAGAGATACGCCTGATCTCCTGGGTGCTGGTGCAGCTAAGGACTCTTTGGATGTCTTCTGAATGGTCTAGATGATCTTCTGGTTCCCATAAATAGCCCTGGGTCGAACCAAGTTGAATTGGTTGAAGACTTTCTTTAAATGTTGTCGGTTTGGCCAATTGATGCAAACCGGCTTGATCTTTTGGTTTGATTGGGATCCGCCTGATCCAGTATGGCATGGTGCTTCCTATGATGTTGTGTAGTGCCTCTGAATGACTTAGAAGGTCTCCTGGTTGCCATTATTGAGGTTGGTTTGATGTGAAACCCGGATCTTCCAAATAAGGCAAGTGTAGAGCTGGTTTGGCCGGTTTTTGTAAATTGATCATATCTTCCAATTCCCTTGACCATTGCTCGAGATCTTGGGCTTTCTGGAAAGCTGATAAACTCCTCTTGACTCCTACGATCGGTTTTGGTTCAGGACACTTCTTCTTTGGGCTTGAATCCTCTTGTAAAGTTGCATACTGGCAGATGGACGGGCTGAGAAACCTCTGACTTGTAAAATTCATAACTTCTTGCTCCTTGAATATTTTGGCCCAATTACAATTGTCCTGGACTCCTTCGTTAGTGTAGAATCCATAAAAATTAGCCTCATCATTTAAACACTCCTGGTTTGTAAGATATGGCATGTTTAGTGCACATATGTCCTGGTTGGCGCCTTGGCTGGTTGAGTAGGGTTTTGGGTTGACCTCTGGTTCAGTTGCTGATCTGATGGCCGCATCATACCCTCCTCCTTGAAAAAGTTTCGACCTCGAAACTGGATAACCTGTACCAAGATAGAGAAAGTCAGCTTTCATACTCTTTTGAGATGCTAAGGTCTTACATTGATATTGTTTTGGTTTGGGGATGGATTGTGCATCAGGTGGCTCTTCTTTCAGCAAATAGGATAGGATCACGCCTCTGCTATGGAATTTAGCATTGATTCTCTCATTCAGTGGATGGCCCTTCATACTCCTAGTAGGCTCGGTTCTGACCATCTTTGGGGTTGATCCTTCTGGCAACAAAAGATTATCCGGTGGGATTTCTTTGAAGCTTTCTTCTTTGCAACCTGAAATTTTTTCAACATTCTGGACAAAGACCAAGTGAATTATATCTGATACTGGAGTTTCATGAACAGAATTTGTTATGGTCGAATTTACCTTGGATGCTTTAGCATGATGAAGAATGATATTCTTCCTTGGACAACTTTGGTTTGGTGGCTGCCTTTCTTGCAACTTTCGATCTTGGTTGGTATGATCACCTTCTTTCGATAGCCCAGCTCGGTTTTTATTTTCCTCTTGACTTATCCCTGGATCAAAACATCTTGGTAAAGACAAGTATATTATTCCAAAATAAAGGGATTTATAAAATGAACAATTAACCCTTAAATCAGTTGTGGCAGCAAGAACTTCTTGTTCTTTCTTTGCCTTGTACTCACCTTGGTTTCCTGTAATAATTTCACTTTTCCTTGGACAAGACAAGTGCATTAATCTTGTCATGGAATTAACAATATCATGATGATCTAGAGTGAAATTTACTTCAGGTTTTGGCACTTGAACAATCTTTTGTTCAGATTTCGGTTTCCACTTGTGGTGTGGATTTTGATTGAGCTCATGTTCTGGTTCTGTCCTTGTAACCTCAGTAAGCATATGGCTCTCATCTGGTACCCCTGTACCAAGAAGATTCACGTTTAAACCAGTAGCTAAAGGATGTGTTAGACTCTTACCTTGGTTTGATACTTTTATTACTGGTTTTGCTTCTTTAAGCAAATTTGATTGCTTTTCCTTCTGGTCCATTAGAAGGTTTGCTCTTAGTATGTCATCTCCGTAGGATCTAGACTCTTTAATACCTGTAATAACACCCTTGGACAAAGACAAATGCATCATACAAGTGGTAGATGATTTATGAACAATATCATCAAGTATAGG
>NC_027755.1:23721849-23725426 GCF_000695525.1 Brassica oleracea var. oleracea
TTCATGGCCTCTGGGATGTCACTCTTCTAGTCTAAGCAGTGAACAATGGCGTGCCCTTGGTTTGGCTGAAAGTAGTCTTGTTGAGGCAAGACTCTTTGACCTTCTTGTGCCACAATTTTTCTTGCTTCTTTGAAACCATGAGTTAAATACCTCCTTGGGAATAGTTCTTGGATTTCAGAACTTGTAAACTCTGGTGCAAACTCATATCTCATGACTTCTTTAAGAGCTCTCCACGTTTTGATAGTTGGCTCCTTGTAAAACCGCCTATCATCTTCTTCTTGTACCCACCATTTAAAGCCTTCTTCTCTAAGTTGATCAATAGCATAAGCTAGCCTTTATTTCCTCAGGATGTTGTTGAAGTGAAACCATTCATCAAGGTTCCTCTCCCATCTTAGATAACCTTTTTTCCTGAAAATTTAAAGAATTCAATTTTATAAGCAAAATAATTATAATCAAACCGAGAATTAACAACATGATGGTTGTGAGTTTTAGAAGTTGGAGTTTTATTGATCCTTGGAGGATCTGGTGGCTTGGGCTCAACATATACAGCCCCTGGTACATCTCCAAAGCTTGTTTTTCCTTGCTGTGGTCTTTGGCCTTGTGCCTGATTTCTTTTCTCCAATTGAGCAATCTTAATTTGGAGCTTTTGTAGAGCTACGGACTGTTGGCTCAATGTGACCTCGAGGTTTTGGCCGTGTCCCTTCTCTTCCATTGCTTCCTGAAAACAATCTCAAAGAGCAAGTGAAAGTATGGAAAGTTTTGGTAGAACCAAAATAAGATAGATGCAATGATGCAATTTACACTAATCCGAGAATTATGCAAATGTGAACCGATATGAACTAACTATGCAATAAATGATTTTTCTTTTGGTTTTCTGAATGTAAATTCGAAATGAAACTATATGATATGATAAGAAACACAAATGGAAAGAAAATATGAAAAGAAAACTAGCAATGAATTTTTTTTTTTTTTGAATTTTTCTCTTAAGATGAAACAATTAAACCAACAATATGCAAATGATCTAAACTGTGGTTTTAAATATTTTTTTTCTTTTCTTTTCTGATGCAAGCACAAAATCAATCAGTATGGGATGCTATGAGCAAAAAATAGAGAGAAAAATACGGAAACAAACAAACAAGAATATTTTTTTTTTGAGTTTTTAGTTTAAGAAATGCAATAAACCAAACAATATGAAACAAATGATTCAAACTTATGATTAATGATTAATGATTTTTTTTTTAATGCAGAAATATGATATGCAAGAAATACTTCAACTAAAATGGTCTAATAAAATAACAAGGATGATTTTTATTTTTTTTAAAAGGATATGCAAATAAGGAAACAAATTCAAAATGACAATTTTTATGAGATTTTTGATTATGGAAACAAAACAAAACGGAAACTAACAAGAATTTCGAAACTAAGTGCAAGTAACATGAATCAAAAACATCTTTCTTTTTCTTTTTCGTGGTTTTATAATATGATGAACAGCAAGAACACAAAAATGAAGAAACAAAACTTGAAACAAAGAAACGGTTTTTATGTGTTTTCGGTTTATAAGATGAAAAAAAAGCAAATGCAAGCAAATATGAATGATGCAAGGATAGAGTGACCTGATTCAGGAGCTTGGGCTCTGATACCAAATGTTGCAGGATGGAAATCAGGGATGGCAAAATGGTTGATGGAAGCTTGATGGATCGACCAAAAATATGATCGGATGGGCGATATGATGGAATGCAAATTATGATCCTCAAAACAAATGCAAAAACAAATGAGATATGATTTCTAATATGATAAAAAAAGATAAATAAAGATAGATAGGATGGAATTAGGCTGCTGGTCGTGTGACACTCTCAGCCTAATCAGTTGATGATTGAAGTGGATTGAGATGGTGTTTTGCTTGCTGGATGTGTATCACTCTCAAGCTTGGCAAACGAATTTGAATGGAAGGATGGGGGGATTGAGGACACCACAAGACTCTATGGAAAGGAGCCTTGATAAGTCAAGGTGCTTTGGAGTTGCTTCACGCAAACTCGAAAGACTTAGAACAATAGTTTTAAGAAAACTAGAAAAACTGAATAATTCTTATTACTTTCAAAATGGGGTGATTTACAATGAAGCAAAGACTAGAGCTTTATAGGCTCGATAAAGGACTCTCTAACTGTCTGAAAATGATATAAGGAAAGAAAATAAATCGAAATAAAAGTCTTGGATGAGAAGGCTTTCATGGCTCCATGAAAACTAGCGGTTAGCTCGATTTGTGTCTTCAAAAGGATAACTTGGATGATCTTGTATCTGGACAGCTTCTGGACATAGCCATTATCTTAAAGACTTCCTGAAATACTCCTTGGTCTTAATAGATGATAATATGGCCGTTGGTCTTGGGCAAAAATCTGTAGAAACTCCTCCAAAACATTTAGTGTAGATGTTGCCATATATGGAATGTTAATGGAAAGAGAGATCCGCCTGATCTCCTGGATGCTGGTGCAGCTAAGGACACCTTGGATGTCTTCTGAATGGTCTATATGATCTCCTGGTTCCCATAAATAGCCCTGGGTCGAACCAAGTTGAATTGGTTGAAGACTTTCTTTAAATGATGTCGGTTTGGCCAATTGATGCAAACCGGCTTGATCTTTTGGTTTGATTGGGATCCGCGTGATCCAGTATGGCATGGTTCTTCCTATGATGTTGTGGAGTGCCTTTTAATGACTTAAAAGGTCTCCTGGTTGCCATTCTTGAGGTTGGTTTGATGTGAAACCCGGATCTTCCAAATAAGGCAAGTGTAGAGCTGGTTTGGCCGGTTTTGGAAAATTGATCATATTTTCCAATTCCCTTGACCATTTCTCGGGATCTTGGGCTTTCTGGAAATCTGATAAACGCCTCTTGACTTCTATGATCGGTTTTGGTTCATGACGCTTTTTATTTGGGCTTGAATCCTCTTCTAAAGTTGCATACTCGCAGATGGACGGGCTGAGAAACCTCTGACTTGTAAAATTCATAACTTCTTGCTCCGTGAATACTTTGGCTCAATTCCAATTGTCCTGGACTTCTTCTTGAGTGTAGAATCCATAAGAATTTTCTTCGACATTTAAACCCTCCTGGTTTGTAAGATATAGCATGTTTAGTGCACGTATGTCCTGGTTGGCGCCTTGGCTGGTTGAGTAGGGCTTTGGGTTGACCTCTGGTTCCGTTGCTGATCTGATGGCCGCATCACCCTCTCTCTACAAAATGGAATTCTCGAAACGGACCACAAATATAGCATTCCACTTTGGAGGAAGATATAAGATGACAACTCATAATCTTCCTTCTACACCATCCAAATTACTCACATAAAAACGCAAACTGAATATCCATTCATAAAAAGCTGCAATGCAGCGGGGATTCAAAGCCACCAGCGGCCAGTCCCAAAACATAAACATGGCCATACAAGGCCAGAGCAAGTACTAATTCATAACATTTAAAAAAAAAATTCAAGCGAGATCGTAACCTTGATTGTCATCTGGAATCTAAAACTCCCCTTCACCCATCGCCTCGTCCAAGCTCGGGGCCGCACCGCCTCTGTGCTCCCCGACAACAG
>NC_027755.1:23725562-23725675 GCF_000695525.1 Brassica oleracea var. oleracea
GGACAACCTGGCTTCCTCGCCCTGTAAAGACGAAGGGGTTTCACCCTAGAGTGCCTGAACCACAGTCATCCCACCATCGACAGTCGCCAGGGCCAAATCCCTGCTGCGAATGC
>NC_027755.1:23725775-23743214 GCF_000695525.1 Brassica oleracea var. oleracea
TCGCCAAACGGGTCTGGAACTCAACGCGGAGTGCATCCTTGGCCTCCCCGACCTCACGGTTCGTCGATCCTTCACCACTTTCAATCTGACACTGAAGTCGACGTACCTCCGAGGACTTGGTCTTCCTGGCATTTTTCTCCTCAAGCAAAGAACTCGCCGTCTTCCTAAGGTCCCTCACGAGTTCCCCAATCTGAACCTTGAGCTTAGACACCTTTTCGGAATGAGAATCCTTGATAGCTTTCAGCATGGCTTCAGACTCATACAATTTTCCCAGCATCTCTGTCAGATCTCTTGCAAGACGACTAACCTCGGAACCACACTCGCTGATCATTCCATCGATCAGCGACACAAACTGCGAGATGAGATAACAATCAAAGATACAAAGAAAAACATGGCTAAACAGAATCCAACGCTCTAAGAATAAAAAGCCAAAGTGAAAAATGAACCTTTCTGCGGAATCCTGATGCCAGACTCAATCCTTCCAGCTGCGAAGATTCTCCGTCATTGCCCCTGGTGCATCTCCTCTTCCAGCCCTTTGGTTGAACAACCGGAGTAGCACTAGGAGCACGCAATTCCAGGAAAATCTCCTTTCTAGCTGGATGAGGACGCATCTACTCAGTGGCCTTTTCTTAGCCATCAACGAGTATCGGAGTCGTAGAAGATCCAGAAGGCTGAGCCGAAGAATCTGGCACGCACGAAACACCTGTTTCGACTTGCGCTCATGCGTCTTGCGGAACCTGAACCTCGGGTACATGAGTCGGAGTGATGACCAGAACGGAAGAGGACGGAAGCTCGGTGTCATCACGCACCGGTTCCTTCTTAGCTTTGCGGCAAGCTAGTTTCTCTCGGAAAGAAAGGAAGCCGGCGACACAAGCTGGCGCACCATCGGAGGGAACCAGTCCTGGAACTTGGGAGGTGGCCTCACCCATCTCTGCATCGGAACCTCTCTTGTCACTTTGGGATGAAGACATCTTGAAAGCTAAATTGAGGAGAGAAGCTAGAGAGAATTTGGAAAGAATGGAATGTGTGAAGGGAATGAAAGATGGGAGCTCACTACTTATAGAAGTATGAGTTTAGGATTTCGATTTATTATATATATATATTTCTTCGTCGATATTCTTCCGCGGAATTTTGAATGTAAACTCCGTCCAACTTACTTATCTTGCCTAACTCGCCAAACCGCACGCTAGAATCTCAGTGACAATCCACGATTCTAACGGGCTGGGGGGGCTAACTGTTGGGGTCAAAAACAGACACAACGAAGTTAACATCCAAATATCCGTAAAAATCAGCATGAACGTTTTTACGAAAAATAATCTTCGTAAAGAAATCTTTACGAAGAACTTTGCGGAGAAATCTTACACTAATCCCGGTTGATTCATCAAAACTAAACACCCATAGTCCAAGAACACGTTCATAAAACGTCAGAAAAGGATCCAAACAAGGTCTCCACGTAGAGACCGGTCCGCGAACAAGCCGGTCGCTACGTAGCGACCAACCACGCCACTCAGTTGGTCGTTACGTAGCGACCGACCCACGACCCACCAAGCCACTCGGTCGGTCGCTACGTAGCGACCGATCCAGCACGAGTCAAGTCGCTACGTAGCAACCGAACTGTCTCGGACATTGATCAACGGGTACGACCCAAATCCATGCATTCTCATATGTTCCTCAATGCTATCTCCCATGTACCGCAGCCATATCATTTCTCACATCATTCCAATCAAAGTTACCGTTGAAACTTTACGATAAAAACTGCGAGAACTTGTTTTTGTCGAAAAGAAAATCGTAACAAATGTTTCATGTCGAAGGACGGCCCAACGAGGTCTAAAACGCAACTACAAGCCCACTTACGATTCTTTAAGAATGAACCCATAGATGCTATGACGGTTTATGTTTTTATTTTATGAAAACAAATATAAAGATACGTCTCCGCAGAAAAAATGTTAAGTTTCCGCAGATAAACATGAAGATCGGAAAAAATGAAATATCTCCATTTTTCGCTTAAGACGGCTTAAGGTCAGGAAGGGAAAAGCTAAAACCGACCTTGGAGGAGTATATAAGGAGTCCTAGGCGAGAGACAGAAGGAGAGAATTTTTCCAGAGCAAACTTAGTACTTAAAGCAATTTTAGGCAACTTTTTGTTTTTGTTATTCGAGCTGCGACTCAATTAGGTTTTGCAGTTTTAGGGTTTTAGAACTAAGAATCTCACCGACAGCTTTCGTAGCCCAGACTCTTACCTTGTTGTAACGCTCAAACGCGAATTCGGAATAAGATCTATTTTGCTATCTTTTCGATTTCTTATTTTTCTCGTCTTTATTTCATGTTCTGATTGCTTGGCGTGTGGTTTAGCAGATATCCGAGACCTCTGGAAAATTAGGTTTTTCCTAAACTTTCTTATTTAAATGGAAATCGACAGTGCGAATTTCGGTTCCCACACCTTTCCTCCGGAAATCGTTCCTTTCTCAAATGAACCCAAACAAGATCACCTTCCCCAAAAACGACCTTGCTTCTTTTCTTATTTGCCTTTCTCTCGTAGATCTTTGTCTTGGCCGTGATGTTGGCATAGAATTTCTCATGCAACTTCCGAATGGACTCTGCCTTGTTTTCCCCATCTGTACTAACTCTTTCACTCAAAGGCAAAGGCAAAAGATCAAGTGGAGACATAAGGTTGAAACCATAAACAATTTCAAACGGTGAGAACTTAGTAGCAGAATGCACAGAATGATTGTATGCAAATTCAACATGTGGCAAACATTCTTCCCAAAGTCTAAGATTCTTATTAACCAAAGACCTAAGCAATGCAGACAAAGTTCGGTTCACAACCTCAGTTTGACCATCGGTCTGTGGGTGACAAGTGGTCGAGAATAAAAGTTTAGTTCCTAGCTTAGACCACAAGGTCTTCCAGAAATAGCTAAGGAACTTAGCATCTCGATCAGACACAATTGTTCTAGGCACGCCATGCAATCGGACAACATCTCTAAAGAATAGCTAAGGAACTTAGCATCTCGATCATACATCAGTTTTATGACAAGGTATGAAATGAGCCATTTTTGAAAACCTATCAACTACTACAAAGATAGAATCTCGTCCGGCCTTAGTTTTAGGCAATCCAAGCACGAAATCCATAGAAATATCTACCCAAGGATGAGATGGAATGGGTAAAGCTGAATACAAACCTTGGTTTTTCACTTTGGACTTGGCCTTCTTGCACACCACACATCGGTTGCATATCCTCTCCACATCTTTCATGAGACTCGACCAATAGAAGTGCTCATAAACCACCTTGTAGGTTTTCTTGATTCTGAAATGTCCCATCAAGCCTCCTCCGTGAGATACCTTGACAAACAACTCCCTCAAAGAACATTGGGGAACACAAAGACGGTTATCAAAGAATAAGAAATCAGAAACTTGATAATACTTCCCATAGGCACCCTTGGAACATTTTCTGAAAATTTCCTTGAAGTCTGGATCAGTTGCATACAAGGCTTTGATAAACTCGAAACCAAGAAACTTGGTTTCAAGAGTGGACAGAAGAACATACCTTCTGTACAAGGCATCAGCTACCACGTTTTCCTTACCTTGCTTGTACTTGATTACATAAGGAATTGTCTCAATGAACTCGACCCAACGTGCATGCCTTTTGTTCAACTTCTGCTGGCCCTTAAGTTGTTTCAAAGACTGGTGATCCGTATGAATTTCGAACTCCTTAGGCCAAAGGTAGTGCTGCCACGTCTGAAGGGCCCGGACCAAAGCATACAGTTACTGGTCATAAGTGGGATAGTTGAGTGTGGCTCCTCCAAGATTATCACTGAAGTAAGCAATGGGTTTCCTATCCTGTATCAAGACAGCACCAATTCCTACACCCGAGGTATCACATTCGATTTCGAAAGTCTTACAAAAATCAGGAAGAACAAGTAATGGGGCTTGAGTCACCTTCCCTTTGAGGATCTGGAACGCCTCTTCTTGGGCTTGTTCCCACTTGAATCCAATGTTCTTCTAGATCACTTCGGTGAGAGGGGCGGCTATAGAGCTGAAGTTCTGGACAAACCTTCGATAGAACCCGGCCAGGCCGTGAAAGCTTCTCACCTCGCCCACGTCAACGACCTGGGCCAGTCTCGGATGGCCTTGATCTTTTCCTCGTGTACCCTGAGTCCATCTGCACCAACAACAAAGCCTAAGAAGACCACGTGATCTGTTCCAAAAGAACACTTACCAAGATTAGCAAACAAACGACTTCAAGAACATATTTCAAATGTAATTTATGATCATCAAGGTTCTTGCTGTAAATGAGAATATCCTCAAAGTAGACAACAACAAAATGGCCAATAAAGGACTGCAAGATATGATTCATCAAACGCATGAATGTACTAGGTGCATTGGTAAGGCCAAATGGCATGACAAGCCATTCATACAATCCTAGTTTAGTTTTGAATGCAGTTTTCCATTCATCACCTTCTTTCATTCAAATTTGGTGATAACCATTTTTCAAATCAATTTTAGAAAACACAGAAGAACCATGCAACTCATCAAGCATGTCATCAAGCCTAGGGATGGGATGCCTATACTTTACCGTAATGTTGTTGATGGCTCGACAGTCCACGCACATGCGCCAAGAACCATCCTTTTGGGCACAAAGAGGACAGGAACGGCACAAGGGCTGAGGCTCTCTCTAATGTATCCCTTCTCAAGAAGCTCTCCAATCTGTCTCTGAAGTTCCTTTGTCTCCACAGGATTGGTTCGGTAAGCTGGCCAGTTTGGAAGAGACGCACCTGGGACGAAGTCAATCTGGTGTTCAATGCCTCGGACTGGTGGCAATCCCTTAGGATTCTCATCTGGAAACACATCAGAGTATTCCTGCAAAACATCTTTCAGATCACTCGGAATTTCCGGTGCAATGTTAGAAGAGGAAGCCATTAGAGTTTCTTTGTAAACAAGCAAAAGAAACGGCTGTTGTGAGCATAAGGATTTATTTACCTGACTTCCTTTGATAAAGAAGTTTGAGTTCCTAGGAGATACCTCAGGTTCGGATGGTTTGGGCTCTTTGTCTCGGCTCTTCTTCAGCTGGAGCTAATCTTGGTGGACTTCGGCCGGTGAGAGAGGAACCAAGGTGATTTTCTTTCCCTTATGATCAAAAGAGTGTCAGTTGGTGTAACCGTCATGTATTGTCTTCTTGTTAAACTGCCATGGTCGTCCTAGCAGGATATGGCATGCGTCCATGGGAAGGACGTTGCAAAGGACTTCGTCCTCATATCGTCCAATAGTGAGAGGGACCGCGGCCTGTTCCCGTACATACTGTTCTCCAGTTTCGTTCAACCATTCCAATCTGAAATGTCAAAGAAGTGGTTTGGTTACGAGTCCAAGCTTCCTGACAAGAGAATCACTAGCAACATTAGTGCAACTTCCACCATCAATAATCAAAGAACAAACTTTTTTCTGAAACTAAACATCGAGAATGAAAAAGATTCTCCCTTTGTTCTCGTTCATTGGTTTTGGGTTGAACACTCAATGTTCTTCTGGTAACAAGAAGTGGACCATGAGCTGGATAGTCGAGCTGTCCGTCCTCATCATCATAGATCGGCTCAAGTGTCTCATCAAAGGCCGGGTCTAGGTCGGTGTCCGAGTGTTCTTCAAAGATCGGACCAAGGCCTTCGTCCATGGTTCTCCTGGCGACTAGAAGTGGCCCTTAGTGTGGGTAGTCGAAGGATTCTACTTCCTCATCAAAGATAGGACCGTGGTCGTCCTTGTCCTCTAGATCGTCCTTATCGTCCTCGGACTCAACTTCGCCATTTTCCAAGAGGATCATCACTTTCTGTTTTGGACACTTGCTGGTGTAGTGGCCAATGCCTTGACATCTATAGCACCGAATGTCTCTTGCTCGATTGTTAGTCTCAACTGCTTTGCCTTTGTCAACACGAGTCGGGGCATTAGTCTTAAAAGAAGTATTTTTTTTGTGATTGGAGACTTACCTTTGTCTTGATAACTAGGTTTGGGAGGAAAGGCCGGTTTAGAGTAGTTCTTTCTTTTGGCTTGCTGCTCGATCAGAATGGCTTTGTGTAGCATTTGTTCCATACTAGCATACTCCTGAAGCTTCATTCGATCTTGAATGTCTCGGTTGAGACCTGAAAGGAATCTGGCCATGGTGGCGTCTAAGGGCTCGTCCACATCCGCCTTGAGCATCAAGACCTCCATCTCTTGGTGATAGTCCTCCACGGATTTTGTTCCTTGAAGTAGACGTTTGAGTCATTGGTGGAGTTCCCAGTGGTAATGTTCTATAACAAACCGTCTCCTCATCAAGGCCGAGAGCTCGTCCCAAGTAGAGATTGGTGGCCCGCCATTCCTTCTCCTGTGAGTCACAACTTGATCATACCAGTTAATAGCATAGCCAACAAACTCAGTTGCGGCCAATTTAACCTTTTTCATTTCAGAAAAATTTTGACAATCAAAAAGAAGTTCAATTTTTCTTTCCCATTCAAGGAAAGCATCTGAATTGTTTTTACCATCAAAAGTTGGGATCTTAAGTTTCACTCCACCTAAACCCTCATCAGTTCGTTCAGTTCTAGCAAAAGGATTGACATCACCTTGATCACTATTTTGGGTACCTCTCCTAGGACGGTTGATGGAACGATCGTCTTCGTTCTCTTCCTCTCCGACTTCTTCATTCGGCTGTCCGTTCCTCCGTGCGCGATCTTGCCTGGTTCTAGTTCGGGCCGGTTGGCTACTTTGGATCTCATCAAGTCTGAGATGGATCTGTTCCAAACCTGCATTCATAAGGTTAGCCATAGAATCATTGAGAGCTCTCATTTGCAAGTTAGATAAACCAGCATAAGAATTCCCGGTTTGGTTCCTATCTTCTTCACTCTCCATAGTTCCTGAAAAGCTTAACACAAAAGATTAGTACACAAAATTCTTCACACACTCATGTGTTTGATCTCGCCCACTCTTAGTGTTTCTCTCGGAATTTGGATGGTCACTCAATAAGTTGTCTCTCAAAGTTCTAAGAGAACAAGACTAGTAACAAGTTGGGATCTCCAAGAAAACGGGGGTAGTTTAAGACAGAAAGATAAGAACTTTGGTTTTGAAATCCGTTTTAACCACTCTAAGGCTGGATTTCTCTTCAGCCAGCAGGATTTCTCTTCCACCACCTAGCCACTTATCGAACTTTTTGATTTTTTTTTCTCTTTTTTTTTTATATATATAAATCTCATTTTTTTTTAATCTAATGGATGGTAAAGAGATGGCCCGGATTTGAGATCGAAAGAAGAAGATGAACAGATTTAGAAAATGGAAGATGAGAAGATGAAACGATGAGAAAGTGAAAAGATGATACCGGGTGAGTGGCTCTGATACCACTTTGATACGTCCTAGATTCGGACAGGATCACTCAACGGGATTTTGGATATGAATTCGCCAAAGATGAGAGAACTGGGTGGTTTGAAAGGCGACACAAAAGGTTGCGGAAAGACCTTATGATACTACCGGCTTCGATTGTGGTTTGGAATGTTACGTTCAAGACCAACAAAGGAAGATTTGTTTATTTGGAGAATCACTCGACAAGAAACAAGATTGTTCTAAGCGAAGAACAAATAGATAAACTCATAAACTTTGAAAGAAAATCGATTTATTGATTATGAGAAAGAGTTTACATATTTATACTACTTTTGGTCAAAGAAAGACATTAATAAAACAGTTAGGAAATAAAAAGTTGACTGAGAATGTTGAAAGGCAGTCAAATAAACTCTTCAGATTAGATCTGGTCAAAGTGACTCTTCGGCTGATGCCCAGATTCATCCGGCCAAGTTGGAGTGGTCGCGGTAAGGAGCTGGACGAACGCGGGACGGTCTGGACAGTCCGCCGGGTGATCAAGCAGTGTACTGATGCGGCCTAAGTCTTCAGAAAGCTGGATGATTCGTGCCTTAGAGAAATCTGAATGATAGAAATCTTAGAGAGTGTCGGACATGAGAGATAGTCCATCGGTTTGGTCTTTAGGACACTTGGTTCGTGCCAAACGGACCAAGAGAGAGAAATCTCGATCATTTTGGGAAACCTCACGATCCAAGTCAAGTCTGGCTCGGCTGTTGGCTTTGGCTTGTCGAGATGGCTGGGAAGAATGCGTACCGGCTCGGTCAGTTCGGATGTCTGGACGCGGGTCTGGTCTAAGCTCCATCCCGGATGTAAGCGGGTCGAGGCGGTACACGGCACGATCGTCCTGGTTGGCACGGCTAGGTAGACGAACCTCGGCTGAGTTGTTCTGATCGGCCTGATCTCCAATCAGGTCCGGTTCCATGTACTGATCCACGGACTAAGGCGCATCAAAAACTCTATAGTCGGATTCACATAGGTGAAGGCTTCTCTCATCTTCTCATACTCGACTATAGAGTAAGGAAGATTGTGCTGAATAATAGCCACATCAATCATCTCACGGAACACTTCCATATCCAGCTTTTTAGGAGCACTTCTAGGAGTACTTCTAGGAGTACTTCCAGGAGTGTTTGAGCAAGTCTTCATATGGTGATTCATGGTATTAGTTCCATTTTGACGCAGATTCAAGCAATAATACTTCTGACAGTATTTGCAAGTGACATCAGTTTTACCATCAGAATGTTTCTTTCCTGTAGTGAAATTGTTCCATCACTTAGCACGACGTCTACTTGAACCAGTACTACTGATACCTCTTTTTGAAGAACCATTTTCTTGAGGCATTGGATCATCCTCATGGACCTCATCATTGTCTTCATGTTCCATGTCTTCAAGATAATAGCTATCTTCATCAACCAGGTTTGGAGTATCAAAATCCATTGTCCTGTAACAATAAAGGAACTGAAATCGTGATCTTCTCAGTTCCTTTATATAGGCAATAACACAACAGAAGCTTAAGCTTGCTTTATTCGCTACTAACGTTCTCTACACAATCACAACCATCATGTTCTCTACTAAAGTTCTCTACATAATCACAACCATCATGTTCTCTACTAAAGTTCTCTAGAGCCGAGACGAGAGAGAGATGAAGGAGAAATCGAAACGAAATCACGAGCCGAGACAAAGATCGATGAACCCACAAACACAGATCGAGCTATGGAGGAGAAAAGCTCAGAATCGCGAACCGAGACGAAGGAGAATCACCTTTCTTTTTTCCGCAAAATAAAAAACCCTAATTCTGTTAATAGGTTGGGTCGTCCAGAGCCCATTGGCAGGACCAAATTGTCCATGGGTGAAAGCGGTTTTAAGCCCAATTAAACCATATGTTATTTGGTCGCAACTATGGACCGTCCATCACAGTTTAGACTAGTCAAGCCCATGGGCGGCCACCATTTGACAGCTCTACTTACGGATAGCTTTGGTTGCGTCCATATGATGTCAACGAATTTGTTAGTGAACCCGATGGACCACGTTGCCTTCGTTTTCATTTAAAGCTTTAGTTACGGATAGCCTACGCCTTCTATGGATAGTATTCTCTTTTCTTTGGGTCAACATTAAGGTTTTATGTTTGTACGCTGCAACCGGGGAAACTGAGATTAATAAAGAAAACTTCATAAAAGAATAAGAAAAAAAATCCAGAAAAGACAAAGACGAAGCCTTATATATATTAAGTGACCAAAACAAAACTTGGATACAATCTCTAACCAAGTTGGTGCATGGCTTTTGTTTTCGAAATTCAAGACTCGAGCGTCCCACAGTTATCCCAGTTAAGGAGGAGGAAAAGTATTTAATGCGATAAATTGCTAGAAGATCGAGAGGGCTTAGTGTGTCTAATATAACTGAAGCTGACTGACCCTAAACGTCCAATTTCGAGAACTCCTAGTTTTTTGCCAATCGAATTAGAGAAAGCATGAAATAGTAAGCTCAATGTACTTTTTTGCCTACCAGATCTTAACATGGGCTTATTTTGTAAGTTTTCTAATGGTTTTCTTACCAATTCGGCCTTGTTTTCAAATACGTCAATTCTAGGTTCATTAAATTTTTATATTATTTTATGTTAAAATTTTAAGTTATATTGTTTTTGTTTTTTTTTTTTTGCTAAAAACCACATATAGCTATTATGATATGCGAAAATTATATATATTTTATGATCGTCGAGAATTATAATTATTATTATCGTCCAGCTGTTGGATATCATTTTTGTCTTATCGAAATTTTTAGAAGTGGAGTTTATGTTTCCTGTTACAAGGTGTACAGAACAATAAGAAGTTTTTGAGTTTATCGTTTTTAAGTTTCTTTTCAGGCAGTTTGATGGAAGTTTTTCCAGTATATTGCTAGATTGTGTCTAATTTTTTTAGTCTGATTTTCTAGACTAAACGGAAGAGCATGGACACTACAAGAAAACATGAGAGTAACGACTACCATTTACGACTACAAATGTGTAGTCTGTATATTAACTTCGACGTTACGTCTAACTTACGACTATGTTAAAGTCCGTCGTAACTTAGACGTAATTTTGCTACTAAAAGATTTAGTTGTAAATTGATCGTAAACTAACTTCGCATTTACGACCACACTTTCAGGTAGTCGTAATGTGGTCGAAAATGTACAACTAAATTAAATCGACCAGCTACCATCTGATTAACGACCAATTTACGAGAAACGTAGTTGGTGAGCAACAATGAACTATGGAGTATGTGTGAAAGGTGAAACTGATTTCTATGGAATCTTACAAGAGATCATCGAAGTGGAGTTCCCCGGCCTGGTGAAGATGAAATACGTTCTCTTCAAATGGGACTGGTTTGACCCTACCGTCAATAGTGGTGTTCGGTATAGCAAGTTTGGAGTTGTTGATATAAATGCTACACGGAGGTACAACAAATTTGAACCATACATATTGCATACCCGAGGATCAGACAATCTGGAATATCTTGGTTAGCCGCTATAAAAGTTACACCTCGGGGCCGGGTCTTGACTGATGAACAACCGCCTTTACAAGAAGATGCCGTAAACGAAGTAGAAGTACCTGAGCAAGCTACAAATGATATCTTAATTTGAACCCTACATATTGCATATCCGAGGATCAGACAATCTGGAATATCTTGGTTAGCCGCTATAAAAGTTACACCTCGGGGCCGAGTCTTGACTGATGAACAACCGCCTTTACAAGAAGATGCCGTAAACGAAGTAGAAGTACCTGAGCAAGCTACAAATGATATCTTAATTGTTGATCCACACAACCAGGGATATGAAGAACTCCCAGACGATGCAACAGACGAAGCCAACGAAGATGAATTTGAAGAAAATGATGAAGTGGATGATGTTTCTGATGACGAGTTTGATTATGACGTGATTATGTTACAGTGTTTGTGTTTTATTATATTATTAAACTCCTTGTATTGCATTACAAATAATATATAACTTATTATCATGTTTGCTCAATTATATATGAACTTAGTTTAAAAAAAAATCTTTGTAATTTGGGGTTTAGAAGTGTATAAAACTTATGATGTTTGGGGTTTGGGGTTTCGGTTTTAGGGTATAAACACAAAACGAAGCTAATTAGTCATAAAGTACGACTCAGTTAAGACTAATCTAAAATGAGAATAAACATATTCGAAGCTAATTAGTCGTTAATTTACATCTAACGTACGACTAAACTGGTAGAATAGTCCCTTATTGGTCCCGAATGGAATAAAGTAGTCGAAGCTAATTGGTCGTCTTTTTGGTCCCTACTTAGTCGTAACATACGACTCAGTTACGACTAAACTGCTTGAATGGTCCCTAAATGGTCGTAATATCTTTCGAAATTTCCTATAAATACTCATCAGTTTGCTTCTCAAATCAGAGAAAATTTTTTAGAAATATTTGAAAAAAAAGAGAAGAAAGATACTGGGATCACAAGTGGGAGGAGAATTACAACGGTAGTCCCTAATTGGTCGTAAAGGACTTCGTCCCACAGTGGTCGTAATTTTAATTATTCTTTACCACTATTAGTCCTTAACTGGTCGTAAATAAAAAAATTATTTAGTCCCTAATTGGTCGTAATATTATTTGGTCCCCCATTGGTCGTAAATTTACGTCTCCTTTACGACCGCTAGTCTCTCATTGGTCGTTATATTACAACCCATTTACGACTAACACCAAAAATCTATATATACTCGGACCTCGCGAAGCCATTTGGTTGCTCATTCCCTTCTCTCTAACAACGACTTTCCTTCTCTCTCTAGGTAAGTTTTTTTTTTTTTTAGTTTTAGGTGGTTAGTTAGGTGATTAGATTATGTTTGGAATTAGTTTAGGATGGAAGTAGATTAGGATGAAGTTAGATTATGATGGAATTTGAATAGGTTTAGATTATTTTTATATAAAAATTTTGAATTGTTTATAACCATCTATTTTTTTTTTCTTTTTCAGATTGACGATATTGTTATTGCTGGCGGTAGACAAAATAAACCTTAATGCTTAGTTTTTTCGGTTTTAATTAATTTTTATTTTGAATGTTTTATACTATGGATATTAATATGTTTACTGATGTTAGATATTTTCTTAATTTTATCAAATTTAAAAAAATTAAATCAAACTAAATTTAAATATTTGATTTTAATTAATATATAAAATTCGTAAATAAATACAAAATTCGAAAATAAATAAATAAAGTTGGTCAAATTTACGGCCAATGAACATCTAAAGTCGATGTAAAGTGGTCGTTACCTTACGACTAATAAACATCGACATAGAGGTAAATTGGTCGTAAGGTTACGACCAGTGTACGACTAATATATGAGACGTAAATGTATGTCACCTTTACGACTAATGTATTTACGATTAACTTACGACTAACAGTTTGAGTCGTAAAGTTACGTTTGATTTACGACTAATATGTCTAGTCGTAATATTACGACCAATGTGCCTCTAATAATTAACTACGATCACCTTCTAACGACCAATCGATTTTCGAAGTTAATCGGTCGTGATGCCCATATTACGACCAACTAACTACTAATATTGTAGTCGTTAAGGTCATGTTTTCTTGTAGTGGGATAACGTGCGAAAGCATTAACAAGACTAGGATATTTGAGATTAACTTTAGATATGAAAATACAAATATGAGAAAGGGAAGGACGTAAGAAAAATGAACTAAACAAAAAATATATGTTTGGACCTCTACGGATCGGAAGTATTTACTTCGAGTGCTATAGTTCAGTTGCATGATTGATGATTTACAATAAACCAAAGAAAGGTATAAAAATGTGATATATTTGCAAGAATGTTATTGCAAAAGAGATTCTGCATGTGATCTATCAATACTTTGGTTGATGAATATCTCACCACTTCATTCTTTCAACGTTATTGCGAATGATCGTTTGTTTATATAATGTTAGGAAGTTTTGTTTTGAGAAAGTTGTTCTTCTTGATTTTTTTAATTTGTTAGATGTCACTATATATCACATTACATAGACATCATTTTTACGTAGGAAACATAAACTCCACTTTTACTCGTCCTGGAGATCTTTTAGATGATCATATTATCCACAATTTAGCTTACGTGACAGCTTCAAAATCAATTGAAAATACATTATCTTAAAGGGTATACTATCTTTAAAATTTGTAACCTTAAATTTGAAAACAATTTTTAAATGATCCAAACCGAACCAAACCCTCAAGTTTCATTAAGTGGCAACAGACTTTTATACCCTTGTATATATTATTGACAATTGTTTTTATATATTTGATCATTTTTTTATATATATATACAATGGCTTTTGTTATTATTATATAATTTCTTTCCGATTGACCGGATCAATTTTTATTAGAAATTGTAAAACTAAACTATAGTTAATATATCATGGGTTGATCGGATTGAACATTAAACAAATTATGACACAAAAACCTTAGTTTTTTTCCACCGAACACATTCTTGAAAAAAGTGAACAGTGTTGTTTCCACAGTTGAATTATTTTGACTTTTATCTTTCATATGATTTTGAAAGGCTTCAGATCAATCATCGAATTGATACATGTCATTTAATGCTTTTAGTCGTATTCTTAAGCAAAACTTACTTTTTTGTAATTTAAAGTCGTTTTAAAAATTTCAAAATATATCATATAAGAAAAAATCTAACATATAAGAAAAAATATAACATAAAAAATGTAAGTTTTCTTTATGCATAGCACTAAAACCATTAAAATGACATGAATCAATTCGATGGTTGATCTGAAACCTTTCAAAACCATATGGAAGATAAAAGTCAAAATAATTCAACTGTGAAAACAATACTGTTCACTTTTTCAAGAATGTGTTTTGTGGAAAAAAATTAAGGTTTTTGTGTCATAATTTGTTTAATGTTCAATCCGGTCAACCCATGATATATTAATTATAGTTTAATTTTACAATTTTTAATAAAAATTGATCCGGTCCATCGGAAAAAAATTATATAATAACAACAAAATACAATTATATATATATAAATAAAATGATCAAACATATAAAAAAAATTGTCGATAATATATACAAGGGTATAAAAATCTTTTACCACTTATGAAATTTGAGGGCCTGGTTCGGTTTGGATCATTTAAAAATTGCTTTTAAAAAGGGTTTGGTTCGGTTTGGGTCATTGAAAGTACTAATTGCAAGGTAGCTATCAATAAATGAGCACATAGCTGCCTTACAATTACATTACAATTGTTTTTCTTTTAAAAAAGCTCAATAAAAAAAGGTTACGTTTCATGAAGTGTTCTAAGTTCTTCTTCTGCTGTGTTTTATGTTGATTCCAGGCTACCGATTTGGTTTTCCGAACCAGTAGGATTTTTATCATAGTTCCGTTTTTTTTGTGAAAAAAAAAAGGTTACGCTGAGACGCATAAACATATACTAATATCCATAATGCAAAAGGTATATACAGTACCGTGGTCCATAGAACTTCATTTGGATTCAGCTAAACATTTAAGCGTTTCGTAGTCATCCAATAAATATGTAAACTTGTTCGAATTGTTTACTGAATATTAGATGACCTTAATTCAGTATATATAAATATAATTTATATATTTTAATTTATATGTAAACATGCAGAGTGATTATTAATTTTCAAAAATATGGTACATTCCCTTTAACCTCTTGTCTTGTTAAATAATATCCTAACTAGAGTGCACGGACGTTTGTTTTGATAGAATAGATATATGAAAATTTTCATAACAAAAAAATATAATGGTTGCACAAACATGTATTTGTATATGAAATTGTTCAATTTGCAATATATACCATTCATGATAGCTTTGATGGTTTTTAATTTTTTGTAATTTGTTGATTACTCGTATTATGGTTTGATATTAAGCCAATCAAAATGATATATTATATAATATACATCAATTAATAATTTTAACCACATGAACTATTTTGATATATACTCCACTTGTTTCATATTATAAGTAGTTTTAGACAAATTTGTTTGCTTTAAAATATAAGTAGTTTTCATATTTTTAGGTAACTTCTATTTTTATTGGGTTAAGTATGGCCAATCAAACTATATAGACTTATTTATTATTGGTTCAAAAATATCTAATTATATATAAAATTATTTTTTTAATTATAATTTTATTTATGCGTTTATGTAAAACTACTTATATTATGAAATTGACGGAGTATATATATAAATTAAAACACCATTATTTTTTGTATATATTAGTAAATCTATCTTTCCAAAATAAAGTATTTTATGTCAACAACTAAGATAGTGAGTACCATATAATCCTTCAAAGAGTACAAAAATAATTATGATATATATTTTTTTAATGAAAATTTTAGTTTTGTACATAGTTTACAAACTTTAAACATTTGTACATATGTTATGTTTAAATTTTAATCCATGGTTTGTTTTGGTTATTTTTCCTAATGAACAAAAATTGGATCTTAAGGAAAATATTAACCTGTATTATGCAAAATTTGTTTAATTCAAATAATTCTGAAGTAGCTGAGAAACAATTTATATAAAAGAAATTGAAGACTATTTTGGAATTAGATATGTTAATCGTGTTTTCAATAAAAATAATAATTTTCAATATAAATCTAAAAAATCAATTTACAATTATTTTAGGTTTTAATCCCTATTATAAAACATTTATTTATTTTTATAATTCTTTTTGTTAAATATAATGTAAACTTGGACACAAAAAGGTAGATTGTAAACGTCAAGATATTGAAGTTTTGTCCTTTAATAATCATAACTATTTTTATTCTTTAATAATCATTAAAAAGGAAGTTAGTGTATATTATTATTCATTTGGTAAAATTTACTACTTAAGATCTTTCAATATTTTGACACTTACAAATTATGCATATTTAGAAGATCCTAAATATATGGATTTTTAGTTTTAATACATTAATTAAATTTAAAATTTGTTGTACATTCGATTTAGGAAATATTTTATCAAATTAGAAAAATACAAAAAAACTTAAAATTAGGTTTATTAATTACTTCATTGACTTGTAAATAAATGATAGTTTTAACGGTGAATTCATATTTGTAATTCTATTTTAATAAAATAGATTCATATTTGTACTTTTCTTTTGATAAAATAAATGGTTTCTTCGATTTCGTTATATATCTCACAATCTCCTTAGACACACTAGGGACAATAAAAAAGATCAAAAAAACGATAGAAAGAAATAATTACAATAAGTGTTATAAAAAGAACTGGAATTTAATTGTATCGCGGGAATTTAAATAAGGGCAAGATTTATATCCGTAGAATCTTTAACATTGATAGAAAGAGTTTATTATAGAGAGAAGAGAAGGTTGAGGGATGCGATTTACAATGAACGAAACGTTCGTATATATAGAAAGAAATTTACTGTGCAAATAGTGCAGCGGGCCCCACATCCTTTTATATTTTCAACATATACGGCTGCTTTATTTGACTTTTATAACACTCTCCCTTGGGGACCGGTGTCACTATCCATTCTCGCTTAACGTCTTTGTTGCCTCGTTAAAAACCTTTCCAGGAAAACCCTATGGGAAAAACCATAGTAAGGTAAAAAGAGTACAACTACGTAAGCTCCCCCTCGAATGAGCAGTCATAGATCCTTCTGATGACGCATTCCAATGTTGTGGATGTGTTTTCTGAATACCGAGGTAGGGAGTGACTTTGTGAAGAGGTCGGCTGCATTGTCGCATGATCGAACATATCTTACTTCGATCTCTTTATTCTTCTCGAGCTCTTGGGTGTATGAGAAGAACTTCGGATGTATATGTTTGGTTCTATCGCTTTTGATATATCCGTTCTTTGTTTGAGCAACACATGCTGCATTATCTTCATATAGAATAGTTGGCTCCGTATTTTCGTCAATCCCGCTGCTTGAACAGATGTGTCGGCTTATTGATCTTAGCCATACACATTCTCTACTTGCTTCATGGAGTGCAATGATCTCGGCGTGATTTGAAGAAGTAGCAACAAGTGTTTGCTTCTGAGAACGCCAAGATATGGCGGTGCCTCCAATTGTAAAAAAATATCCTGTCTGGGATTGAG
>NC_027755.1:23746327-23747595 GCF_000695525.1 Brassica oleracea var. oleracea
ATGGAGTGAAAATGAGTTGTATTTATAGATGAAAATTACTGTTCATGACCGTTGGAGAAAGGGGAAATTTTTGAAAAAATTTCTTTGTGACCGTTGGGGTTAAATCAAGTGCACCAAAAATTAGTCTGAAAATATCGTATTAAACGGTCAATCAAATCTATAAAATTTCATAAAAGTAAAAAGTTATGACAATAAAATATTTATGTTATGACAACCAATCATGCGACGGTTTAGCCGATCAATGCAGAGTAATAAATAAATTATACGGCGGCTCGGCCGACCAATTAATAATAAACAGAATATAAGGCGGTTCGGCCTACCAATAAATAATAAACAGAATATAAGGCGGCTCGGCCGACCAATAAATTAATTAAATTATTAATAAATAATATAGGCGGTATTCCGGCCATTATAACATGATATAAATAATAGTAGAGGCGGTATACCGACCATTATAGCAGGGTATAAATGATACAAATAAATTTTACCAGAACTGAGAACGATCGTGCTGATAACGTGTTATAAAAAGAACTGGAATTTTATTGTATCGCGAGAATTTAAATAAGGGCAAGATTTATACCCGTAGAATCTTTAACATTGATAGAAATAGTTTATTATAGAGAGAAGAGAAGGTTGAGAGATGCGATTTACAATGAACGAAACGTTCGTATATATAGAAAAAAATTTACTGTGCAAATAGTGCAGCAGACCCCGTATCTTTTTATATTTTCAACATATACAGCTGTTTTATTTGACTTTCATAACAATAAGAAAATTAAAGACGTCGCTAATGACTTTATATTTGTAATAATCCCAAAGTCAACACACCTAACTTCCACCAACATATTTAAGAATAAGACTCCGTTTTGTCGACCTTACTTGATTATAGTCACATCCCGTCCCCACCTTTGATCTATTGTAGGAATGTAAAAGAATACGCTTGTTTTCATCCATTTTCAAGTATGCATAACACATTTTATATACGTATAAAAGACAAAGGACAGTGTCGAAAAGAAAAGAAAAAAAAACATGTACATCTTCATTTTTTGTGGTCCTTGATCTTATGAGATATGAGGAGGCGGGCGCATATGTTTTTTATAAATAGAAAGTTTTCAGTTTCCTGTCTATAAATATTGAACTAGTCGTTAATAACACATCAATGCATTAGAACACGAACTGGGTGAGATAACAGCTCTTATAAATCAATATGTATTAAATAACATTGTTCGTACGGGATTCAGTTGATCGGAATGATGAACTTCAAGATG
>NC_027755.1:23747695-23750328 GCF_000695525.1 Brassica oleracea var. oleracea
TAGAGTCGAGCCGACGTCTTTAGCCGCTAAGCCGACTAAACTCAGTCAAAATTGTCGGACTGCGGCCTGTTATTTGATGGGCCTTGTGGAGAGATGTAATCCATCTCCTGCAAACATTTAGGAGTCTAAACTCTAAATCGAGTAAGTTTGAAACGATAAACAATTACAAATACAAATTATTAGTCAAAGAATATTAGTAGATAAAAACAATAAATAAAAATTACATCAGAAGTGGGAGTAGGCGAAATAGAATGGTGGGGTTCCGTTCTCCACGACGGATATTAGGCGAAGCGAGAGATTAGCTTTAATCAGCCCTCGTTTGATCTCTAATCATATTTTTTTATAAATCAATCTATATTCTAAATATTGTTTGACTTCCTGTTTCAGTTTTCAGGTCAACTTGTGTAATACACACAGTTTTATTATAAAACATAACATGAGACCACTTTAATAAAAAAGAAAATAAATCTTGACCATCTTAATAAAAGTAATGGTTACATACATTACCATTTTCTCACCGAACACTACCGTCAAACACATGCGACGAATCCATTATTCAAAGTAAACCTGACCCGAAAATAAGTTTCCGGTTAGATTGCTCGTATGTGATGAATTGACGAATCCACCCTCACCTACCGCAAAGACAGAAAAGCTTCACCAAACACAACTACCGGGTTATAAAACCCTTAACTTCTACTTCAAGCACTTCTCAGGTTTCGTGTTGTTCACAAACTTGTCGGAATCTCAACACCAAATAAAAAAACATTTTCTTTATTAAAATAAAAAAAATCGAGGAAAGATGGCGCTCATGAATGGAAGCATGAACCTATCATCAATCAAAACGTCGATATACCACCACCGTCAAGCAAGCTTCTCCTCCACCGTACCAAGAACCACATCCCTCCGTATCTCCGCCGTGCAAACCGACCCAAAACCACCAACTTCATCTACGGTGACGAAGTCCGTCGAAGTTAACGTGAGCAAATCCAAATGGACACCGGAGAGCTGGAAGAAGCAGAAAGCTCTTCAGCAGCCGGAGTATCCTGACTTAGCTGAGCTAGAAGCCGTGCTCGACACGATCGAATCTTTCCCTCCGATCGTTTTCGCCGGCGAAGCTAGACTTCTCGAAGAGCGGTTAGGTCAAGCAGCGATGGGTGAAGCGTTTTTGCTACAAGGAGGAGACTGTGCAGAGAGCTTCAAAGAGTTCAACGCTAACAACATTCGTGACACCTTTAGGATTCTTCTCCAGATGGGTGCTGTTTTGATGTTCGGCGGCCAAGTCCCCGTCGTTAAGGTTGGAAGAATGGCGGGTCAGTTTGCGAAGCCAAGATCGGATTCGTTTGAGGAGAGGAACGGAGTGAAGCTGCCGAGTTATAGAGGAGATAACATCAATGGAGATGCGTTTGATTCCAAGTCTAGAATTCCTGATCCACAGAGGATGATCAGAGCTTATTGTCAATCCGCAGCTACTTTGAATCTTTTGAGAGCTTTTGCTACTGGTGGTTATGCTTCTATGCAGAGAGTTACTCAGTGGAATCTTGATTTCACAGAAAGTAGTGAGCAAGGAGACAGGTAAACAAAAACAACAGTAAATAATACTATTTTAATTTTTCTTTTCGTAATTATTTTGTTTTTAAAAGTTGAGCCATCAGAGCAACATTATCGGGCAAATTTGAGGTTTCTCAAGGGGGAGGGGGGACCCACAAAAAACACCCAAAACCGAAGGGAGAAGTAGCTAAATTAAGAGGCGTTTTGATTTTGTCCTTGTACGGTTCGCGTGACGGTCCGCAGTTGGTTCATTTTTAATTTTTTTTTTAATCAGAAAAAAAAAAATTAAATTTTAAGAACCCAAAAACGTTTTTACCGAAAATGTTACTCTTAGTTGAGAAATGCTATTTTAATTATTTTTTTACTTTATAATTATTTATTTTAAATTCAACGAAGAGATTCACTTAGAGCATGTTTATTACAGACTCTTAAGTATGGCTCTTACTGTAAATTGCAATTAAATTAAATGAAAAATAGGGATTTACTTAAGAGGCGAGTCTTAATTAAGAGTTGGAAGATCGACTCTTGTGAGACGCGTGTTGTGTTAGGATATGTGTTTAATAAATTTTAGCTTCAATAAAACAATGTTTAATATTTTTTTTAAGAACCTTTAACTTAAGAAACTACCCTTGGAGGACTAAAACAAAGTCTTTTTTTAACATAAACTCTTAACTTATTTTTAATACTAAAAAATTGCCTAAGAACCCACTTAGGAGTTATTGCAATAAAAGAGCATGCTGATGTGAGTTCCCTAAGGTATTGAATGTATTTGTATGTGTGTATTGGTTTGGCAGGTACCGTGAACTAGCTCACCGTGTTGATGAAGCGCTTGGTTTCATGCACGCGGCTGGACTCACGCTTGATCATCCCATCATGCAAACAACCGAGTTCTGGACTTCTCATGAGTGTTTGCTCTTGCCTTATGAACAATCTCTAACAAGGCTGGACTCAACTTCTGGTCTCTACTATGATTGTTCTGCTCATATGATTTGGGTCGGTGAGCGAACCAGACAGCTTGATGGAGCTCACGTCGAGTTTTTAAGAGGTGTTGCTAATCCTCTTGGAATCAAGGTTTGTCCTCCCCC
>NC_027755.1:23750347-23761301 GCF_000695525.1 Brassica oleracea var. oleracea
TTCTAATTATATTATCAGGTCTTAGTAGTTGCGATAGTGAAACTGATTGGAATCTTTGTTATAGGTGAGTGATAAGATGGATCCCAATGAGCTAGTAAAGCTGATTGAGATCTTGAATGCTGATAATAAACATGGTAGGATCACAATTATCACAAGAATGGGAGCAGAGAATATGAGAGTGAAGCTTCCTCATTTGATCAGAGCTGTGCGACGTGCTGGACAGATTGTAACTTGGGTCAGTGATCCAATGCATGGAAACACCATTAAGGCTCCTTGTGGCCTCAAGACCCGTCCGTTTGACTCCATAATGGTAAGTTTTACATAAAACTTTCTCTATTGGTTAGAAAAAGTATTAGTATATGTTTGTTGTAGTAGGTGAGATAGCGAAAGGAGACATTAATCAACTTTAGTTGGGCTAAAGTTGACGACAACTGCTTTTTTCTATAGTTTGGTGGTCTTTAAAAAATAGTGAAAACATTATCAAAAGCACGTGTCCTGAATCTATCTGCTACGTCTACTTTTAGTAGACTTTGAAGTTTTCTTTGTAGAACTATATGAATTTTTGAAAAGTTATTACAAAATAAATATAATATTTTTTTCTGTTAATTGAAAATATATAGGCTGAAGTGAAAGCATTCTTCGACGTGCATGAGCAAGAAGGGAGCCACCCGGGAGGTGTTCACTTAGAAATGACTGGTCAGAATGTGACCGAGTGCATCGGTGGTTCACGCACAGTCACGTTCGATGACTTGAGCTCGCGATACCACACCCACTGCGACCCGCGCCTCAATGCTTCACAGTCTCTTGAGCTCTCCTTCATCATCGCTGAACGCCTTAGAAAGAGACGCATCAAGTCCCAACAGGCTTTTTCCGTCTAATTTAAACAAACATGTGTTGTAATATATACGTGTGTGTGAACTCAATACGGTCGCGTTTATCTTGGATTCGAATCTTGGGTCAATAGTACGCGTAAGGTTTTTTTTTTTTTTAAATGACTATCATTTTCATTTTGGATTAAATAAAAAGTTGACGTTTTTCTTTATGTTCTGAACAGTTTTGTGTACGTTGAACAAAAACTTAGGTTTTGACTCAAGTCTCTAACTAATTAAACTGAAAAGGGCTGAGACATTTGTTACATTTCTAAATGACTGAACTATCCTAACTCTAGTTCATAAATTTAGAAGTTTGGTGTCTCTTTTTAGACATTTGTTACCTGTAAAGCATTCATCAATCATTATGTATATGCAACTACAGAGTACTAAAGAAAGAGTGAATAGTAAAACTTGACAACGTCGAGGAAGTAGTCCATCGTTTGGATTCCCTGATATGCTCACAACACACATGTTCCGTCTGTGCTCTCCTATTAAAATTAGAGTTTCGGTTGTTTAGTGCTTATTACGGCAAGAACTTCAAATTTTTTATTACAAAAAAACTTCAGTTATTTTTTTTCCAGAATATCAAAATTATTAGTGGGACAATTTCTTAGTGGAGTACATCATGAGTTTAGTATTAATATTGTTTTATTGTGTAACTAAAATTAGAAGAAAAAAATCCCATTTTACATTCTCTCACTTGCTTTATTAATCCCCTATATATTATTCGAGAAGCATTACAACTTCTTTTTATAGCCACATGTCAATGATTTTGAATAATAAAGATTTGATAAAAAATAGTGTATCTTCTATCATATTTGTTTAATTTTAAGCTATTAAATAAATTAAACAACCACAATAACTATATAATAAAAATTTAGATTTTTATGTATATGTTATATTTTGAATTTTTACAAACGGCTATAAATTACTAAAACTGTTAAAAGTCTCACATTCAAATTTTATGATACATGGTTTAAAATTTTTGTTATGACAAAATACAAATGATTACAAAAATTATATAAGTAAAAAGTATAATTTAATTAATTAATAAGATTAATATATATATCATTTTAAATTAAACTATAAACCATATAAAATACAATATTTTAGTTTCAAAATTTACTTTGAACAATTTTTTTGATAAAAGTTTTGAACGATTATTGACAACTTATTTTTTAAAAAATTATAAATTACTAAAACTATTAATCCCACAATGAAAATTTTGTTATCAGTAATTTAAATTTTTTTCTATAAAAGATACAAATGATCAAAAAACTATATGAGTAGAAATCATCATTTCATAGACATTAATATTAAAAATATACTAAAATATATTATCTATGTTAGTATCATTTAAATTTAATAACATATCCTATCAAATAAAAAAAAATTGGATTAATACAATTGATTTATATGTTCGCACCAATTTAATTATATTTTTAATAGTTACTGACTTTTAATTATTTAATATATATTTATTATTTTATAATATGTAAAAATATTTAATACATTAAATAATTTATATATATATAATGTTGATCTTGCGCAAGGCGTGGATCTTAACCTAGTTTTTATTATTATAAATGTGAGAGATTTCACGAGGCAACCTTCTAACGTGGGTGTTCTTAGGTTCTGAATGTTATAATCCGCACTGCATCGTATCGCAGTTAACAGTAACAAAAATATTTATATATACTATATATCTATATGTTTTTATTACTGCTAGAACCACACCGCAGTTGTACAGTTGTACCGCTTGTTCCGCACCGCTCAATCGTCAGTTAACATTGGGAGTCTTAGAACATCTTTAGTTCCAAATCTCTTACCTAAATATTAATTTATTAATATTTGTAAAAGCAATCTCTTACCTAAAATTAATGTTTTTTTAAATGTACCAGTACCAGTATCGACAAAAAAAAATGTACCAGTAAAAACTGACACTTGTAGAAAAGTATAGCAGAGTGAGCTCGGAAGTTTCTTTATAAGTTGCCCAAAAAAAATTTCTCTATAAATACTCATTACCTTCTCTTTCTAACTTTTACCTTTTTATTAATATTTTTTGAGCTACGTATCTCCAAAATCAACCAATGCTCGCCTTTATTTTCCTGGAGATCATCAGACAAATCAAGATTTCATTTTATCGTATTTACTTCTACAACACCCTTATTCCTAGTGATTGTTAACCGTTATTACCAATCAAAAACCTTTGGTGTATTCACATTTTCTTTGCTATCTATCTCATCTGTTAATACAATGATTTGAGTAGTTTATCTAATGCAATTTTTATAGTTTAGAAAAAAGAAAGAAGAAAAATAAATTATGCACAGAAACTACAGTGGTTGTGTTGGATGTAAATTGCATCTGCTTAAATCTACTCAAATCATTTTATCAACACAACAGTTGCTTGCTGCTGTTGCAGCGACTCACTCACCAACACGGCTTAACTACGGGGTATCCGTTAATGGGCAATGGGACAAATGATAATGTACTATTAGTTCATGAATGAAATGCCGTGTAAAACATCGTCATAAACGTAGGCTCTAAAATTTTGCATCAACAACAAAAAAGCTATACTATACATAAAATGGGTCCTTTAAAACTTAAGTCACTAGGAACCCATATTGTGAAACTTAATTTTTATAGCTTTTGAAAAAGTCAGAGCTAAAGTATAATAAGGATTGAAAAGTTTGGAATTAGTTTCGCTGATATACTACGATAATACACAGCATAACATGTAAGTTAAAAAAAAACTATGGTGTCAACGTCTCAGAGATGTAAAGGCACCAGATTAGTTTTAAAATGGAAACGTGCTAGAAAGAACGTTCATATATCGATCGATATTCATATAGAATTATCGATCGACACTTTTTCAAGATCAACCAGCGACAACTGATATCTTAGATCTAAACATTAGATAATCTAAAAAAACGGAAGTTGATAGATTATACTTTTTTTTTGTCACGAACTTAATAGATTATACTTAAGTTTGAGTTCAAAAACATATAATTTATAATTTCTAATTAACTAAACTAAATTTGCATACTTGTCACACCTGAGAATTATCCCAAATCTAGCTCTTTCCCAAACAGTTTACAAACTAAAAACCTTTCAATCGAACAATTATCTTGTTTAACCAATTTACTGCTTTAATCATAATCATCTAGCTTTACTTCAAGACTATACAAATCTATTGTGTAATCTTAGAATCTCTATGGATTCAATCCCTAAGTATTACAACTAAACCTCTTATTTGAGAGAGTACAAATCATTCTTTAGGGTAATTTGAATGATATCAAATTTGACGCCGTTGCCGAGAACTCTTTCTTATTACCATTAGATTAAGTTTAAAATATATAGTCTAGATTTTGTTACTTTGTTTGCTTAATTTTTTCTTCTTTTCTTACTGACACAGGTACTTTAGAAGAAAAGCATGTATTTCAGACATACATCGATCGACGACACGACGGACGTGTCGAGCAACGAGTCGATAGAAGAATCGATTGACACCTCGCTACTGGAATCGATCGACACCACTGGGCCGGAAGCAGGTAAGTGTTTACTTACCAATCTGCGTGATAAGGAAGTAGTCTTAGGAGAACCGAAAGGTTAACCATGCAACGCAATTAACCAAAGCATTTATAAGCAGGGAGCTGCAATCCCTGATAAAATTAATTTAAAAATAATTAATAAAAATTGAGAAAATTGCTTTTGCAAGACTGGAAGGACCTATTCCAATAGATCCGTTATTCGACTACCAGAAAACAATTTAGGAGGATCTAAGTTTAATCTTGAATTCCTAATTCTGGTACGTCAAAATCCCTTTCTGGAAATTTTATACTAGGGGAGATTTATCCATATTTCTGAATATGGAAGAGTTTAACCTACCTAAACACACAAGGGATAAAACAGTACTTCAGCACCCTGTAGAACCATGGCTCGAGCTGCCTCGGGAAACCATTGATCCCAACATACTTCAGTTATGACGCCACCACTTTAAAATTACATCAATATTGTAGCAATCACATACTAGCATTGTTTTAAGTTGTGTTTTTGTCTCTAATCCAAAAGGATATATGTAGGCAGTAGCGGACCCAAAGATTTATTTTATGGGTCAGATATATGTAATTAAAAAAAAATTATGGTATCAATGGAGGGTTTTTGAACCAGGGTTAATGGGGTGTCAAAGTGTACAAAGTAACCATTTCTGATACAAAATCTATTGGATATCCTGTGCAATTTTATTTATTTGACTATTTCAGGGGTGTCAAGTGACCCCTCTTGGGCCTTAGTGGGTCCGCCCCTGTTGTAGGAGCAAAGTTACAAATTTAAAATTTTAGTCGAAGGATTACCATTAACGAAACCTAGCTACCTGTTAAAAAACCAAACAGATAGATAAAACGAAGACGCTTCGTCCCTAATGTTTATATCGTTTACTTTTGATAAAACCAGAAATTTCCAGCTCCCTTCCTGAAAACACAATTCTCATTTTCTTCTTTTATAAACTCTGCGAAAATTGATGATTACTTTAAAGAGAAGGCTCCCATCCGTATGGTAAGGTTTAAGGTTGATTGTATGGGTTTGTCTTCTTTAATGGTGACCACTAATAGAAAAGTCTCCCATGTTCAGTATGGTAAGCTGTAAGGTTAATTGGACGGGTTTGTCTTGCGATTAGTCTAGTAGCGGTCTACGTAAAAGCATAAATCATTTTCTTCAATTGTTCTCTAAATTAGTAATACAGAAATAGTTAAAAATATAAGGAAAAAAAAAACAAAAAGAAAAAGAAAAGTCCTGGTCGACATAAAAAACAAATGTATGAAAAGGAAAACAACAAAGTATTCGACATTTATACAAACTAGGTATTTTAACCGCGCTATACACGGTTTACACACTCTTAATTTATATGTTTTACACATGTGAAAAATATTTTATTTTGATAATAAACGTATAACTTTTCCGGTTTCCAATAATTTAGACAATAATATTTTAATAAAAAATATTCTTAAAATTTGTAATTTATACTATTAAAACTAAAAACAAATATAACTATCTTTCTTTTCATCAAACAATTACATTAATTATCTTTTTATTTTCACTCAGTTTAATAATTTCATTAATTATAGAAAAAATTTCATGTTTACCACTTTTTTGGTATCATTATTCATGTTACCACCACTAAAGAGACATTTTCAAAAATATCTTCTTCATTAAGTGGCAAAGATTTTTATACCTTTGTTTTATATATATATATATATAATAAATAATTATTTAAATAAATAATAATAAAAAATAATTTTTTAATGTTTTCGAGTTAGACTTTTTCAATTCGAATTTTGTATATAAAAAATTGATATTTTTTAAAAAATTTCTTTTTGAAAATTAAAAATTATTTTTGAAACTATTTTGTAAATTTTTTTATATATTTTTAAGTATTTATTTATATATTTATTAGAATCTTAAATTTCACATTCCAAAAACTCTACCCCACCCTTCAACTTTAAAACTTAAGTCTAAATTAGTTAACCCTAGGGTTATAATCTTTTTATTAGTTTACATAATCCAAACACATGTTTATGTGAATAAAATAATAACTTAAATAAAAATAATAAAAATGTAATACATTTATGGTCACTTAATTTTTCACTCTAATTAACTATTTTACTAAATAAAAAATTCTTTATATTTCACTTAATTTAGTCAAACATATAAAAAATCTTTTTATTAGTTTACAAATCAGTAAGGCATGAACATTAGGTACCCATTCAGATACGGGTTGTTCCTTCTCGGTATGTTTATTTTTATTTGGAATTAGGCCCTGCTTGGATATTTTAAATTTATGTGTGGTATCGAGTTGGGTCCTTCCGGGTCTGGATGAGTTCGGTTCTAATGTATAGAAGAAACCTAAAAATATTTAAATAACCAATGTATCTAAAACGGGTTTAGATATTTGTACCAAAAATAACCATATTACTTAATTTAGTTCGGATCTTTTGAATACAATTAGTTGTATGCCGATACATCTAAAATATATAACACAAGTTATGAATAAAAAATATCAATGTATAAAAATGTAAGAACCAATATCAGACACGGATCAAGCTCTAGTATATTATTATTAGGTAATTAAAATGCCTAGAAAACTTGAAATATGTATCTTTTGACACAAACTTTTCTAAAAACACATATCTTTCTGAAACAAAAGAATTAACTCAAAACATATATCTTACGATTACAACTGGTTTTCAAAACAAACTTATATCGATTTAAAGTTAACACATATTAAAAATTTAAGTATATATTTTATACAAATATATTATATTTTTATGTCCTCTTAGATGAAGATCCTGTAATTGTGATGCTCTTATGCTTTTTTAACAGCTTTAGAATTGCTGATGAAGCACGTTTGTTGATGTTTCATTGCTTCCTTCCCTTTTTCAACTATCTCTATCTCTTGATTGATTTGTAACTCCATTAGCTCATCCAATAAATTTGTTTGCCAGACTCTATTACTGAAACTGTATGGGACAAAGCTCAGAAGAATAAAGAGAAATGCAGCACCTGCAAGCATTTCCCGAAGATTTTTAGATTAGACGCATTGACGATTTTGATTTTGTGATATTTTTTTTCATCACGTTAACATCAAGAATTTTTTTTTGAAAAAAAAAGAGAACAATAACCCAGACTTGCCTAGTACTAAAGCTTGGATTTGCCGTTTGAATAGAGTAGTGGCTTTTCGAAAGTAAAACACCGTGTAGCACCCTTCCATCAATGATGGTTTCTATAGTGCAACCTAAAGCGACGTTCTCACTGACCATGGCTTGAAAAATCGATTTCATTGATCAATCTAGCCTATGCTCAAAGGGAAGATCTCTCTTTCCTGCAATAAAACTATATACAACAACTGAGTGATTCCAATTCAGTCTTAAGAGTTCCGTGTTAACACACTTTGATCAAGGCTAGCTCTGGCAACACTGATGTGACCAGATCGAGGTGCTTCCCTGAAGTTTCCAATTTCTTCCATACAAACTTATCCGGAAAACATGACCAGAAACTATATGAAGACATAGACATGTACACGTTAAACAAGATGTGACTCAAGAATGCTTTTCAGACCTGTATCAAGGATGTGAACACATGAAAGGTAATAGTTATCCAATATGAACACTGCAGGAGAGATAATAGTTATCAATATGAACACCAGAGGTTTCATGTAAAGCGAGTTTATTGAAACAACCTGTCAACAATAAAGACATAGACTTTTAATAATTTGAGTTCTATATTCAAGCAGATCCAATACCATAAAAGCTTAAGGAAAAAAACACCAAATAAATGCAATAAGAGGCGCCCTCGTAACCATACCTGAGTGCAAAGAAATTGGAAACCATTGGAATCTACCATCTCCCTCCCACTTACATCTCTTTCATCAAATGCTTGAACTATCTTTACTTCCACTTTAATGATCAGTTTGTTCATCTCAAAAAAGCCATTTTCATGAACCTTTTTGAGAGGCTCAGCCGTTTGCCTTCCCCATGATAAGGCATGAACGAAGACTAATTGGGCACGATTCTGTAAAACCTAGGTAAGAAAAATTAATTTAAACAATCAGATATATAAGATATTTACCATATGTTCTTAGGATTTTTTTGGCTGATTGGTTTAACCAAACGAAGACAAGAACAGCGCATCAAGACATGTTTTCTAAGATTACATACCTTTGCATACGTTTAGAAGGTTTGATATCGTGCTTTTTAGTATTGTTAGATTACAAAATAAAAAGGCTTTACAAACATGTCAAAATTAATTGCAATCTAATCATCTGAAAATATACCCATAGAAGTTACTAAACTTCGTTTTTTTTTTGTTTTAAAAATTAGATTTGTAAAAAACATACAAGTATGTTTATTGAACCTTTTTTTGCGTGGGTTTAAGTTGTGTTTTTGTGTCTCTTGGGTATAATCCAAAATGATAGGAGCAACGTTACAATATCAGTGGAAGAATTATTATCAACGAAACCTTATTAACAAAACGAAGATTAATAGAAAATATTTTAGCAAAAAAAAAAAAAAAAACAAAACGAAGATGCTTCGTGTTGCTATCGTCGACTTGACCAAACCAGAAATTTCCATCTCCCTTCCTGAAAAAAAACAATTCTCATTTTCGTCTTTTATAAATTCTGTGAAAATTATGAATATCACGAAAAGAAAAGTCTCCCATGTTCCGTATGGTAATGTTCAAGGTTGATTGTATGGTGCTTGTAGAAAGGAGATATGGTTGGAATCCTCTGACAGAAAGGTATCTTTACCTCGATAGATTCAACCAAAGTTTTAGTTAACATTTACCAAAAAAGGTTGATTGTAGAGATAACTGGCGTCCCTATACCTATACCAAAAGACAACCATAATTTGTAATCTACCATGATGGTGACCAAAATAATTTTGTTTACAATTTTATCTATCTACCCTATAACTCGATTCATGTGCACTGTCTGGTAAGTGTCAGTGTAGAGGTCAGAAAATCATGTTTTTATTCAGCAAATAAACGAATTCATTTAACTCTTCTACTTTTTCTGAAAAACGTAAACATTATGCAAATAAATCATGTTAGTAATTCCAAAATATGTTTGTTTATTAGTCTCGATTCTAGTATACATTTTTCATACGTGGTTTGTTACTTAATAAATTGGTAGATACATGATTTGCGAGTTGATACATTTTTTGATAAATTGTTTGTTATCTGATAAATTATTTTGTTACGGGGTACATAGACTTGTTGTTATCTGATAAAATATTTGTTGCATGGTATATGTTAAGATACCTGCTATATAAACTTCTTGTTATCTGATAAAATATTTGTTATTTGATATATGTTATGTTACTTGATATATAATTTGGTATAAAAAAATTGATAGATTGTTTATTACTTGGTACATGTTATATGGTAGCTGATATATAATTTGTTATCTGATACATGTTATGTTAGATCATATATAACAATATATCTTGGAGGTTACAGATTACATTAGTTGAAACATTTACGTGTTGTCGTTGTTATTAGACAGTTTGGAAGATCCTCCAAATATATTATTTTTTTCTTATGCTCGTAATTTTTCTAAATTGAGATTAATAAAGTGAATGTGAAATATAAGAGGAAAGTGAATGTGAAAGTATAGGAGGAAAAAGAATATAAGAAGAAAAAGAGCGTAAGAATATGTAAAAGGAAAGATAGAGTAAGAATGTTCAAATCAAAACCCGCCATTAGTGAATCTAGAATGAACTCGGGTAATGATTTGTCTGTGAGTGTGAATTGTGATGAGGAGATGTCTTTCACGACATATATATTGAGCAAAGAGTATACAAGGTTTTGATGTGAAAACAAAATTAATCTGAAGATATTACCCTGATATAAACTTCAGTTTAAAAAATAAAAAATAATATGCCTAAATTAGTGGAAGTATGTATACATACATTCCTTACAACTAAAACATATTCAAATCTCCTATATATTATTTATGAAACATTACAACTTCTTTTTGTAGCCACATGTCATCACTATGATGATTCTTAGAATTATTAGAGAAATAAGCTAGTCCATCTAATTATATAATAAGTTTTTATTAAACTAACCATAAATTCATTATTAATGTCATTTATTATTTCCTTAAATAAATTGTCTAATGTGGGTAAAGTATATATGACAATTAATGATTTTGAATAATAAAGATCTGATAAAAAAATGTATCTTCTATCAAATTTGTTTAATTTAAAACTATTAAAATAATTTTTTTAAAAACACAATAACCATATTATAAAAATTTAGATTTTTCTGTATATTTATCTTTTGAATTTAAAAAAATGACTATTAATTACTAAAACTGTTAAAAGTTTCACATTCAAATTTTGTGATCCTTGGTTTAAAATTTTTGTTATGACTAAATACAAATGATTACAAAATCATATAAGTAAAAGTCTAATTTAATTAATCATTAAGATTTAAAATATATATGTATATATATATCATTCTAAATTAAACTATAAACCATATTGAATAAATAAATATTTTAGTTTCAAAATTTACTTTGAATA
>NC_027755.1:23762047-23796956 GCF_000695525.1 Brassica oleracea var. oleracea
TGTAAAAAGTTGATAACAATGAATTTATTAAATTACAAAAGTTGTGACATACATCACAACTTATATCTTTCTATACTATTAAAAGGAAACCATCTCACCCTCAAAAATCTACTTGCAAAATGTTGCACCCCTTCATTAACTATAAGTTATTCTTCAGTCATATAATAATTTAGTCTAACATAATCGTTTTAATAATTATCCTTACAATATAATGACATATTATTTTTGTGCCATCATATTTTCAGAAATTGTTTTACCTGTAACAATTTTTAATACTTCAGCCTTATACAGTAGAACCTCTATAAATTAATATTTGATAAATTAATAATCCTTATAAATTAATAAATTTTACCGGTTCCAACTTGGACCGGTTCAAAATTTGACACAAATCGATAAAATAATAAGTTAATAATTTTTTTAGAAAATTATATGTAAATATATAGTCCCATGAAAATTATAAATTAATAATTTATATGTATACATTTTATATAATTAATAACCTATTATTATATAATTTGTTTTATATTCACAATGTAAGTATCTTTATATTCTCTTAACACTTCATATATTTTTGATAAAATTTAGTAATATTATATCTAAAACCACATTTAAGCTATATGCAATATATAGTATATACACCAAATAATATAATAAAATTAATATAAATTTCATATTTCAAAAATAACAATTAATGTCTATACACTAAAATCAAATATTTTTCTTATCTTAAAATAAGAAATCTAAATAATTTTTTTTTTGTAATTACTATCTCTATAATTTAATAAAATTTAAAAATTCCAACATTGTTAATTTATAGAGATTCTACTCTAGTTAACACACACCCACCTATATATTAACAACTCGACTACCACCTAAGCATACTAATATTTAACGGCTTATTTTATTAAATTAATACATCTACCTATTAATATATGTAACACACACGACCTAAGTAATAGTAGTTTGATTAATCACACAAAGGTAAGGTTATTTAATAATAGTGTTTTTCAAATAATATAAAAGGGATATGCCATGATACTGAAAAAGAAAAAGGGAAATGATTAAGTTTTCAAGCTTGTCGGCGGAGGAGAAGGTCGTCCTCAAATCTGTCATCGCTCCAGTTTGCCGGCGGTGGAGATAGAGCCGGGCTTGACTCCATGCTTGTGAAACATTTGTTTAACTAAATATATATTAAATGTTTAATGTAAAATAGAAAAAAATATTAAAAAAAGATTTTAAAAATTATAATTATATAAAAAATTTTATAATAGACTAAAAGGTTATTATAAATCTGTAAGTAAACAAAAAATATTTTATCTTAAAAAAATAATTTTAAATTATTTTTTTTTCAAAAAATCTTTAATAAATAATTTTTTTTTTGTTTTGGATAGGGCCCCCAGAATTCAAGGTCCGGCTCTGTTGGGTGGAGGGTTCAGCGGTTTGTAATTTATGGCAGTTTTGTAATTTACGGCGGCTAGTAGGTTAGCTTTAGTTTGTATTTTTTTTTTCAATTTAACTTATTTGTAAACCTGTTTAAATTACAAACCGGTTTCAAATGTCTTGTAAACCGGTTTCAATATATATGTTTTATATATTTATTTGAATTTCTCACTTTCATATTTTCAAAATATCTTTTTGATAAGAAACTTTCTTTTTGCAAATCTCATAAACATTTGCTATGGAAATTAGTTCTCGCAATTTGCAAGGAAAATATTCCTTCACAAATCATCCCGTTTCTTGTGATGAGACTAAAATATCGAATAGTAGATAAAAGAATATTTAGATAAATCAAAATTTTGAGTAATTTATAGTACTAAATATAATAAAAATATACAACTCACTACATCGCTCTTGTTAATGATCTTTTACTCCCGTCACCAAAAAAATGATCCTTTGCTCCCACATGTAAGAATAACATAAGTTTATAAACTATATTATAGAAATTTATATACATATTTGTTTCTCGGTTTAATTTTGATTTTTTTCCCTAAGGATATAAGATCCACTTGAATAATTCATAGTGCCCCAACCAGAATATACATTTGTTTTCAGTTTGGTTCGATTTTCAGGATACATGTGTCTAGGCTTAATCTGAATCATAGAGAGAAAGAAATTTAAAAAACTTACCAGCATATGTGATAAATTGCAGAAACATGTGAAAACAATGTAAATATCTGAAAAAATTACCCGGAGAAGTTACTAAATTAGGTTTTGAATGGTAACGATCCGAATTGCACCGCACAACAGTTAATAATAACAAATATATATATATATATATATATTTTTTTTGTTAATATTAGGACTGCACCGCAGTTGTTCCGCATGTTATTCGGATCCTTAGTCTTGTTGTGTGCAAGATTATATGTGTAAAATATCAAAATTGGGTTTACAGTTATGTTTAGACGCATTTTAGCATGGGTGTAAGTTGTGTTTTTTTTGTGTCTCGTGGGTGTAATCCAAAATGAATGGAGCAAAATTACAATTTCAGTGGAACTACGTAAATAAATGAAAATAAAATTTCATCTTTTAGAGAAAAAGAGTATGAGTGTAATCTCCCTGAATGCCACCTATGTCCTCCAAGGTTGGAACCTGAAAGAGAAAAGCAATAATAGATATACCCCAGCAATAGGTTTATAAACAAACAAAAATAAACAAAACGAAGAAACTTCTTCACTATCTACATCGTCGACTTGTCAAACCAGAAAATTTTCCAATCACCCTTCCTAAAAAAAACTTATATATATAACTAAGAAAGAATATCATCTTTGTTATATCCATAGTTTAAAATCATGGAGATTAACAGTGAAGCAAATCAACCCGAAGAATCGTCCATAGGATTCACAAAATATCTAAATCGTCAAGGTGATTGGTTAGAGAAAACAAGAGGCAATCTGATGGTTGCAGCGACGGTCATAGCCGGTATGAGTTTTCAAGTTATGGTTAATCCTCCAGGAGGCGTTTGGCAAAGTGACATCTGTACTTCTGCACCTCCTGACAATTTGTCTTGTAAGGACAAAGCTGGAACTTCGGTACTGGGGGACAATAGTTCAAAGCGTGTGTTGTATCTTGGAATGGTTATTAGTAGTACGATATCGTTTTCTGCCTCTATGAGCCTAATTCTTCTCTTCTTCAGCGGGTTTCTACTGAGGTAAGAGATTAGTTGTATCAACTTTGTACAATACGTTTAGATTATTAATTTGAAAATTTTATGCCAATATGAGATTTGACAAGATATTATCGAACATGAAGTGAACTATATTAAGAATATTTTGAGATCAACTTTCTCCTTTTAACCTTTAAGGTTTTCATGCTTTTTACGGACTTACAATTTTGGTCAAATCTTGCTATCCAATTCATCTTCAGTATGAATTTTATATACACATATTGTTCAATATTCATGTAAATTGAGATTAAGGTGTTCACTTTGGTGTGTGTACCAACTATGTCAGCCAGTGGTTGACTTAGACTTACTCATGAAAACTCGTTTGATTGTTTTCTTAAAAAAGTCTTCATCTGATTGGACTTTCATGAATCATAGTTTTTTAATGGTTTACTCGTAGTGATAACTTTTTGGGGTTAAGACAAATTAAAACAGAAAACTTTAGTTATCTGATGTTACAGTTGTTTACAGGAACCGCGTGATAATGACAATTCTGGTAATGTTCATGGTAGCGGCAGTTCTTTGTATATCGGCAGCATTCTTCTTTGCAGTAGCTTTGGTTAAACCTGACGATCCAATCATCGATTATATGCTTGTAATTTATTTTGGATTTTGGGTTGTGCTTTTAGTTTCAATACTCTTAATCCAACTTATTCGATTATTGCGTCGGCTTATTTGTTTGATATGTTGTTGTCGTCCACGTCGACGACGATCTCCTCGACAGTCAACTCCAACTCCGGCCCATTAAACAAGAGAAGAAAAATCTCACGTGTTTAGTATGGTGTTTAAGTTTGATTGTGTGGGTTTGTATTGTTTAATTACTACATCGTTTGGTTAATAATATTAAGTGTGAATCATGACAACATTTAGTATGGCAAGGCTTAAGGTTGATTGTATGGGTTTGTATTGTTTAATAACATCGTTTGGTTAATAATATTCAATGTGAACCATGACAAAAATATATTGTGATTGGTCTAGTAGCGCTCTAGTTAAAAGAATGAATCATTTTCACTAATCGTTTTATAAACTGATAGTAGTATAGTAATAGTCAAAAAAACAGGATAGAGGCGCTACAAATATGCTTCCAAGACTTCAATATCATTCACGTGGACTTCCACGAGCGCGCAATCAGATTTCAGACTTTCTAGCTAAAACTGCTAGATATTTCCATACGGAGTTACATTTTTATTGGTTGTTTTATTCCGGTTTGGTAACCCAGACCACCTCAAGTTTTATTAATAGAATGACCTTTTGACGTAAAGAAAAACAAACGCGGATGAAAAGGAAAACAACAAAGTAATCGACATTTTATCACCAATAAAAAGGCTTTACAAAAATATGATAAGCATTTCGTAATAAGAGAGATCAAAATTCCGAACAAAGAAGTATTTATTTTAACATATAATATGTATCCATGTTTATATTCATAAAACGTTGATAGTTGTATGACTGAATTGACCAAAAGTACATTATTTTCCTTCTATTCAAAATAAATATTTCGTAAGACCTAAGAGCACCATTAACCCTAAAACCTTATTTGGTTTCTTATTTTTTTTATTTTTTATTATTATTTTTTTTTAAAAAAAATTAAAAACGAACCAATCGCGGGTCGTCACGTGTCAGTGGGGACCGCGAACAATACAAGAACCCTACCAAACTTGCCTCTTGCAGAAGAGAAGGAATAGGTGGTTTTAAAAAAAATTGTGGGATCCTCCTCTTAAGAACCAGTTAAGAAGTGGGGTTAATAGCATATGCAATGGTGAACCTCACCATTGAATCCTTGAGAATATTTTAGTAATATTATTTTTTTTGGTTTTTGTTTGAATAGTTAAGGATTCGAATAAAAAATGGTCGTCCAATGGTGTTCCCGAAGATGGATCCTTATAGAAAAAAATATATTATTAATTTTTTTTTAAACTGAAATTGAAATTTGTTTTTAAAACTGAAATTGTAGTTTGTAGTGCTTTGGTGATGTTAAATCAGTTGGTTAAACTTAAACCAAGACTGGTTATGTCAATTGAGCGGTCAGATTGAAGAGGAGGCATCCGGTTCAGTTACACGGTTTAACTCTGTGTGTGTACTTCTTTTGTGTTTCTTGTTCTTCTTCTTTGAGAGTTTGATTGAGGGAGAAAACGATTGTGTGTGAGAAGTGTGATCACACATTCGTGAATTTGAGCGGGAAGATCCTAAACAGATTGAGATTAACTAAACAAAAGATAAAAGAGAAGAGAATGAGCAAGATTGTAGTTAGCTAAACAGATTTAAATTTACAAGAGTAGAGGAAAAAGATTTAAACTTATACAAGTAAGTTGATACTCGAGAAACACAAGAACTTGAGTCTAAACTGAACTGATCATACAAGTACATTGTAGCAAGGAAAACAAGAGGATAGAAGCTCTAAACAAGTTCGAGATACATAGCTAAAGAGACACAAGCTAAAGAGACGGAAGACATTGCCTCTGTTCCTCCTGAAATAAAAAAACAAGTTTCCACGTCAAGACTTACTAATCTCATTGTCATCAGCATCACCCGCGTCGGCTTCTTCCTTGATGATGTGAGGATGTGTATACTGAATCTCACAACAGCTAGGACCAAAAGGAGTGACATGAAACACCATGTCTCCTTCGTGTTTGAAGATGACAAGGTCACCGATTTGAAGGTCATGTGCTGTGGTGAAATCTTTCCAACCTCTGGTGAGTGTCCTGTCTTCTTGTATCACTTCCCAAGTTTGATCTGAAGCGTCTGATCTTAGTTTCCATGTTTTCTGGTTCGTCTTCCCTTCTATGTGCTTTGAGAAGAAGGCAAGTGGTATTGTCTACAAGAAAAGGCAAAGTTAATCAAACAAGAAATACATCTAATCAAGAAACGCATGTAAACAAATAGAGAGAGTGAGGTTCTTACGACGCCACTTTGGAAACCAGGAAGCAGCGGCTTAAAGAAATGAGGTTCATGTGGATTCGCCATCTGCAAACAAGAAACGAATGTAAACAATATCAGTATTGAATTGATTCCCAACTCCTTTTGAAATCCTAATTTCAAACCAGAAGAACCCAAAATCGATGCTAAGCCCAAAATTCGAATTAAAACCCTAATTACAAACGCAACAAACCCCCAAATTGTGTTCGAACCCTAAGTTGAAACGATATCGATTGAACATGCAAACTAATATATATCGATGAATCTACCTTGTTCAGTCGACGGAGACAAATCGCCGTCGTTCGCCGCGGGAATAGCCGTCTGTTGTCGCGGGATTCGCCTTCGCTTCGTCGAGAGAGCAATCGCCTTTCTTCGTTGGGACTTTTTTTTTCTGCTTCGGTCGAGAATGACCAGTGTTTTACGCATAACCAAACCGAAATCTCTTCCATCCATTCAAAACACGCCACGTACCCTAAGGATCAAGTCCTAAAAATCCTTAATAACGTATCAATCCTTACTCCTATTAACCAAACAACTATTATTATAATCTTCCTAACCTATGATTAAACGCCAAAGACCCTGCATGTACCTCCGTTGCGGACGCTCTAATTATGCTCTAACAAGAAAGTTATTATATGTCAAAGTGTGTTTGATAGATTGACTATAAAGTCTATAATATAAATTATCAAATTACTCAACTGTTAACTTGGTCGCTGCCATCTGATGTGATAACGACATGGTATTGTTGTCTTCTTCTTTTTTTTAAGTCTTTTTATGTAACAATGAATCATTGATTCTACTAAAAGGAGTTCATAACCAAACTGCTCGTACATAGACTAGACATTCAATTACAGCCGAAACCCGCTTCCCGAGTCCGCCCGATCCTAAATTATCGGGTTTGTACTTAATTTTATAATCTCTAAGAAAATTAAACTTTTCGAACTAAACCTATTTGGGCTTTGGATATTTTGGGATTAAACCTGTTTGGGCTAGGATCGGCTCGAAAACCCAAAACTTTATATTTTAGTTAAAATATTATCATTCTTACGATCAAAGCCATTATTAATATTGATATATTAATTTAATATTTTTGATACAAACTCTAATAAAGCAAATATGAAAGTTGTTAATGCACTTTATTGTTTGATCATTAAAAGTGTCACATTTTAAAATTTGCAAATGTACTTTGTCTTTTTATGTACAACATGTTTTCTTTAAAAAAATACAAAGTATGAAACGTTTCACGTTTGACAATGTTTATCATAAATTTTGTTCTCTTATATATTTAGTTTAAATTTATATCTGATTATTTAAATCTTACTAAATGTGGTTTGTTTATGATATGTTTTTAAAGCATACAAAAAAGTAAAACATTTTTGATAAAGAAAAAAGTTTAAATTCATTTTATGTTTTAAAACAAAAAGTTAAAACCGATTTTTTTATGAAAATTCACATATATTAAACGATAGAAGTGACAATAACAAATTATTTTTCGAAAAACCTATAAAGATTGGATCGGGCTTTCAATTCTAAGCCCAATATATTTCCAGACCGGCGGACTTAAATATTTACGGGCATAACGGGTTTGGACCGGGCCGGTTCTAGTTGACAATCAGACGCATGAAAATACATACTGCGGAATTACACTTGAGTAAATAAACTATTAATAAATTTTAAAAAACTTCATAAATTAAAATTTTCGTATATAAGAGAACCGAACTCAACGCGTAAGATACTCGTTTAAGGTACACTTAAACCACTCGGCCAAAATAACCCTCCGTTCTTTTGAACGTACAAATCCAACGGTCCAGATTCGATCCCCTTTTCTTCTCGCTCTTCTTTTTTTTTCGACTAAAAAGGATTTTTTTAATTAAACTGTAAAAGGGAAATACAAATACTTAACTTAAGTAACGGTTCAGGAGGTACATTAAATCTAGAATAATCATGATAATCATAAGACTTCTTGGCCAAGGCATCTGCGGCTTGATTCTTCTCACGATGAATGAAATCAATAGAGCACAGTGGAAGTTTGCTCATCCAATGCCTAATTTCCGTTAGTAAATTCCCCAGTTCCACACTGTCAAGTCCCTGATTAATTATGTCGACCAAACCTTTACAATCATTCTCAAACCAAACCTGTCTCCAACCACTACTCCATACAAACTGAAGGGAAAGAAGGAAAGCCGCTGCTTCTGCTTGGAAAGCAGAATGAACATTATGAACCTGCGGTGTACCTGCTGCAAAATATTTACCTTCATAGTCCCGAAGGATCCAGCCTATACCAACACAATGAGAAGATACCCGGAAACTGCTATCAAAATTGAGTTTGTACCAACTTTGAGGAGGAGGTTCCCAATGATTTGAAAAGTTCCTTATAATTCTAACTTGATTATGTTGAGCCTGACCCCCTTCGTAGCCTTGCGCTTGAATCCATTCCTGTAAACCAAGTAAGCTCTTTGAGAAAAGGTCTTATGCACTACAAGAAAACGTGAGAGTAACGACTACCATTTACGACTACAAATGTGTAGGCGTAAATTAACTTCGACATTACGTCTAACTTACGACTATGTTAAAGTCCGTCGTAACTTAGACATAATTTTGCTATTAAAAGTTTTAGTCGTAAACTAACTTCGCATTTACGACCACACTTTCATGTAGTCGTAATGTGGTCGTAAATGTACGACTAAATTACATCGACAAGCTACCATATGATTACCGACCAATTTACAAGAAACATAGTTGCACATTCGTGGTTAAGTTATTATCAAACATAAATATGTTATTTATTATATAATTAATGAAGTTATATATTTATAAATATATGTTGATGATCCAGGTTGATTGTAATGATCCATTCTATCCTCAGTGGTTTCACGAATTGATACAAGGTCCGGTCGCTAAGGTCACCACAACATCTATGTATTTCACACGAGGCTACACTTTTCACACTTACAAATATGGAAGTCGGCGAGCAACAATGAACTATGGAGAATGTGTGAAAGGTGAAACTGATATCTATGGAATCTTACAAGAGATCATCGAAGTGGAGTTCCCCGGCCTTGTGAAGCTGAAATGTGTTCTCTTCAAATGTGACTGGTTTGACCCCACCATCAATAGAGGGGTTCGATATAGCAAGTTTGGAGTTGTTGGTATAAATGCTACACGGAGGTACAACATATTTGAACCCTACATATTGGCATCTCAAGCAGATCAAGTTTGTTTTATTCCATACCCGAGGATCAGACAATTTGGAATATCTTGGTTAGCCGCTATAAAAGTTACACCTCGGGCCCGAGTCTTGTGACTGATGAACAACCGCCTTTACAAGAAGATGTCGTAAATGAAGTAGAAGTACCTGAGCAAGCTACAAATGATATCTTACTTGTTGATCCACACAACCAGGGATATGAAGAACTTCCAGACCGATAGCAACAGACGAAGCCAACGAAGATGAATTTGAAGAAAATGATGAAGTGGATGATGTTTCTGATGACGAGTGATCGAGTTTGATTATGTTACAGTGTTTGTGTTTTATTATATGATTAACCTCTTTGTATTGCATTACAAATAATATATAACTTATTATCATGTTTGCTCAATTATATATGAACTTAGTTTAAAAAAAAAAATCTTTGTACTTTGGGGTTGAAGTGTATAAAACTTATGATGTTTGGGTTTGGGGTTTCGGTTTTAGGGTATAAACACAAAACGAAGCTAAGTAGTCGTAAAGAACGACTAATCTTAATTCTTCCCACATTGGTCCCTAATTGGTCGTAAAGGACTTCGTCCCACATTGGTCGTAATTTTAATTCTTCTTTACGACTATTAGTCCTTAATTGGTCGTAAATAAAAAAATTATTTAGTCCCTAATTGGTCGTAATATTATTTGGTCCCCCATTGGCCGTAAATTTACGTCTCCTTTACGACCGCTAGTCTCTCATTGGTCGTAATATTACAACCCAATTACGACTAACACCAAAACTCTGTATATACTCAGACCTCGCGAAGCCATTTGGTTGCTCATTCCCTTCTCTCTAACAACGACTTCCCTCTCTCTCTAGGTAAGTTTTTTTTTGTTTAGTTTTAGGTGGTTAGTTAGGTGATTAGATTAGGTATGGAATTAGTTTAGGATAGAAGTATATTAGGATGGAGTTAGATTATGATGGAATTCGAATAGGTTTAGATTATTTTTATATAAAAATTTTGAATTGTTTATAACCATCTATTTTTTTGGTTTTTTTCTTCAGATTGACGATATTGCTATGGCTGGCGGTAGAAAGAGACTTAGAAACCTTGCGCCTAGAAACTCTTACGAGAGTACCTTTCTCGGACAGCCAGATCCATCAGCTTCTACCTCCGGCACATCATCCGACTTCTTCGACGAAATAAACTTTAATGCTTAGTTTTTTTGGTTTTAATTAATTTGCATTTTGAATGTTTTATATTATGGATATTATTATGTTTACGAATGTTAGATATTTTCTTTTAATTTTATCAAAATTTTAAAAATTAAGTCAAACTAAATTTAAATATTTGATTTTAATTAATATATAAAATTCGTAAATAAATACAAAATTCGAAAATAAATAAGTAAATTTGGTCAAATTTACAGCCGATGAACATCTAAAGTCGATGTAAAGTAGTCATTAACATTAGAAGTAAATTGGTCGTAAAGTTACGACCAGTGTACGACTAATATGTCTAGTCGTAATATTACGACCAATGGGCCTCTAATAATTAATTACGACCAGCTTCTAACGACCAATCGATTTTCGAAGTTAATTGGTCGTAATGCCCATATTACGACCAACTAGCTACTAATACTGTAGTCGTTAAAGTCTTGTTTTCTTGTAGTGGTGGTTGTACATTCCTTTTATTAAAATGAAAGTCATTTCGCGATTTCCATAATGCCCATAAGATCTGAAGCGGTCGTAATCGAATGCCATCTTGAACGTCTCTAGTGCCTGCAAGATCCAAACATATCCTTATATTTGTCTAAAGCACATTTGAGGGATTAAACAAGTCTCGAATATCACTAGCCCTCCAGACAGCCCTAGCATATTGACATTCAAAGAAGAGGTGATTGATACTTTCTTCCGCAACACAACATTTTTGGCAAATAGGATTTACCTGTATACCACGCGTCTGAAGTCTTGTTGCCACCGGGAGTGCTCTAAAAATTGCTCTCATATCAAATTCTGTATTTTAGGATACATCTTTATGTTCCGTAATTTCTTTTTAGAGTTATATCCCCTGGACATAGTAGATTATCAGTATCATCTTCATCCTCTTCAGCTTCATGAGAAGCTACCCAATATCCTGATTTTTTAGAATAGCGAGTCCTTAGCGTAAGGCCATACAAATTTATCTTTAAGAGCAAAACGTGAAAGCCAAATTGTTTGAGCTAGAGTGAACATCGCTTTCAATTTATTTTTGTTCCATGTCATTGTTTCCTCTGTCCAAAGCTCACAGACTTTCATTTTTTCCGGAGTGAACATCTCTTCCAATTTATTTATGTTCCATGTCATTGTTTCCTCTGTCCAGAGCTCACAGACTTTCATATCATCATTAGAGCCAAAGTAAGTTGGATTACGAGTAATTCGACGAGGAGGAACAACGGGTAACCATTTGTCTGTCCAGACATTAGTATCATGTCCATTACCAATCTGCACACGAAGACCTTTAAGAAGCAAATCCTTTCCAGCTTGAATTGATCGCCATCCATAGTGTTGGGATTTGGGACTACGTCAGAAAATCCATCAGGGACTTCGTCAGGATTGGTGATGGAAATCAAACAAGATTGAGTAGCTTAAACCAAGACAAGGACGTCATGTTAGGAAAAGGAAATGTCACTTTTATCGAGATATGGAAGTCGGCAGGATCATGAAAATATTACTTTCATGGAGTTATGGAAGTTGCAAGTATTTTGGAATATTTCCTAATAGGTTTATGGAAAGGGGTGAATGCCCTAATCCGACTAGGTTAACCTAATAGACTCCTACTATATAAGAGGAGCTCGTGTGTTCTATTATCTCTTGTCCTTTATGAGTCCTTGAGAAGGTCCTTTGTGGCCGGTCCTTTGAGACCAAGCAAGCCGGCTTGTGGCTTGTGTGTGTGAGAGAGAGGTGTTATGTCTTTGTACTTGAGATTATAGTGAATTGCCTCATAGCCAGGCCCCAGGGACGTAGCCACATCTAGGTGAACCCTGGGTAATCAATATTGGTGTATATCTTCTATGTTTATTCCGCATTCTTCTTCCTATCTCCATTATTCTACAAACTCAACTTTCTTACTGACGTCGTCGAGTTCGTCAGAGAGTGTATCAGAGTTTGTGTGTTTGATTTTGGATCTTGAGTCAAACAGTTTTCACCGTTGTGGTTCAACAAAGTGGTATCAGAGCCTTGGTTGGTGTCGTTGTCAATGGAGAAGTCAAGAATTGAGGTGGAGCGTTTTGATGGGAAGGGTGACTTCTCATTGTGGAAGAAGAGGATGCTTGCACATCTGTCTGTCCTTGGTTTAAAGGATGTGTTAGAAGAGTCTACGTCACCTTTTGTATCGGCGATTCAGAAGGAGGAAGACGAAGATGTTTACAGGGAGAGATTGGCGAAAGAGGAAGCTGAAAAGCTTGGAAGATCAGAGACGGCGATGAATCTGATCAGCCTCAGTATGGGAGATCATGTGTTAAGGAAGAACAAGTTGTGTACTTCAACGGCTTCATGATCTGCACTGGAGATGTTATATCTTTCTAATACTCCACTGGATATAATTCACTTGCATCACATACTATATACCTTCAAGATGGTTGTACTCTGAGTATGAGAATATTGATGGCTTCTTGAAGATTGTGTGTTACCTGTCAAGCGTGATTGTAACTGTGTCAGAGGAGGTGCAAGGCGGTTCTGTTGTTGAATTCGCTACCTTCACAGTTCAGCTCTCTCAAGAAAACGCTTAAGTACGACAAGGATGTTTTGTCGTTGGAAGAGGTGACGGGTGCTGCAAGGTCTATAGATCAAGATCTTAAAACCTCTAGGGTTTCACATGATGTTGGTGAATGATATTATGCTAGAGGCGAGTCTGAGAAAAAAGATCTTGTGAGGAATGTTTGGGGTCAGTTCTAGATCAAGCTCAGGGTCAAGAATTACCTGCTGGTTCTGCGAGAAGCAGTGGTACCAGGAATTACTGTTATGTACAAAGAAGAAGTATGGTAAAGAAGATGAAGCAGCGGTTGTGATGGGTCCTGATTCAAAGGGTGATGCACTATCGGTAATAGATATGAAGCGTCATGATTCAAAGGGTGATGCGCTATCGGTAATAGATACGAAGCATCATAATTCCAGAGGGTGATGGACTATCGGTGACAGATAAGCAGCGTCATGATACATGGGTGATTGGTTCTGGATGTTCTTACTACATGACATGAAGGAAGGATTGTTTTTCACATGTTTTCAAGAGTTGACTTCAGGGAAAGTACTTCTTGGTAATAATTGCATGGTAGGAGTGCAATGGATTGGTACAATCAACAAAGCTTATGAAGGCTTTGAGACATGGGAAGGCTATGTTTTACAAGCATGGTAAACTAGCTCTCCGGAGAACCTTGTCTGGGTCATTATACCTAGTAGATGGAGAAACTGCGTCAGGTGAAAATCACAGTGGCGGGAAGAAACCATCAATGGATGAGACAGTCTTGTGTCATAGACGTCTTGGGTACATGTATATGAGGAACCTACAAATTCTGGGCCCAGAAGGGGGTGATTGATAAAGAGGACGATTGAAGTTTTGGAGTTCTGTGAAAGTTTTGGGAAACATGATACATGTAAAGCTCTCAGGTATGTACATACGGTTTTGTGTGTGGATCTCCAAATGTAACTTCAAGTCTGGTGTGGATGTTACCCCCAAGGTTACCTTGAATGTTGCCATGTGGTCTTGTTGTCAAAAGTCTTATTAACCAGGGGAGTTAAGCGGCGTGTTCCGTTGGTACAAACGGCGGTGCAAGATGGGTGTCGGGTTTCGCTGGAAGGTTAAAGAATCACTAGTTTATGTGGTCCTTGGTTTAGGAGGGTGGTTATAATAATTTAATCCACAGTTTTATATTATCGATGAGGACACTGCGTCAGACCAGAAGTTGAGACTTCAGGTGGAGCTGTGATGAAACAGCTGATATAGTTGTTGACGTAGAAGGTGAACAAGGTGATACTGCATCAGACCGGAAGTTGAGACTTCAGGTGGAGCTGTTGACGAAACAGCTGACATAGCTATTGATGCAGATTGAACAAGGTGAAATTCTTGAAGGATGTCGGCTAGGTATGGACAGAGTATGGAGAATAATAGTGCCACCTGCACGGTACTCTGAATCCGAGGATATAGCAGGTTTTATGCTATATGTAGCTGATGAGGTATGTGCTAAAGAAACTCAAGACTATCATGGAGCGATGAGCAGCGGAGAAAAATGGTCAATGGGGTGAATCATAGGGTGAAGAGGTGACTTCACTGGATAAGAGCAAAACCTGGAAACTTGTGAGAAGGCCTGAGAAGCGTGAAGCGATTGGCTGCAAGTGGATGTGTTAAACTGGAGTCTGGTATAACTGGTGTCTGGTATAACTGGTGTTGTAGAAGCCTAGGATCGAGGCTTGGTTAGTTGCTAAGGGATACTCTCAAAGAGAGGGTATTGATTATCAAGGTGTGTTCTCACCCATCGTGAGACATGTATCTGTGAGGTTTTCTGCTACAGAGAACCTTGACTTTGAGCTACTGGTGTAAACCGGTGCTTCTTCATGGATTAAGTGAAGAAGAGTTTTACATGAAGCAACTAGAAGGATTTCAGCTTAGTGGAAAAGAGAATCACGTTTGTCTACTTCAGAAGAAATTGTCTGCCTTAGACGATGCTGAAGCATAGACAGGTATGGAGGATATTCCATATGCTAATGCTATCGGAAGCAAAATGTATGCTATAATAGGCACGAGGTGTGATCTGGGACATGCATTGGGGTTGGTTAGCAGGTTGATTAGTAAGCCTGAGATGATTCATTGGACTGAGCGGGTATGGAGATACCTCACTGGAATACAAGATCAGACTATGCTTAAGAATGAAGCGTTTATGGTTGAAATATTTTGTGATTCGAATCTTTTGCTTCTGTTTTTGGACAAAAGATTGTTGATCTCGGAGTATTTTTTACATGGCTGGTGGTGATACAATCAGCTGGAGATCAAGACTACAAACTGTAGTGACTCTGTCAACGACTGAAGCAGAGTGTATGGCGCTAGTTGGAGGTGTCATAGAAGTGGCGCTGGTTGGAGGTGTCATAGAAGGAATGTGGTTAAGGGGCTTAGTTGAAAAGCTTGGATTTAAGCAAGACACGGTGATGGTATCGTTTGACTCTCAATTTCACTGTTTTTAGCAAAAGAACAATGTGGATCATGAGAAGACTAAGCACGTCAGCAGAAAGGTGCACTTCATCGGGATATCGCTCAAGGTGATGCAAGTATGTAGAAGTTTTGTACTTCAAGGGATCCTGTTGATTTTGTAACCAAGGTGGTTCCTGAGTTTGAGGAAGCTGTTAATTTCCTTGGGATGGCCGAGAGCATCGGTGTCGCCTGGAAAAGCATGAGTTTGATTAACCTAAGTAGTGGATCATGTTTGATGTCATCAAGGTGGAGTTTGTTGGGATTCAGGACTACGTCAGAGAATCCATCAGGGACTTCGTCAGGATTTGGTGATGGATATCAAACAGGATTGAGTAACTTAAACCAAGACAAGGACGTCATGTTAGGAAAAGGAAATGTCACTTTTATGGAGATATGGAAGTCAGCATGATCCTGGGAATATTACTTTCATGGAGTTATGGAAGTTGCAAGTATTTTGGAATATTTCCTAATAGGTTTATGGAAAGGGGTGAATGCCCTAATCCGACTAGGTTAACCTAATAGACTCCTACTATATAAGAGGAGCTCATGTGTTCTATTATCTCTTGACCTTTATGAGTCCTTGAGAAGGTCCTTTGTGGCCGGTCCTTTGAGACCAAGCAAGCCGGCTTGTGGCTTACGTGTGAGAGAGAGAGATGATATGTCTTTGTACTTGAGATTATAGTGAATTGCCTCATAGCCAGGCCCCCACATCTAGGTGAACCTTGGGTAATCAATATTGGTGTCTATCTTCTATGTTTATTCCGCATTCTTCTTTCTATCTCCATTATTCTACAAACTCAACTTTCTTACTTACGTCGTCGAGTTCGTCAGAGAGTGTATCAGAATTTGTGTGTTTAATTCTGGATCTTGAGTCAAATAGTTTTCGCCGTTGTGGTTCAACACATAGGATGGATTACTAGTACAAGTTGACTGTAAAAATGTCAACTTGTTATGATATCTAATTATCTACCTTTGTAGATACGAGCAAGAAGAAATGTCTTAGGCCAGTTTTGAAAAAAAACTTCTAAAAATGTCTTTACATTTGTGCTTTGATTTCGGAAATAGCATTAGATTTTCGCAAGAAGTAAAAAGAAACACCAACAAAGAATAGAATCTTGGTCCAACTTTTTTCCGTATAAAACGCACGACCTTCCCGCTTTTGAACCGTACAAATCCAACGGTCCAGATTCCATCTTTTATCTCTCTCGCTTTTCATCATCAAAACGCAGTTTGTCGCTCCCCACTCCTTTCGCCTCCTCCTTCTCTCTTTTAACCTACAGAGAGAGAGAGAGGGAGATAAACCGAATCAAACAAAAAAACTCTCCGATCTGAGATATCACAATGGCAGTTTCATCGCGCGAGGACTACGTATACATGGCGAAGCTCTCCGAGCAGGCCGAGAGGTACGAGGAGATGGTCGAATTCATGGAGAAGCTCTCCGCCGCCGCAGACGGCGCCGAGCTCACCGTCGAGGAGCGCAACCTCCTCTCCGTCGCGTACAAAAACGTGATCGGCGCCCGCCGCGCTTCGTGGCGGATCATCTCCTCGATCGAGCAGAAGGAAGAGAGCCGCGGCAACGACGACCGCGTCAAGACGATCGGCGACTACAAGGCGAAGATCGAGTCGGAGCTAGCGGGAATCTGCGAGGGGATGCTGAAGCTGCTCGAGTCTGCGCTCGTCCCTTCCGCCGCTTCCGAGGATTCCAAGGTTTTCTACCTCAAGATGAAAGGCGATTACTATAGGTACTTGGCTGAGTTCAAGATCGGTAAGGAGAGAGATGATGCCGCTGATAACACTCTCTCCGCTTACGAATCTGCTCAGGTTCGTCTTCAGATCTGGTGGACTCTTGATTAGGTTGTTGGATTAGATTTAGATTCTGCGATGTGTAGAAGTTGTCCAATTAGATTTAGATTCTGCGAGGTTTTTGATTTAGGTTGTCGGATCTGATTCTTGATTAGGTTGTTGGATTAGACCTAGATTAGTTTCTGATTCTGGATTAGGTTTAGATTCTGCGTTAAAGGAAGGTTATGGCTATGGATTTTGATATTTGCAGGAGAATGCGAAGGGGCTAGCTCCAACTCACCCGATCCGTCTTGGTTTGGCATTGAACTTCTCTGTGTTCTATTACGAGATCCTCAATTCTCCGGATCGTGCTTGTAACCTCGCTAAAACGGTAAAACTAATTTTTGACCAACATTTCTTTGGATAATCAAGAAAAGTAAGTGTTGTTCTTGTTTCTCTGTTTGGGGGTGTATGGTTTTAGGCTTTTGATGCTGCCATTGCTGAGTTAGACACGCTAGGGGAAGAGTCGTACAAGGATAGCACTTTGATCATGCAGCTTCTACGTGACAACCTCACTCTCTGGACATCCGACATGCAGGTTTGCTTATCCTCTCCCTCTCTCTCTCTCTCTTTTACACATTGTAACGGTTGTAGTAATCATTGCGTATTTATTTTGTTGGTGTGGATCAGGATGAAGCTGCAGATGAGATCAAGGAAGCAACGCCTCCAAAGCCAACAGAGGAGCAGAAATGATATGAATCTTTTGTTAGGGATTGAATGAAACCATCTTTCTTCGTCAATAGTTGTGTCTAATCAAAGAGGTGTGTGTCCCTCTCTCTTTCTTTCCTTGGTGAAGTTACACTCTCCTTTTGTTTTTTACCCTTTTGGATCGATTTCGATTTCGATCATGAAAGTTTCTTTTCATGTGATTTAGGAAATAAATAACAATTTTTCAAGCAGAATTAACGATGTTTATCAAATCTTCTGTTTATAAAAAGAAAAGTAGTCTTTTGTTGAAGCAAATGAGATGACTATGTCAATTAGAAAAATGGAGATAAAAAACACAAAAAGAAGCAAAAGTTACAAAAACCTCCCTCCTTTTATCTTAATCATTTAAACCAAAAACAACAACGAAAGGGAAAAACAAGAAACGCTAAACGCTCCGATAGCTGAGAAGGCTTTATGACGGTATAGTCCCGAAACCATGATAATATGGCCAACCTACACTACCGCAAGGTAAAGCCGCAGGAACAAGGGGTGGAATGTTGTGAGAATTAGACCAGCTAAATAGACTTTCGGAGGGCAAATACCCCGGAACTAGTGGTACCATGTTTTCAGATCCTTGACCATTCGGATAACTGGGCCAGTATGGATTCCAAGATGGTAATGTCGCCGGAACAGGTCCTGGAATGTTCTCAGATCAGTGGAATATTCTCAAAATCGAAAAGCATTCTGATAGTTAAAGCGAATTTAGTAAATTACCATATGCATTCGGATAAAGACTTCGCGTTGCTGGGATGTTTCCTGATCGTAAACCATGTGCAGAACCGGTCCTATTCAGACTTTCCGAAGGTGAAGTCGTCGGCTGTGGCAGTGGAGTTTGCTCCGATCGTAAACAATGCGAAAAGTTGGGCCAGTTTAGATTATCCGAAAGTAAAGTTCTCGGAAATGGTGCCGAATCGTTCAGAGCATTAGGGCAGTCTAGAATATCGTACGATGAACTCACCGGAACTTGTGGTGGAACGTTCTCCGGTTGTTGCTCCTCGTCAATAGTTATGAACGGTTCATCGAAGGGAGACCATGCCGAGAAATCTTCCATGTTCGAATCGTCTTGGGTCATACGGTTCTCAAAGGCAGCCACCGGAGCTTTCATCGACTCTTCTTCTAGCGACGGTGGCGAAGGTGGTGATGTTTCAAATGTTGAGGTGCTCAGGGCGTTGTTCCTAGTCAAAGCCGCAGGGTAACCATAAAGTAAAGGGGTAATACCATCGCCATTTCGGCTGATGGGCTGAGTTTAGCTAACCTGAGCCAGTGGCTGATGACGGAGGCTATTCAGACCCCGAGAGAATGGAGTAGTGCCACAGAGTATCAGAGCCTTGGCCTTGAATCCAGCTCCGTTGGCCCTGTCCATGTACGCGGCACGGCTCTCGTAAATCGGCTTCTTGTTTTTCCCCATTGCCATCTTTCTCTCTTTGTATTTTATTTTATTTTTCTTGCGTTTAATCTCATGAAATTACCAGACATAAATAACAAATGTTTTCATGTTTAGTCAGGGTCCAATTAATTAGATTCCTAAAACACACTTGTTTTTTTTTATGTGTTCTTTAGGTTTGGCAACCAAATTATGTTTTATGTTTATTCCTTTTACTTAATTCTACATTTAATGTTCCAACTCATTAGTTAGATTTCCAAAAAAGACTCTCGGTGTGTATATGTGATATAGGAGGTTTAGCAAACAAATTATGGTTCTCTAGTTTTTATCTTTTAACTGAATTTGAATTAAGAATTTAACCGCCCACAATTTAATTTATCATTTAATAGTCATGTTACATTTTTGTGATTAAATATATACTAAATCTTATAAATTCGTTTTTAATTCTGATGTTCAAATTATTAATTAGATTACTAAAAGCAGATGTTAGAAAAAAAGATTACTGAAAACACTTTTGACCAAAATAAAATATTTTCAAAACATTTGGATTGTAAAAGGCAATATAGGTTTTACTAAACAAATCACTCCCACCGTTTTTAGTAATCACATTTGACAATCGAATATTATCTAACATTCATGTTGCTTTTAGGCTTAGCAACCACGTTATTTTTCCCTTCCTTTTCTTTTATTTCCTTTTTGGGTTCTAACCGGTGACTAGGGCTGGACAAAAAATCTGAATCCGAAGAACCAAACCGAACCCGATCCGAAATAATAGTACAAAACCCGAACCAAAATTGATTAAATATCCGAACGGGTTCAAAATTTTGGTATTTAAAGAACCGGAACCAAACCCGACGAAATGCTGACATGAATAGAAAAGGAACAATGTCTATAATGATAAGCGTGAAGCTCTCTTAAAGAGACCCGAACCAAAATATTTCGGGTACCCGAATGTATCCGAAATAGATTTCTATACTTCCCTATATAAATATATTTTAGATTTTTTTTGTAACACATATTTTAGATATTTAATGTCTATTAAAAACATCCAAGATACATAAGATATTTTTAAATTTTCCAAAATACTTGAAAATATATATAAATAGTCAAAAGTAAATGTCTAAAATAGCTAAAGTATACTTAAAACACCAAAAATACTTGAAAAATCTATTGATTATCTATCCAAATATTCAAACCAAATCAAATTATATGTTAAGTTTAGGTATTTTGACATATGTTATTCAAATTTGTATGTAATATATTATGTTGTTTATAGATTTTGAGAAATGTAAAGTATATAATGAATTTTAAAATTTTAAAAATAATTTTAATGGGTTATCCGAACCCGTACCGAACCCGCAAAGATCATAACCGAATCCGAACCAAAACTTAGAAATATCCGAATGGGGCTGAAATCTTTGACTCCGAAAACCCTAAACCCGAATAAACCTGATCCGAACCCGAATGGATACCCGAACGTCCACCCCTACCGGTAACCATTAAAATAAGACGAATATCAAACCATCCAACTCATCCATAAAGATCTTGAAATCCACAAGGACTTTAGACAGAAGGCTAGAACCATGTCCATTTGATTGTTGGCATATATAGACATAGTTAGGACATCATAATAATAAGATTAGGATTTATCCTACTTGTAGTTATCTATAGTGTTATCAATAATACTCAGACTTTACATTCAGAAATTCTTTGAGCATCTCTAATAATTAAAAATTAGAAAAGATTCTAAAAAAAATATATTTTAATTGAATAACTAAATTTTTTATTTTTTTTAAATCTTAATATACTAGTTACATAATACGTGGAAGATAAAAGTTTAGAAATTGTTTTAGAACCTTTTTCACTCTTTCTCCTATTTTCTTTTTCTATTTCTTTATTTTTAATAGTGAGATTATGATCAAAGAAACTCTATTGGAAGTGGTCTTAGATGTCCAACGATGGATACAATACTGTTAATTGACTCTGGAAGGGAATCAATACTCATAAAATATGTGCTCCTTTTAACTCTTCTTACTCGACCCTCCACCAGCTCAATATATTTTTTCCATTGAATTAATCTGTCTATATTTTCATTTTCTTACGAATAAAGTTAGGCCGTCACGTCCTTCTCATAACACTACTCTATTAGAAATCGATAAAACTTAAGGGAATCGTTTTACATGGACAAGTGAGTCTCTCTCTCTCTCTTTCTCTCATTTCAACTCAATCATTGTTCATTATCACGATCATAATCCATCATTCACCATGGACAAGACATCTTCAGTTTCCATCCACGAAGGAAAACCGATTAGATGCAAAGCAGCACTATGTAGAAAAGCAGGAGAAGCTTTGGTCATAGAGGAGATCCAAGTTGATCCACCTCAAGCTTACGAAGTTCGAATTAAGATCTTATGCACTTCTCTTTGTCACACTGATGTTGCTTTCTGGAAACTAGAGTGGGTAAGTTTACTCTATATAACCCATATGTTTGCATAGGAAAGTAAACGCAGACTATAATTCCCCGTTGACTTTTTTTTTCCAGGGACCTCTTGCAAGGTTTCCTAGGATTCTAGGACACGAAGCAGTCGGGTGTGATTAATTCTCACATACTTAGAAAATGAATTAATATCAAGAACTAGCATTTTAGTATAGCCTAATTACTTAATTTTTTTTTTTTAATTGGGATTTTAACCTAGTGTTGTGGAGAGCATTGGAGAGCTTGTGGATGGATTCAAACAAGGAGATGTTGTTTTACCAGTGTTTCACCCTCACTGTGAGGAATGTAGAGACTGCAAATCCCCAAAGAGCAACTGGTGCTCGAGGTTTTGCGACGATTTTGTATCAAACACGAGGCGATATGGAATGGCTTCCAGGTTTAAAGATTTCTCGGGAGAAGATATTTACCATTTTTTCTTCGTCTCGAGTTTTTCTGAATACACCGTCGTTGACATCGCACATCTCGTCAATATCTCCCCTGAAATCCCCGTTGATAAAGCGGCCTTGCTCAGCTGTTGCGTCTCCACAGGTAAAAACTACCATCTTCATTTCATATTCATATTCGTGTTTGGGTTTGATTGTGATATTATAATTTTATCCGAGGTTAAAACGTTAACGGAAGTAGAAATTAAGGGTTAGATAAATATAAATTAAATTAGAAGTTAGATAATGGATTGATGGTGCGTCACGTGGAAACAGGAGTTGGAGCTGCATGGAAGGTGGCTAACGTGGAGGAAGGTTCCACCGTCGCTATCTTTGGCCTTGGGGCTGTTGGACTTGCGGTACAGATTTTTTCTGTATAGAAACATAAGCTACAACATGAACGATTAGTAGTTTATTTGCGAATCATATATAGTGTTCTATGATTGCAAAGACTAAATAAAAAAGTGAACGATTAGTAGTTTATTTGCGAATAATAGTGTTCAATGATTGAAAAGACTAATAAAAACTGATTTGGTAAAAAGGTTGCAGAAGGCGCCAGGCTACGTGGGGCTGCAAAGATCATCGGTGTAGATCTGAATCCCGACAAATTTGAAATAGGTTTGGTTGGTCTATCTATTTTTATGTGGTCATGGCTTTATATTATATTTTATCATATAAAACACATGTTCAACCATATTTGTTGAGTAGGTAAACGATTTGGTATCACGGACTTCGTCAACCCTGCTTTATCTGGAGAGAAAAAGATTAGCCAAGTTTGTTGATTTATACCTTTTCTATAAAGTTTTCAATTATTTCTTTAGAAGTTAATTTACGCATTTTGGTAATTATGGGAAAAGGTGATAAAAGAAATGACCGAAGGAGGAGTTGATTATAGTTTTGAATGCATTGGTTTAACGTCCTCGATGGAGGAGGCTTTCAATAGCACACGTACGGTACGTTTTTACCGGTTTGACGGTATCTATTGGGTTTACCATCAGTCCATGGCTAAACGGAATATTTTCAGGGATCGGGTAAAACGGTAATTTTGGGGATGGAAAAACAGATGTTACCAATAAGCTTGGGTAGTCATGATCTTCTCAGAGGCAGAACTATATGCGGAACTTTATTTGGTGGTCTGAAACCTAAACTTGATATTCCAATACTCGTGGATTCTTATCTAAAAAAGGTATCATAAAATGAATATTGAAACTTTAGTAATTTATTTATATAAAATTTAGAGTTATTTATTTTCAATGCTTGCTTACAAATGTTGCATGTGGTTTTATATTTCTTGAACTGCAGGAACTTAATCTGAACGGTTTTATTACACACGAGTTAAGCTTTGAGGAAATTAACAAGGCTTTCGATTTATTGGTGAAAGGAGAGACTATTCGTTGTGTCCTATGGATGGATAAATAATTGTTTCATATCCCAAAAACATGTCAAAAAGTTATATACAAATTTATCAAATGTAATTTCTTTTGTTGAGAATTTACTGTGTTGCATCTTCTTAAAAGGTTTATGGTACGGTATACATATATAGCGAAAAAAAAGGTTTATGGTATATAAACTATTTATCCAAAAAAGTAAGAAGTATATGGTGTTGATCGCTTTTCTCTTTCATCAAAACAAGAAGAAGAAAAACTCCATAGCCACTGATCTCCCTCCGTAGTTGGCCGTGCTTCTCACCGTCGCTACGTGAGGGAGGATCTGCTTCTCCTCTTTAGTTTGAGCTAAATCTTGTTTAATTTCGTCTTGTGTTTTTTAAGTTCTTTTGTGAATCGGATCAGTGATTCGATTGTTTAAGTCTCCGGTGACGCGCCTTCTTCCTCGGTGGTCGTCCGGCTCTGTCTCTGGGAAGCGATGGCTCTTTCAGCATCGGTTTTGCCGGCTTTTGTCTCCGGGAGGGGATGGCTTCTCTAGCATCTCGATCGCCGGCTTTTTCTCAGGTAGATCTACCACCCAGAGCGCTTCAGTTGTTCTTCTTGCCTCTCTTTCTAAGTCTCAGAGGACTTTCTCCTCCACTCGGTTGTATGTGGCGTTTGAAAGTATCTTGAATGATTATAATCGATTGTAGGCGGTTGTTAGCTTTGTGGGTCTCGTAGATCCTTTAGTGTGTTTGGTTCATTGGCTCGAGCTTTGAGTATAATGTTCAGGTGGAACAGAGAGTATCCGGTTAGTCTATGCCGTCGACGTTGATCCGTAGAATCATCGTGATAGCTCCGGAGGTTTCGATTACTACACGGGTTTCTGTCCCGTGTTGGTAATGAGTTTTTTTGTGGGCTTTAGGCCCAAGTTTGGCTTTGCAAGTGATCGGTTTGTTTTTGTGCTTTTTATTTATGGTTGTTGTAGTCTCGGACTTGGTTTTTATTTGGGCTTTCGACCCATTAATAAAATTCTAGATGACAAAAAAAAAAAAATGGTGTTGATAGGGGCGGATCTACTTTGTTGAACAAGGTGGGGGCAGCTGCAACAATTACAAATATTTCTATCTGTACATATAAGATAGTGAAACTTAAGCAGCGAAGTTCGTATCATCCTTCACTATGCCCCCACTAAACCACTGATCAAATCCTCGTCAAAACGTTTTACCCTATTTTATTATTATTTTTAATTTTCTTTTTTGGCAATTTATTATCCATGACTTATTATATTCTCTTTTTTCCTTACCTTGTCTTTTTTTAGTTTTTTTTGTTCATCGATTCTTTTTACTGTTTTTAATTTATTTTTCTGATTCTTTGGGCCACATATCATATTCTTTTTTTTTTACGTTGCATTGTTTTAGATTTTTTATTCATTGGTTCTTTTCATTTCAAAATCAATTAATTGTATTCAGTAATTTTTTTAGCAAATAGTTTTAGTAGCTTGATATATCATTTCTCTTCCTTTATTTGTACAATTAATGTCTTTTTGTTTTGTATCATTTTATTAGTTTCTTTTCTTCTTTTGAAATATATAAAATATATATAACATTATCAAATATAAAATTTATATATCTATATATAATTTTTTATTAAAAATATATTAATTAATTATTTTCTACTTCAGCTCAAAATATTTTCAGCACTGTTGTTGGTGTTGAATCTTGATATATACTGTTGAGAAGAAAAAAAGTATGGCAGCGTGGAAGATCCAAAAATCGAGGCCCAGTTCGTGCTAAACTAAAACACTGTCGTTTTGGTCTGTAAGTAGGAAATAACCAGACCAGATAGATCGGTCATGATGAGAGCTTAAAACCTAACGATTAGCTCTCGAGTGTTGTTGTGTGTTATCACCACCTGAAGATTCTCTGTCTCTCCCCCGATCCTCGTCGCTCTCTCGTCCAATGGCGGAAGCTGTGTCTGCTCAAACTCCGTCGCTCTCCGAGGTATTATTCTTCTCCAAGCTGTCTCTCTCTCTCTCTCTCTCTCTCTCTCTCTCTCTGTTAGATCTGATTCAATTCGAGAACCAGCGGAAATTTGATTCATTTATCTATTCATTACATAAAAAAAGGATTGATTTTTACCTTTAAAAAAAAAGATTTTGATTTGGAACAAGAATCTAACAATTGATTTTTATATGGAAGCAATATCATTTGGAGAATGAAGTGAAGCAAGTTAAAGAATCTCCTGAAGAAAGTAGTGAGGAGGAGACTCCTGATGAGATCACGGTATTATTGTAGCTTTGATGCTTGAATCCTTAGTTAATTGAGTTGGCTCATGTTATGTTTCTTTTTTTTTTTTTTTTTTTTTTTTTTTTTTTTTTTTTTTGCAGCTTGAGACAGCTCCTGCTGATTTCCGTTTCCCGACCACAAACCAAACAAGGCATTGTTTCACTCGTTACATCGAGTATCACAGGTGAAAAATACCGATGTTCTTCTGTAATTGAACTTTAAATTTTGTTTTCTCTCACTATGTTCTAAGTCTTGTGATTGATTTTCAAAATCTCCAGATGTGTAGCTGCTAAGGGTGACGATGCTCCTGAATGCGATAAGTTTGCAAAGTTTTATCGATCTCTCTGCCCCAGCGAATGGGTATATATACTTATTAGCTTCCTTCACCTATCTTGAGATTTTTTTACAAGATGTCATGAAAACTATCTTCTTGTGTGTGTGTGTGTTTGTAGGTTGATAGGTGGAACGAGCAAAGAGAGAATGGAACTTTCCCTGGTCCTCTTTAAGACAACTCCTCCTTCCTCGAGAAGAATCATATATCTTCCTCTTTTGCTGTCTGCAGAGTTTCAATAAAATGTCAGAAGACTTCAACATTTTTTATAATCTCAATTTTATTTATTTATTTTATCTATAAGTTTTGTGGGGGATCATCTAGTTCTGATATGTTGTTCTTCCTGATCATATATGTTTCCATGGCGAGCTTCTATTTTTAGCACCGTCTAATGGTTAGTTAGTCTTCCAATCTAAAGAAATATTTGAATTGATATATAATAAGTTTCATCTCATATTATTTAGTATAATCGTTTTTGTAAGAAAATAATATATCAGGTATATATGATGGAATATAAACATCGCTTTTGGTGGAAACAATGTAGTAGTCAGGTGCAGCCATTCGAGTTGAGTGGTTCGGTTCATATTAAGCTCTTCTTTTCTTGCCATTTTTTTCCTTCATTATATTAAAAGGGTTAGTCTTTATTTGAATATTTGAACCCATTAGTTAATAATAATCAACCAAAAGCTACAAACTTTGTAGTAGTACCTAACGAGAACCTCTAGACTGGTTAACCGAGACTCACCACAGTAAATCTCACCAGCAGCTATATGTGTGTGTGTATGCTCCAATGCACCAGCCAGATTTTTAACATAATTTAGTTCCTAATAACTGAATAATTCGATATCCAATATATAGATAGAATAAACAAACAAAAGATAAAGAGAAAGCTGCAAGATACTGAATCTATGCTCAAAACACAAAAAGCTGCTGAAGAGAACAGTATCTTTCTGAAGTCTCACATACGAAGTTTGATTCATATCTATAGGCTTTACTTTTTACTTTTTCTAATAATACGTAGCTCTACCTTTTTGCCTTTTAACCCTAAAAGTGAATATTAGGCTTCTTGTTCTTTGATGGGTCTTCATAATATGCCAATAATCATCATCTCCTTTCTTCCATGAATCCCACGTACCGCTGATTTTGTGTCCCAATATAACTATAACCCCCTCCCCCTCCCCCTCCCCCAAACGTGGATTGCTATTATTATCACTCTAAATTTATAATCTTTTTGTTTTGACATGCTATCTCTCGAGGCAAAAAAATTGGTCGAACTTTTTATCTTATGTTTGGTTTTGGAGAAAAGGCTTTTATTTATGTTACCATCTCCAACCCACTTCTATTTCTATCTCTATATTTTTCCCTAAAATAGAGAAACTCTTTTATAGAAGCGAAAATGCTCCAATGTATGCTTCTATAATAGAGTTCCTCTATTTATAGGGAAAAATATAGAGATATTTTATTTTCACCTCTAAATATAGAGGCAAAAAGTAACTTTCCTCTATATTTTGTTCTAAAATAGAGAAACTCTATTATATAAGCATATATTGGAGCATTTTTACCTCTATTATAGAGATCTCTATTTTAGAGGAAAATATAGAAGTATACATTGGAGATGCTGTTAGCTAGAATACATATTTGGCATAATAATTACAAGAAGGTTTATTTATATAGCGGGTTCGTTTATAGAGTTGTCTATTCATATGGTTCATATCTCGAGGTGAATAGTTTATGCATGTTTGTCATGGTCGGCTACATGATTTTTTTATAAAGATGATCCTATATAAATTTAATCCATAGCTTTGCATTTATTATTTTGGGTTATTAGATAAAAAAGATATTCACATTTGTTGTTCAAAAAAAAAATATTCACATTCAAATCAAAAGTATGAATTACTATGACAGGGTGTTGTTATAAATTTTATTAAAGGATTCGGAGTTGTACTCGCACACTTTCAAAGTTCCAATAAGAGATTTAAAGATGCAAACCTTTTTGAAGAAAAGAGATAGATCCATAATCAATTATTACGTGTAATCAACGTTAACATGTCACATAAAAAACATTAGGCAACTGTATAGTATGACCATTAGCGGCCAATATCACCAACCTGTCGACTTATAAACCATTTATAAGAAACTTCAACCCTTTTTTACAAATACATATGACATAGAATACAGGCTAAAGACAACTGATTGATTACAGATTTACAGGAGACAAAAATGCAACTTCTAAATACATTTAATGAAAAAAGAAACATTGGAAACTAAATAATTTAAGCTAAATCATTACGACTCTTCTTGAATCCTTCGCATGATTTTATTCAAAGCTGTTGCAATGTCGTCCACGGTGGTCAGTTGGCTCCCTTCTTCGACCTGAACAACCCATTTTTAATAAAATAAAAGTATAAATAACGATTCTTGGAAAAAGGTTAAGGCTGACAAAACAATGTAAATTTTATAATAAATTTTCTATTTTGTTAAGAAACGAGATATGAAAGTCTCCTGAAACAAGTGGTGGCCTCACTTGGTTGCCCCCGTACACATTGCATCTACAATTCTGTGACCAGTAAATGTCCACACTACAAAGACTAGTATACTCGTGCATATAGATCGACACATATTCATGTTTGTTTTCTAGGCTGGTCCCCTGATTGTTTCATATTCTTACGGACATGCACCATTATGATACTCAATTAATTTTTAAATAAATATATTAAAATAAATATGGAAAGTGTATACATACCTTGACGCTGATGGAGTAGAGAATCGAGTTGTCCAGAGTGGTGACATTGAGATGAAGAAGAGCGAGTCTTAGGCTCTGTATCGAAGCTACAAGCTTAAGAAGCTGCTTTGGCTTCTTCTTAGCCATTATCTTGATGTTCGCGTGGCCTTCTGCCACCGTCACTTCTATCTCCGCCGGTGAAGATGAGCCTTCCGTTATTGATGATGACTTTGTCGAGTATTGAGGGAAAGAGAAGAAATCCGAGAAGGGATCCACTAACGAGCTAGTGCTAGTGTTAGCTTCGTGAGGTATGGTCGTGGTCCTATTAGGCTCCATAGATTGTAAGATGTGCTCCAATTTCTTAACGTAGTTAATGGCTCCTCCTACTATCGATGCTTGATCTCCCTATACCACAAGAATTCATTCAGAAAAAATCAGATATATAGTTGCGTGGTTCATCAAAGATTGAAAAAAAAATCTTTGAATGTTTGATAATTACATTGGCGTTTTATCACGCTATAGTTGCATACAAGTTACGATTGTTGTTTTTGTTAAGAATTATAACATCATTAACCAACAAAAAAAACATCACAATATTTTCAATCATACTCTTGTCTACTTTTTGTAATATATTTTTTAATAAAAAAAGAGTAGAATAATCTACTGCAAAAGAAACTACCTTACAAGAATCACTTTTTGGTCAAAAACATACTGCAAAAAGGATATACACATATATATGTAGGTATACAAACGCATCCCCCTTGCCTAGAAAATGAGTTTTAACTTTCTTTTTTGTTAAATGTTAAAACTCATTCTCATACTTGACCATCAAAATGAGTTTTGTCTTTTTGGTCTGAAGAAACCTCAAAAGACGCAAAAACTAAGTACTATGCCAAGAAAGTAAAACAAGGACACACATTAGAAAAACCTATGAAGCATAGTGACCAAATGATATATGTCATAAGTGTGTGGGTAATTATAGACTCAATTACCCTTTGAGCATAAGAGGAAGGCATTAGAGAACGGAGCACGGCTAGGTACTCGTTCATCTGTTTACGGCGATTTCTCTCGACAGCGATGTGAGTCATTCTCTGGTTCTCAATATCTTCCACGTTCTTGTTGCTTCTAGTTCTCCTCCTCTTCCTCCTCTGCTGCAGAGGAGGAGGACTCTCCATATCGATGGCGGGAAGACCAAGTTCTTCTTCCAACGAAGGGAGTAAAGGGTATTGATGATAGTCTCGCCATTGACGATCTTCCTCCGTGTCTCGAGCTACTACTACCTCTTCTTGATAGTACAGATCGTGGAACATGAAATATTTGCAAGTGGAGGGGTAACCGAGTGAATCTTGCGGGTATACAACAGACTCTAAAGGCATTTTTAGCTAGAGAATGTTGAAAAGATAAAATAAGAATTATGAGAAAAACGGATTGAGAATCAAGAGAGGGAAAGAGAATGAGAGGATACACAATTTAGACGGAAAGTGTTTGTTGCTCTCTTTTTTATCTTGAGGGGGAAACAAAGGCAAAAGGGTTAAGACCCACTAAAGGAAACTAAGATTGTAGTTAATTATATAAAGATTCCTTTTAAATTGATTTTAGAAAATATTAAACTCTCAAGAATAGTCACCGGCACGGAGGAAGATAATAGGGTGAAAGAGAGTATGGAGATAAAACAAATTTGTATTTGTTTATTGTGGCTCTCCCGGTTCGGTCGATGAAGAGAAGCATTGTGAACAGTGTTTAGAGCATCCGCATTAGCGGTTTTAGACGGGTTCATGGGTTCGATATCTTAGGTCCATAGGGAATAAAAGAAAATGAAAATGAGTTAATTCTGATGAACCGGACCTTACGCGTGAACCCGTATGAAGCGGGTTCAAGCCATGCGTTGTGCTCTCACTGGTTTATCGATTCCGCGTTGAAGAGGAGGAAAGTAGGGCATCCTCGTTAATCGTTTCATTTTCCCTTCTCTCCAAAAATACTAGGGTTTCGCTCTGAGAGGCGATTTATCGTGCGACGACGACTCCCGGAGGTTTTCTGCATCTAATCGACGACAGACTATCTTCTCCACGAGCTCAGGTCAGTATCGAGTAGAGTGACGGTTTTATTGGGTCGATTTTGGGTCGAGAGCCTTTTTTCGATTTTGAAATCAATTTGGGGGTTTCGAATAAGGGATCTAAATCGATATCTGGGTTTCGATAAAGGGTTGTAGCTCATGATGGTGGTTTGATTTAGGGTTCGTTTCTCTGAGATTTCAAATCGAGTTATGGGTTTCGAGTAATGGTTGTAAATCGATTTGTGGGTTTCGTTTTATGGTTTAATTCGTCAAGAGGGAAAACTTTAAGGTTTCGTTTAATCATTATGTTTCGTTATTATGGTTTAATAATTTTGAATTATTTGACAGATGGATCCGGCAGAAGAGAGAAGACATTCAAAGAGGCAAAACAAGCACATCAACATGTTAGGGTTCGTGGCCGATTCAGAATACGGGATTCCTAGAAGGTGTCCGTGTGGTGGGAGACTCATTAATGAGGTTCGCGGGAAGGAGGACTACGACACTCTTCCTGGGAAGCGGTTCTTCACCTGCAAAAACTGCGAGGTAAGTCTGCTTTTTCACCGTCTGATTATCGTTGATGTTTTCCATTATCGAAAAGACTCTGATTATTCTTTATGTTGTAACCAAGGCTGATGGGTTACATTATCGTCAGCCTTGGGTGATAGGTGTGCAGGAGGAGCTCGAAAGGCTGACAAAACGGGTGGAGGAGGCTGAGCAGGTGATGATGGGGGTGTTGAATCTCAGTAAACAGATTGAGACACTTGAGGTATGTGAACATTGTTTAGCTCTTTCATCGCTCTTACATGATAGTTATCTACTTTTATTACCGTGACTAACACATTTTCATTGATGTTTCCATGTTCAGGAAGAGGTTAAAATCCTCTCAAGGCAGGTAGACTACCTCACTGTGCAGGTCGATACCCTCGAGAAGGTCTGCTTCGACTGACAAGCAAAGGTTAGACTCAACTAAACTGTTTCTCTGCTCAGTGCTATGTCTCGGTTGAAGTAGAAGTAGAGCTAGAACTAGAACTAAAGTACAACGAGAACTAGAACTAGAACTTAGAAAAACTAACATTAATTCTCGGTTGAACTTGAACTTATAAAAACTACAACTACAACTATAGGTAAAGTAAACTAGAAGGAGAAGTAGAAGTTGAACTAGAACTTATAAAAACTATCATTAATTCTCTGTTGGTTGGTTGGTTGGTTGCTGTGATTAATGTTCGATTGTACTTAGCCGTAGTTAATTTTTCCCCTGATTTGATGTCTATTAACTGCTCATTGCTATTTAGTTGTTGTGTAATGGCTTCTGTAATGAATGTTTGGTAGGTAGAGTTAGTTTAATTGTTCTCTCATTTCAAAGGTAAAAACTAGTTTAAAAACATAGCAAATCAACCCTTAAAAATCACAGAAACATCTAAACACCAAACGAAACCAAAACACAAAATGGACCATTTTTCCCTTAACTCTCCCAGGTTTGTTAACCTTTTAGCTTCGCAGAGCAGTCCACCAATAGACGTAGACTCTGCTGAGGCAGCTGTTAACTCTCCCGGGTTAGTTAAACCAGCGGAAAGGAGAAAGTGGTCAACCAAAGAAGACATTGTCCTGATCAGTGCTTGGTTGAACACCAGCAAGGATCTCATAGTGAGTAATGAGCAGAAGTTATGAGCGTTTTGGAAGAGAATAGAGGAGTATTTCAATTCAAGTCCTCGGTTCATTGGCTCCCTTCCTAGAGAGTGGAGTCAATGTAAGCAGAGGTGGGGAAGGGTGAATGCGGAGGTGTGCAAGTTTGTGGGATGCCATGAAACCGCTTTGAAGGAGCAAGCGAGTGGCGAAAGTGAGAATGATGTCATGAAGGCTGCGCATAACATCTTCTTAAATGACTACCATGTCAAGTTCACCCTTGAACATTGCTGGAGGGAACTTAGGTTCGATCAGAAATGGAGATCACACTCTCAGTCCAAGGAGAAAAGGAAGGAAGCTTGTGCGGATGTGGTGCCTGACGAGGAGGAGGTTAGGCCTCCGGGTGTTAAGGCTAGCAAAGTAGCCAAACACAAGAGGCTAAACGAAGCAACTTTTGATCAAATACAGAGCATCCTAGCTCAGAAAAATACCATATCAAACAAAAGATCCTTGATCGTCTCCTAGCCAAAAACATAGACACACTGTCTGATCATAAAGTGGCTCTTAAAAATAAACTCATCACTGAAATGCTTTGATTTGGTAAGTGTATTACCCTGTTTTGCTTTATTGAATCTGTTCTCTTTTGCTTGAGTACTTGAAGTGTATTACCTTGTTTTGCTTTATTGAATATGTTCTCTTTTCTTTTGCAGGTCACGGGTTGGAGGTCACTGTGTTGCAGGTCACGGGTTGGAAGGGCATGGGGTTGCTGGTAGTTCTGTACGTTTTTTTGTTTGCGGTTAGTTTAAGCCACGGGTAGTAGGACTTGATGTCAGTTTTAATCACGGAAAAGTGTAGGCTTTTGTTTCTTTCTACACTTCATCACGGGTTGTACTATGTATTTTGCTTTTGTTGTAACTCTGAACTTGATTCACGGATGTACTGCCTCTCTATCTTTGAAGCAAAATGATGTGTCTCTCTTTATAAACGATGTCTCGCTCTTGCTTTATAAAATGTGTCTCTCTTTTCACTTCTCTTACTTTATAACATGTGAAACTTGATTCAAAGTGAAGCAAAATGTGTCTCTCTTTTCACTTCTCTTCTCCAGTTCAATTCAACCTTCTCTCTGCTGTTCGTGACCAAACAATACACTTCAACAAGCACACAAAGTTCACAAACTTCAACAAGCACACAAAGTTTTCATAGTAGTTCTCACGGGTGAAGGGAGTTGGACCAAACAACAAACTTCAACAACTTCATTCACATCCTGGAAATAATATCAAACAGTCCACAAGGTAATTTATAGAATTGATAATAGGGATAATGAAAAATAGATAGAATTATGTTAACTTTTATAGAATGATGGTAAAAAAATAAGGATAATGAAAAAAATAATAGAATTATGGAAAAAAAAAATTAGGATTATGAAAACTTTTATAGAATGATGGTGAAAAAAATAAGGATGATGAAAAAAATAATAGAATTATGTTAAAACAAATTAGGATTATGAAAACTTTTATAGAATGATGGTGAAAAAGATAAGGATAATGAAAAAAATAATAGAATTATGTTAAAAAACATAATGGTGACAAAAAAATTAGGATTATGAAAGGATTAAATTTGTTTCATAGAATAATGGAAAAAAAAAATTTGAAAGATTATATATGAGTTCCAAACCCCTTTTTGTCATTTATAGGAACGAAAAGATAAAAAAAATTGTCTGTCAGTTGCTTCTACAATGTCTTCCTCATCAAGTGATGAAGTAGATGAAGCTTTAGAAGAAATGGTCGACCAAGTCGTAGATAATTTCATCGACTCAATGGTTCATGCTCACCCCAACAAGCCGACGAGACGAGCTTATATCGAAAGAGATCGGGAAGTAGGACACAATCAACTATGGAACGATTATTTCAAGGAAAATCCTACATACCCACCAGAAATGTTTAGGCGGCGTTTTTGAATGAACAAGCCATTGTTCGTTCGCATTGTCGAACGCCTAAGTACTGAAGTTCCATACTTTCAGCAAAGAAAAAATGCTCACGGAAGGTACGGGCTATCTGCACTTCAAAAGCGTACGGCAGCTATACGTATGCTGGCATATGGTCAATCGGGAGATACATATGACGAATATCTCCGACTTGGTGAAAGTACATCACGTTTATGTTTGGAAAATTTCACTAATGGGATAATACAATTGTTT
>NC_027755.1:23797120-23834260 GCF_000695525.1 Brassica oleracea var. oleracea
TTTTCGGATTACCAGGTACCCTCAACGATATCAATGTTCTTGATCGGTCACCAGTTTTTGATGACATCTTACAAGGTCGAGCACCTAAAGTTAAGTTCAAGGTCAACAACCACACTTATCGTATGGCCTACTACCTTACTGACGGAATTTATCCAAATTGGTCAACATTTATCCAATCCATCCCACTTCCTCAAGGTCCTAAAGCAGAGCTATTTGCTGAACGTCAAGAATCCACCAGAAAAGATGTCGAACGGGCTTTTGGAGTATTGCAATCGAGGTTTACAATAGTTAAAAACCCTGCTCTACTATCGGACAAGGAAAAGATTGGCAGGATTATGAGAACTTGTGTCATATTTCACAATATGATAGAAGATAACGAACGAGGCGGATACACTCTAACTGATACATCTGAGTTCGAGTCAGGAGAGTCAAGCAGAAGTTCCAAGGTGAAAAGGAAAACAAGTTTTAATATCGGTAATATGCTAGGTATTCGCAATGAAATTCGGGATTCAGAGAAACATGATCGTTTGACAGCTGATTTAGTTGAAAATGTTTGGTGAAAATTTGGTAACGCAGATGAATAATCTTTGTATGTTCATGAATTCTCAATGTATTGAATAAAATCTTTTTTAAAAAAATTTGTTTATGTAATCTATTCTTTTTTTTAAATATTTTAAAAATTATTATATTTTATTCATGTATTGTCAATATATTGAAAACTTAAAAAAAAATAAAAATAATATTATTTTATTCCTAAGAACCTCTTCTTCAGGTTCACCAATGCAGGAGCACAATAGATAGAGGTTCATCACTATTGATGATCCCATCAAAAAAATAATAAAAAATTCTTCTGAACCCCAGGGGGAGGTTCACTAATGCGGATGCTCTTAATTTTGTCGTATTTTTTTTCTTTGTCAACAGTCAGTTCGTCAATTAATTTTTTGTTTTTTCGCATCACGTTTTGTACCGATTTGTTGGTGGAAAATTATACAAGAAAAACTTTAATTTTGCAAAAAAAAAAGCAAAAAAAAAACTTTTTTGTATCCAAATTCGTGAACTAAATCAATTAATCAGCTTGAATCTATACTTACTACTCTCTCTATTTCTAAAACATAAACATTTTCGTGTGTATACACATATTAAAATCATATTAAAATTTATAAACAAATAGTATATTATCATCTATGATAAATTATTTCCAATAGATTTTAATTAATAAATTATTTTTCTAAATTTACGTTGTGCTATTATTAACTTATAAAATGAATAGAAAACGCTGGAAACATTTTTTTGTGTGCACCCGCTAGAAAAATATTTGTTAGAAACAATCTTTTTACAAAATATTTATCTCTTAGAAAGGGAGGGATTAGTTGCTAATTAGATACATAAAATGATAAAGATACATGCATGCATAAAGCATGCAACTTCGCACGTGTGATTGTAGACCACAAGACCAAATAAGAGATTCTGTTTGCAGGCTTTCGGTAGTCTAGTTATAACCATGTTCGATTTAACTTTAAATAAAAATATAATGTAGCTCATACATATAAAAATAAAATTAATGGCTTCGTATTTGTTTGAACTTACAAAAATCCAAAATTCTACTATCAGATGATATAAAAAAAACAACCAAAAGAAGATTTATTTTGGCGGGTGGATATCGCATAATGCCAGGTTTAGCAAATTTGTTTCTTAATAATATACACATTTGTTTAAAATCAAGATGTCCACTTGATATGTAAGAAATTGATAAAACAGGTTGTGTATTTAAAACCTTCGTTAACAGAAACAAAAAATTGTCTATTTTAAATTAAGTGACATCTTTAGATTATTCTTTCTTTCTTTTTTTTTCACTGGCATCTGATATTTATTAAAAGAATCAAGCTCAAAAAGACAAGGTCTACGAAACAGTACATAGAAAACCCTAAACAGAAGAGAATCTAAACACAAAGCCCAAAAAACAGGCAACCCAACAAAAGAAGCGACACCTAATGTCCAAAACGTGTTCAAACCCTAACAAAGAGTACCCACGTGTCCACATGCCTCCATCGCTTTCACCGTCTCTCAGATCAACGCCGGTGCGCAGCAGACAACTCATCGGAAACCCCATCTCCCACCGGAGTCATCACGGAACCATGAAACTCCACTATCTTTTTTGACTTCAATCTTCTCCACCGAACCAAACAAAGTGTTTAAAACACCAGACTCCACCGGGAACTCAATCACAACCACCACCGAGAAAGCCACCTCCAACGACTGTATTGGAAGATAAAAGCTTCATCAGCTAAACACGTACCCTGGGCTTTGGAGAGTATCAATCGGTTAGAATCTCATCCAAACCCATACTTTTCTTCATAAAAATTCAAACTTTAATCAAGATCAATCCTCCAATCGAACTTGGACTTTCTGTCCGAAGAGGAGATCAATCGATGGTAAAAAAGACAGAGCGAAACTAGCGGAGCTTTAGGGAGCCGGGATAATCCCGAGAGAAAGCCATCAACACCGCCAAAAACCCAAGCTGGATGATTCCACATAGAAGATCGTGGAAACACCAGAGTCTAGGCCAGCTACACCGCGGAAGAGATCATTGTGTGTACCGGAATCAATATCACAAACCAGAAGGAAGGGAGAAGAAGGGAACCACCACGACTCGATCTTTCTCTCTCAAGGAATCTTTAGAGAGAAGGGAAAGAGTCTACCATTCGCTTGCCATATCTTTCTTTGGATTATTCTTATCTAATCACTTTGGAAAATAATAGGTACTATAATCAAAATTAATTTTAAAATGAATAAAAAAGTTGGAGAATTAAAGAGATGTGACTAGGGCAGCGTTTTGTAGTCAAATTGGTCGGACACTTGGGATCTTAAAATCTGAACCATTTTGTCTCCAAACAAAAAATCACATGTGAACATAAAACTTGAGGACAAAACTTCATGATCATACAAAGAATCTTATTGCATGCAGTAATCTTGTCTCCTTTGAATCTGTGTACCTAATGTTATACATATATCATCAAAACAACTAATTATCAAAATGTTTTATTGGTTAACTATCATCTAAAAATATCTTTATCATCCTCTGTTTTAGAATGAATACGTATATTTTTAATCAATTTGTTCATCATTTTACCATTGTAGTAGATGAATGATGTTTGTTTTGTATTGATCATATAAAAGTATTGTTTTTGTTGTAGACGTTTAAAGTGAAGTTCAATTTAGGAAAAAAGGTAAGAAAAATAAGAGAAGAAGCCATGAACATACGTCCAGAAGAGTCCATGTGACTTCACAAGCTTCTCTTTTATTGTCTCTCAGGTACTTTCCCAAGAACACAGCTTCCAATTTTCCAATGGGCTCGTTTTCTTATGTCATCCTCCGAATCATTCCCCTTATCATTGTTACATTTTCCCCTTTTTCTTCTTAACTTATAAGCATAAGTTACTTAATATATGTTTCAGACTCCATTTTCAGTTTATTATGATGGAGATATTTATATATAGAATCACAAACAAACAAGTTTTTTTTTTTTTTTTTTTGATAAAAACACAAACAAACAAACAAACAAGTTAATGGAGATATTTATATATAGTCCTTCATTATCTTAAATATATGTTTCAAACTCCATTTTCAGTTTATTATGATGGATGTTTCCTAGTTTTTGTTTGCAAATCTCGTGACTAGTTACTACATATTGATTGTTTCTTTTAGTGTACATATATACTATATAGATTATTTAGGTAATTTTGTCATTGAAGATATAAACTCTCTCGCAAAATAAGTTAAACTTGTTGAAGTCTGGAAAACTAAATAAAAATATTTTTATAGTTTTCTAATTACAGAAGAAAAACCCCAATAACAGTATCAAAAATAGAAAGAAACGAAGATTTTGGGAGAAACTATCTATACCTCTTCTCTTGCCATCTTGGTGAAATGATAGTTTTTTTCTGTCACATGTGAAGATAAGAAATCTCTGATATTATTTAACACAAAAAAAAATCTAATGAGCATATATTTTGTGATATATTCGTCAATCAAAGAGATATACATTCTTGGAGGGACACTAACCCCCTCTTGAGGGAGGGAGAAATACTTCAAAACAAAGAGATATGGTCATTTCGTCTTTAAATTTACAGTGACGTTTCTAATACCATTTTTATTAGAAATAACATCTGCAGATCAGCTAATAAATTGTTTGACCACTCAGTTTTTAATCGATCTCAAATCTGACCATGTAATAACTAATAATCATCAAAATTTGGGAAATTAAAGCCAAATAATTTTACCAACTGGATTATGGTAACTTAAATCTAAATATATCTTTAGCACCAATCTATACATGTGGATTTTGCAGCAACGGTTCTCGGAATAACGGTTCTCGGCATAAGAGTTTTTGCTTTTCGTCATCGGATTCTTATTACTTAAGTTTCCCAGTCAAGTTATTTTTGAGTTTTAACGTTTAAGTTTCTAGAGAAATTGTCTAAAGGTAAAATAAATGTTAAATTTAACGTTTAAGTTTCGTCATCGGATTCTTATCTAAAATCACATTTAAGTTCTATTCAATATATATTACATACACCAAATAATATAATAAAATTAATATAAATATTATATTTCAAAAAAACAAAATAATGTCTATGCGCTAAAATCAAATATTTGTCTTATCTTAAAATAAATATATCTTAAAATAAAAAATCTAAATAAAGAAAATTTTGTAAATTAATATCTCTATAAATTAATAAAATTTCAAAGTCTCATATTATTAATTTATAGAGGTTCTACTGTATCTATGTTATTTCTAGTGTGGAAAAAAATCAGTAAGTTTTTCTTTGTACTTTAATATTTTGTAATAATTTCAAACCAATATAAAAGTGTTAAAGAAAATAAAATCAAGTAATTCAGATAAACTAATTATAAATATTGTATTTTTTCAAAGATATGCATATCGAATAGCCATTGTATGTTTTGTTCTATACCATCTATGTTAATTGTTTTCTTACTGTATTGATCCTTTTTTTTGTCAATTTAGATAGGTTTAAAATTTAATACAAATAGATAAAATCATAAGATAATATTTTTTATAAAATTTTCTGTAAATATATGGTCCAATTAAAATTATAAATTAATAATTTATACATATACATATTTTATATAAGTAAAAACCTATTGTTATATTATTAATTTATACATATACATATTCTATAAATTAATAAAATTTTAAAGTTCCACATTATTAATTTATAGAGGTTCTACTGTATCTATATTATTTCTAGTGTGAAAAAAGATCATTACGTTTTTCTTTATAGTTTAATATTTTGTACAAATTTCAAACCAATATTAAAGTGTTAAAGAAAATAAAATCAAGTAATTCAGATAAACTAATTATAAAATATTGCATTTTTCCACAGATATGCATGTCAACTTTCTATTATTGAAGCCCAACAGGCCAAATATACAAGCATACAAACTTAAAATTATTACATTCGGTCCAATACAAAGCCCAAGTGTAAAAGATTAGGGTTACTGCATGTTCGACACGTTATGCTTGCGTGGCTTCGTCTCTTCAGAAGCAAGAAGAAAGATTGCGCCGCTCGAGCTCATCAACGGATGATAAGCCATCAAGCTCCCTTCTCACTTCGTTTGTATTGCTTGTACGCTGCTCTTTCTTCTAATCGCCATCGATTCACCATGAAACTCCTCATCACATACTAGAGGTTAATCCAAGAAAAGCTTCAGAGAGAAACGAATACATCACCTTGCCAGAACACTTTCCTATACTGGAAGCTCCGCCTCATCTGGAACTACTTCAAATCGTCCGAGCTTAAACACATCTCAGATCTTGATCTTTTCGGAGATTCCGCCTGAGCTATAGCGAAGATTGATTCCTATCCAGAATCAAGAACCAAGCTTTCTACCAAAGTGAGAAAATTTCTTGGAAATCTATGAGGACACATATGAACAGAGGAAGTTTTAAAAACACATCAAAAGTCGTCTACGATTAAGACAATCGCCAAACGATAACAAAATCGCCTAAAACGAAAAAAGAAATCCGTTAACCGAAAAAAAATAATTGATCCAGAGATCGAAATTTATTTTACAAACAAAAGTAGAAGGATTCGAATCATCCTTCTGAAGGATAGAGATGAGGTAAGAAGGATGATTCGAGAGAAAATATTTCTCTGTACTGTATCTATCCCAAGAGCATCTCCAAAAAAAAATTTATATTAGTGGAAAATGTTTTTCTCTAAAATCAAAACTTCAAACTCAACTTTAAAACTATTTGCATTTTATAATAGATCTTTATATTGTCATAACTAATTTGAATTCATATAACTTTTATAAAGAACTAGCACATATATAAACATATTACAACAATATTAATTAATAAAATATTATATTAAAATATAAAATTTTAAATAAAATACTTTAATTAATATTAAACTTCAAACAAAATACCATATTATTCCATAAAATGATTTTCGTAATGTATATATGATCTATTAGTCCATTTTGAAGTAAAAATAGCTTTTTCATTTTTACTTTGTAGATTAAGAGTTAAAATTTATTGAAACCAAGCGGTATTAATACTTGTAAATACATTAGATAGAACAAGAAAGTAAAAGAGAAACATAAAATATTGCAAAAAAACTAATTTTATCGATGATATTAATACTCGTGAATATATTCGATATGAACAAGAAAGAATTGTATAAAAAATATCAAAAACAACAACAACCATCTTTAGTTACAAAAAGAAATTGGACAATATTTGAAAATTTTGAAGGTTCCGGATCAAACTTACCTGACTATTAGTGTTATTGTAATATTTATATTTGTGCAATAGTTATGGCTTCATGTAATTTTTAAAAACTTTTTTGTTAAGTTTCTTTTGTATATTATTGTTGTCTAACTAAATCTAATTCAAAATATTTTAAATCATATTTTAAAGTTTTATTTGACTTTATGTGTAAAACTTAAATTCTGTAAACAAAATTTAAAATATTTAAATATTTATGAGATATAATTTTTTTAAGGACTAAAACAATAAACGAGAAAATATTTATGAATCATAAATGTGATGTGTAGTATAGGGACCGAAATACAAATAAAATATGAAACTTCAAATTTGAAATTTTGAGTTGTGAAACTTCAAATATAAAGTTTCACTTTTCAAAATTTCAAATTTGAATTTTTGAAGTTTTGAAGTTCCTTTTTGTAGAGCAAAAAATTTCATATTTGAAGTTATAGAGTATCTTTTGGAGATGCTCAAATTTATATCTAATCTCACGCATTATTTTTCTTTTATCATTTGACTAGCTATTTTTTTTTTTTTTTTGTTAACCATTTAGACTAGACTATCGTTGTTGATATCTACTCTATTAATTTAGAGTCCTATTTTTTATCTACCATAGAAGGTTGTTGTTAAATTTTGGACTTTTTCATTTTTAGTACCACGCTTAATATATTACGAGATGCACAAGTTTGTTACACTTTATATATTTACACGCTACTTACATAATGAGACCAGATCACTTAAAATAAACCAAAACCTTATTTACCATAACCATCGGAAATTAATCTAACAAAACCCATACGTTATTAACTATTAGAATAATAATACACTAACTCTGATTTGACTCCATGTCAGCACAAATGATCGATCATCTTTGCTTATATTCCAATCTACATATACAAGATGATGTTATTATAGAAGAGTAATACAATAACACTGATTTACGATTAGAAAAAAAAAACATGGTCTTTTCTGCTTATTCTCAGATCAATACCTGCACACATAAAGAAATCAAAGTGTTTCATATTTGGTTCAGCTTGACCCATACAAACACTACCACCAATTTATAGTTCTTAATATGAAAATAAGTCGCATATAAGCTTCAGTCATATATATTTATAATTCAAAACATAATTGACACTACATATGTTTTCTTTTTCTTTTTATATCTATTTAAATCCATGTATTATAAGGGGATACTGCAGTTTATATCGATATTGTAATACCAATTATTTTAATTTCTATTAATTATCAAAATCTAATCAAATATAATAGAATATTCTAACCTCGTTAACAATATATAAATCTAATCTTAACTAACGTACCGTGCAAACAAGATAACCTCTAACAACTTAATTCCTTTTTATCTTCAAGATTTTCTTTTTGATCAAAGTAGATTCTTTGTTTTAACTAATGGGCTAATTCCATAGACAATAAGTATAACTATTTTGCAAATATATGCTTCCCAAACGAGTATCTATTATTCTTATATGGGCCAAAAGTTTTCAAAGTTTGAATATATCAAAATTTACATAAATGTCTATCTCTTCTAAATTGTGTTTCAAAAAACGAATTTTTTTTTGTCAACAAATAACAAACTAAAATACAAACGCTATATACATGTCCAAAACAAAAGTAAATTATTAAAAATAAAGAAGTTATATAAAAATAAAAAATAAAATCTCATCTCAATAATTATTACGAAAATTAGTACAAATATTATCATTGGCGCACAGCGCGGGTGTGGATCTAGTGTGTTTTTAATTTATGATAGATGTCAACTTATTACGTACATAATACTGGCTTTTCTTGTTGTTCAATGTATTTCCACGATCTTTGCTTTAACAATATTTTCTTGTCTACGTAATATTTTAAATAGAATAGGTTTCGTCAATGATGTAACGAATTATTACTGTAGCTACTAAACTAGTAATATTACTTAATTCAATCATTTTTGGTTTCTATGTGACACTATCTTATGTTAATAAATTAATATCGATGCAAGACTTGATATGAAAATATTTGATTCAAGCATTTAAAAAAAAAAGAATGTAAAGTGGATCAAGGTTTATAAAGTGTATAATCAGACATTTTAACTCGCGTGATAAATCTTTATTACAACATTTATGTTTAATGAAAGTAGTGTGTCATTCATTATCGTTAAATTGTTTGGTGATTTTTGTTTTGGGTGATAAGTACTCCATCCGTTTCATATAAAGTGTCGTTGTAGAGAAAAAATTTTCTTGCAAAATAAGTATCATTTTAACATTTCAGTGCAAAATTTATTAACTTTATTTTTCAGTTTATTTTGCTGTTGGTTGAAATATAGTTAGATGTACGGATAATGATGTTTTTATATTGATAATACGTAAAATTAAATATTTTCTTAATATGTGTGTATAAATCTAAAATGATACTTAGTATAAAACAGAAATGATATATAGTAAGAATTAACTTGACAGTTGACAAAAACAAATATTTTTTGCCGAAGGACAGCTATGCCGTCTTCCATAAAGCTTTGACAAAATATATAAATTATAATTATGATAAACAAACTAAAACATTTTAGTTTATAATTCCAACTATGATTCTTATAAATTGGTTGTATTTTTACAAAACATGTCAGAATATCAGATTTCCCAACAACCTGATTCTAATTACAGTTAGTATAAAACAATCCCTCAATGCGTAATTTTTTTTTTATTTATACATGAAAAACATAAACAGCTGAAACTAAGAATGTAGTAATTTTGCTACTGTGTAACACGTTGCAGGTTTTTTTGTCGTATATTTCAGACGCCCATTTTCTCTAGTTCTCATCCCGGGTCTATTTATTTTAAACTCTAATCCCTTTGTTTCATAAAATTATATATACTATAGAAAATATTTATTTTTAAAAAAATTATTTTTAGTATTTTCAATGCATATTTTATTAACTAACTGCAAACTTTAAAAAAAAATTAATTGCACTTATTAAATTTTTATTGAATTAAAATTATGGAAAAAAGATAATCACAAAAAATATGTAAATTTAATATATTTTATTAAAATGTGAAAATTTTAAAATATGTAACATTTTCAAACGGAGTGAGTAATATATTAGAACATAAAATCTGTAGTTGTGATTATATTTGTTTCAGTAATGATGCAATCGTTTAATACATGTTTGGTAAATAAAATGATTTATGAGTCGTGATGCTCTGGCCACAATTTTGTCGGATTGTGGCAACTTTTTTTGGTAAAATGTTAAGAATTTTTTTTTGTTAAATATTGCGGCAACTCTTTTCGTCTTAAACTTAAAGATTTGATTTTTATGACTGTTGTTGTCAGTAAACTCATATTTCTTCTCCATTAGTTATTGGTCCACACTTTGTTTAAAAATTCTTAAAGATTTGATCACTGGTTCTGGGTCACATACAATAGAATATATTTTAAACTCAAAGAAGCTTCAGTTAATAAGTTCAAGAAAACTCTTCAAAATGAAAACAAATCTACAGAAAACATATTTTTTTTTTGTCGTCTATCCATCTACGATAAATCAAGTGAAGAACAGACGAGCCGATCCTCCGAAAAACATTTCCATCTGTCCGGATCTGATCTATATGGGAGAAAATATAACTTCTAGTCTTTGCATTTTTTGTTAACCCGTCTGCCCGGTCATTCCGACTCTGAGCAATATGACACAGTCTCAAATCCTCAAAATCATCTTATAACCTCTGGAACACCTTGATCTCTGTCGCAAATGCTGGCCAGTCCATCGGGTTTGTAGTAATATCCACTAAGACAGAAAACATATCTATTCGGGACTAAATCAATTATTTTCCCAAGATATTATATAATTTCGATTAAATATAAAAAATATTAACACGTTTTCAACGTCTAGTTCAAAATTGTTGTGTTGGTGTGGCGTTCCAAAAGAGGTCAAGGAAGAGTCGAATCCTGAACTACTTTTTTTTTAACATAACAACTGAAATGTTACATTCCAACTGCAGCTATTGCTCTCAGTAACTCTAAGCAATTAAAGTTGGAACTATTGCACAATTACTAATACAAAACTTGAAATGTTACATCAATAACAATAAAATTAATATTTGTGTAAAATAAAATTCCTTGTGGTAGATGGACATTGGTTTAAAAATAGAAAAAAGTCGACTCGTATATGGTGCAACCCCTGGTAGCCGGAAAGTCGCGGGGCGGACCGGAGCCGCCGGGAGTAGGCTGTAATCGGCCAAAAAATCGGGTGTTTTTGAAAAACTTCGTTTTTCTTCATTTAAACTCTACAAATCGAATAATATTTCATAGATTCATCAATAATTAGTACAGATTTTTCAAAAGAATGAAGAAATCACAGTAAAAACGATAAAAAAAGGTAGCCTCCATGTTTAAGGTTTGAGATCGTGTAACAAAAAAGGAAGAAGATGAAAGGAAAATATCCTTTTTACCCTTCATTAAACCTGGATTTAAAAAAAATGACCAAAAATGAGCAAGAGGGATTCGAACCCGGCCCTAATTCGGGCATTAGTAGAACGTTGGCCACTAGACCACATTAGATTCTTGGTAATTCTATCAAGTTATCTAGTATACATACCGATAAATTAAATAAAAGTCTAAAAATTCCGCTTCGCGTAATTTCTGATTCATCCCCGATTTTTTTGTTAGGCGCTAGACCCAACCCGACTAGCGCCTAACGAGTTCTCGAACAGGGGGTGCAACCATAAATTCCGCTGCCTAAATTCATACTATTAAGAGCAAAAAATAACAAATTCAATAATTAGGATAAAAATGACATTCGTGCCGGTCCTACGTAAAAGACGCAAAGATTACTGATTGCTTGTGTAAACGCAATTTATATAATTTCTGATTAATTATATCTTGAAATGAGAGTATACGACATCTAACCTATTTTTTCAAAAAAAAAACATCTAACCTATTTTCCGATACGATGGAGAATATAATCATTTTTTAATTTACATGTAATTAAGCTCCCGAGAAAACCGGCGATGTTGTTACCTAAAATTCTGGGAAATGTTGTAAGTATCCTGTTGGAGTGACTCGGTGTCTTCAAAATTCGCACCCCACCATTTAGGTTTCGAACCGTAAAACCAGTTCAAGCACCACAGATCATGCGGATAAAGTGCAGACAGATCAAACTGTATAATAAGTATAGTTATAAAATTATTTCAATGCAATTTTATCATTGTTAGAATCTAAAATGATATCAAAATAAAATAAAATTTCAAAATGATACTATAAAATATGACAAAAAACAATTTATTTAGACATATATTAGAAAACATGAAATTTTTATGACTTTTAAGAAATTATAAATTTTTAATTGTAATTAAAAACCAGATTTTAATATCAACCCAGATCACGATTTTAGTGAGTTTGACTGATTTTTTGATTGGATTTACCAGTTAACTCAAATCCGGTTTTAACACAACCAAGAACCGGCCAAAAATGAGTCACAATCCAACCTGTTTAATCCACCGTTCCACTGGTTTGGTCCGGTCTGGTTTTCAAAACATTAATTACGGTTTATAATGATAAAAGCAATTTAAAAATATATTATATATTTAAATAATAAAAATAAAAATAAAATACATAATATATAAATACAATACATAAATAAAAATAAATACTGCACTAAAGTTATGTTACTATATTTTTTAAATTACAATATGAAAATATTAGTAATGAACCAAATATGTCTACTTCCATTAACAAAAAAAAATTCTCATTGTCTACTTATCTCTCTTTTTTATTTTCGTTATATAAATTTTACATTTATCTAAATTATTTATATGATATGTGTATTTTTAATTATGTAAATGTATACTACAGTAGTTTAAATAATGTAAGTATTAAATATAGAAGTTTATTAAATATATTAATAATCTGTTATAAAATCATTTATTGGTGATAAAAGAAAAAAATGGGAGAATATTACCAAATATCTAGGAGATCTGATTTTTTTAGAAAAAAAAAGAAATTGGATTGCATGCAGTTCTCCTGCAAAATAAATTAAAAAAAAAAACAGAAAATGGTGCATGGTGATTAAAATGCAGTTCTCCGGCACAACAGATGATCTGTCTTTTTCCCGCCCCTCCGTTAGTGTGTGAATGGGAGCTGTGTTATTTTAAAAGCGGGACGGTATTTATAAACTTTATCTATATGTCACCAATCAACAACAAAACGTAAAGTGTTGTGCGTTTTTTTTTCTTAATAAAAAATGACAAAAACAAGTGCGGTTCACCTTTTGTGAAGGAAAAAGTGAATTCCGCACTGAACAGTAAATCCACTGTCATTTTGGTACGAGTGTTTATGTGCGGTTTTATGACATCTTATATTATGACATCTTATATTCTTAAAACATCAAAATTTGATAAAGAAATGAAATTAATGCTGGAAATTATCAAACTATTCTAAAATTAAATAAAACAGAAATAATATTTGGAAAAACTTATAAAATTAATTATAACAAATAAAATTCTCTCAAATAGTTTTTTTAAGTTTTTGTCTTAAAAATAACCTTCAAAAAATAAAATGATCAAAATAACTTTTTTATTTAGAATTTTTTAAAAAAAATTTTGACCAAATCTTTTTTTTGAAACTATATCTTCAAAACCCCACCCAACCCTTTAACGCTAAACCCTAAGTCCAAATTAGTTAAACCCCTAGGATATAAATATATTTTTACTTTTTGATAAAACTTTTTTTGGTCATTTTCCTCATTAAAGACTATTTTTGTGAAGATAAACTAAAAAGGATTATCCTAGGAAATTTCTCTTATAACAATAATTAAATATTTATTATTTACCAATCCAAATATAATCACTGTTTAAACCAATTTTTTGTATATAATAACTATTCAATTTTGTATTGTATGTTGATTGATCAAATATTTATATTGTTTTAAATAGTGACCTTAAATCGATAAAACTGAAATAAATATATATTTTTACCAAATTCTTATTTTGTAAATTAAATAATTAATTAATACCGCATATATATATATATATATATTTACCAATCACATATATATATATATTAGAATAATTATTTCGAATTATTTTTATTTAAAATTAAAAAAAAAAATATTATGACACTATCATCAAGCAAACAACTTTAATTTTTAATTGTATGAATATATTTACTTTGCATTATTTTTCAATTAAAACCGCACTACTTTTCTATCAAAACCACACTGTTTTATTTTTCAAATCCGCACTTATCTCGCAAACCGCACGAACCGCAGTTGTACCGTACCGCACTTTAATTCTGCACCGCTTTTACCATTCGGACCGTTACTCTCTCCGTTTCATACATGTTTTTTTAATTTTTTTTTAAAAAATATTCATATTATACTTTTTCAATATATGTAATATGACAAATTATAAATTTTAAACATTTTATTTTTCAAATCCGCACTTATCTCGCAAACCGCACGAACCGCAGTTGTACCGTACCGCACTTTAATTCTGCACCGCTTTTACCATTCGGACCGTTACTCTCTCCGTTTCATACATGTTTTTTTAATTTTTTTTTAAAAAATATTCATATTATACTTTTTCAATATATGTAATATGACAAATTATAAATTTTAAACATATCTATACTATTATTTGAGAAGTGAATTTGCTTATTTGTCACATTCTCCATGATTTTAGGCTGAGTTATTATTTTTAGTAAATAATTTTAACTATCATTAAAATACAATCCATTATTTATATGATTAAAAATTAATATTATAAAAGTTATCTCAAAAAAAAAGTGAAACAAGTTTTTGAAAAAAGAAAAACTAATATCAGGTATTTATTTTGTGTTATCCACATCTTTCTTTTTTATTCACTAATTTTTATAATTAGTAGTATATGTATAAATATAATAATTAGATTTATCCTTATACTAAAATATTAAAAATATCTAAATAAAAAAATTATTTATATTTTTTGTAGACGTAATATGTCATGGAATATTTTTTTGAATTATTAAATTTATTTTAATATTAAAATAATAAAAGAAGGTATATAAGCAATAACAATAAAGTTGATTTAATTTTTTTTGTTATTTCTGATTTTTATAAATATTTTTTTATTGGGAGTGGAATTATTTTAAAATATTTTAAAACATCTGGCTCCAAAATAGAATATTTTCAAAATATTAATTTTTAATTAACTCAATTTACTTTTATGTTTTTCAAGAATTTCATTGAATTATAACTTTTTTTAAATTACAATTTCTTTCAAAGACTATTATGTAAAGAAAAATGTGATTTTTTTTTTATAAAAACTGCATTTTCCAAAATTATTTGTTTCAGTTATAATTATTAAAGTTTGAAAGTTAAAAGACCATTTCGAAAATAAAAAATTATAATTTTATAATAAGAAAATACTATTTAATCTCTATATTTAGAAGCACATAGAGTCGCTATTATAAATGAAAAATAGAAATTGACTATAACATATTTTCCTCTATTATAGCATTTAGAAATGAGTATAACAATAGATATCGAATTTTCTGTACATTATATATTAATGTTTTATTTGTCAACATAGTTGGTCTATTTTAGTGTTTATTCAGTTATCTTTGTTTAAAAAAAATATCATTTTATCTTTTTTATTTTGATTCAAAAAAGTGTCATTCTACATTTCCAATGTAAATTTTTACATTAAATCTCTTTCTTATCCTCTTAAATAACCAATAGATGTTTAGTTAAATCATTTTTATTTAAATAATTGTTTAATAAATAAGAATAGATTAGTATATTTTTTATTTTCTTAATATGTGTGAAATGTATCTAAGTGACACTTATTATGAAACGGATGGAGTATTATGGAAGATATTTCACAATATAATTATACAATATCAATCGTTTATTTACTTTAATTAATATAATATGTAAAGTTGGGTTAGGTCAAACATTGTTTTGCTTTTGATTTATTTTGAGATTTTTGGGTTTCGGTAATTTCAAAAATTTGATTGAATAACATTGCTTTATATTAGCTGTTGTATATTTGTTATTTAATTAGATAATTATTATAAATTAATATAATTAAAATTGTTTAAAGATAATATCATATTTTAAAATAATAAAATATTGACAATGTTGTCCAAAATAATGTTTTTAAATTAATAAAAATTAAGAAATTGAAAGATTCATAAAAATATTACAAATTTAATGTTTGACTTAAAAACAATTTCTTTAACTTTATTAGTACATTTATTAAGAAATATCTAAAAATATGCGGGCAAAACAGCTAGTTAATTATATTTACTGAACTTTAATTGATTAAAAATCATATGAAATAGCTAAATATGGAAAACAATTCATTTATTGTCAAAATTTTACGTATGTTTCTTAATAAATGTGAAAACTCTAGAATATACATTATTTTGAACGGATGGAGTATGTTACTTACTATTATTCACCTTTTTAACTTGGCATTATGCACTCCCTACCTATTGTTTTTTCTTTGTAGTTATACAATCAGTATCAGTAATCCGCAATGACACTACTCGCCGATTACCGAAAATTGTATTTGCCAAAGAGTTATTCTTGGGTTCACCAACCAATAAATTATTTCAAATTAGATATCTTTTAAAAAGGGAAACAAAATTATCAAGTTATATTATGTTTAAAAAAAAAATTAATAGTTACAGAAAAAAGAATTTAAAAAATATATATTTTTAACGTCGCTAGCAAAACACTAAACCCTAAACCTTTGGGCAAACCCTAAACCCTTGAATAAATCCTAAACTTTAAATAAAAAAACACTAAACCCTAAACCGTTAATCATAAACCCTAAACCCTTGAGTGTTTTAGTGTTTAGCGATTTTGATTTAGAGTTTAGGATTTATCCAATAGTTTAGGGTTTATCCAAGGATTTCGGGTTTAGGGATTAGGTTTTAGGCTTTAGTGTTTTGCTGGCGACGTTAAAAATATATATTTTTTAATTACTACTATTTTTTTTTTTTACCTTTTAATGTTAAAAACATAATATAATTTGACAATATTTTGTTTTTTTTTTTAAAAGATATCGAATTTGAAATAATAAAATTCTATTAGTTGGTAGGTTCACCCCCTAAGTCTTTGCGAATACAGAGCTTTTTCTCCCTTGCAACGGAACATATGATTCGAGTGGTAGACATAAACGTCAGTAATAGACTTCTCTCTATCCAACAAATGGGAGATGATAAATTGGAAGTTGGGTTATGTACATGGTTTGGAGTAAGAACATGAGTCATGTTTGATGCTCGAAATGGGTGTTTTCTGATTTCTTATGAGTTTCAAACAATATTAGAATTAGAAGCACTTGAAAGTATTTGACTGAATAAATTTTACATTCATTCCAAAAAAGAAAAGATAAGAACGTGTAGTATTATCCCGACCTCTCGATGTTTCCTCAGAAGGAACCATCAAACTAAATGGACAACGGCACCACGAGGGACGTTTGCATGGCAGTTAAGTTAGAACTGGAGAGACCCAATCTGAGCCGTTAAAACTCTTCTAATTGACCGTCATCAAGATGTGTGAACAGGTGGAGATGATTGTATCTGTGGACGATGATTGGGTTATAGATTATAGGGAACTCTGAAGAAGTACATTGTTCCTTAAGTATATGCTACACTTGTGAATTATGACCACACATACTGAATATGAGCGAAAACAAAGTGTTGCCCACGATGAACACCGAAGACGAGATGGACTTCACGAGTGAGAGTATACACAACTTGTTAGTTAGCTAAAACATGGATAAAATTGTTAGAGCTAAAGATGGCTATTAACATATCAATAACTCTTATTATGTCGACAAGGAGCCTGGTAGAGTCGAGCAAACCAATCAGGAAGTATTATTGATTGGAATTTCTAAAAAAACGTATGATTTTTTTTTTCTTTCCCAAAAATAAGTCGGAATGAGTTGGTCGTTAAACATCTTTTGGCATCAGCCAATGTGTACAAAACCACTGAAAAGCAAAAGGTTAACAATTGCATATTATCTCAAAAACCAGTATATAACAACAACTCTTGTAGTAAATACCCATCATCAATGTTTGGGTTCATCCTCAAGATTCCTCGTTCTCTTACTCTTCCTCTGCCTGGAATCAATCAACAAGATAACACACAAAATAAAACACACTCAACTACTTGATAAAAAGAAGATTCAAACTTTTCACACCTAACCAAAACCCGGAAACTATGACAAAGGTGAAGTAAGGTACTACTGATAGACTACTATAAATTAGGGTATAGATCTCCGTCCCCAATGGAGCAATGAACAAAAAATTAAAGCACTACTCTATTCCATTTTGGAGTAAAATACGGAGTGGGGATGGAGATGTCCTGGCTTTGGGAAAGTTTTAGAGGGCTCTAAACCAATACCTAATGCTCTCTTGAAACTCGATTCTTATCAGCTACCTCCTGATCACTTTTTCTTGATAACCACACTTGCAACAAATTGAAAAAAAAAAAAAAAAAGAAGAAAATTCAAACTTTTCACACCTCTAATCAAAACCTGTAAACTATGACAAAGGTGAAGGTATCACTGATAGACTACTATAAATTAGGGTATAGAGATCTCCGTCCCCAATGTAGTAATGAAGAAAAAATTAAAGCACTACTCTATTCCATTTTTTGGAGTAAAATATGGAGTGGGGATGGAGATGTCCCGCTTTGAAAAAGTTTAGGGAATACCTGAAGCCGTTATGGATCTCTTGAAACTCTTAAGACTATTTGTTTCGATTATGGATTCTTATCAGCTACCTGAATCATTAATTCTTTTAAACTACTATGATAACATCATCACCATTTTTAACTTCCAATGTTTATCCTAAATGCAAAGAAATACATGATCCAATAAACTATATGTTACTGAGATTCCAACAAATCAAGGCAAAAGGCGAATAGAAACTTTCGATTCACCTGAGATACAGAATAAGACGAAGTCTCTGTACTGATGGGAGCTACCAAAGCGGCGGAAGTTGAAGACGACGATGATGCATCAAAGGCACGAGAACAATCGGTGTACGCAGATCCAATACCGAGTCCAGCACCAAACGCAATCGACGCCCATCTTGTCACGGGACTCCCTATGCCAACACAAGAGAATTGATTTTATCATGATGATGATGATGAATCATAGATAGATCTGAACTGAATCGGAAAGTGGGGAAAACAAAAACCGAACTGAAGAACAGAAGACCGGCGAACGCGCCGCCGAGGGAGGAGTAGACTACGCGACGAGCGGTGAGATCGAGACACGCGTCCCATTTAGAGTTGACATCATCACTCTTCTTCTTCTCCTTCTCCATTTTCGCGACTCGATTCTAAGTTTTGATTTCTCGGAAAGTTCTCCTTCTTCACTTTATCGATGTCAAGGTTTTGTTGTGGGCCAGGCGAACAATCATGGGCCAGCCTATGGGCCGATTTTTTTATTCCGTATTGGGCCGCATAGATTTAACATTTTATTTTGGTGAATCGATTTTTATATTTTTGACTTTTGATACAAGTGAATTTCAAATAACAAAAGTGGAATTTGTTGAACAACAACGAATACAAGCTGGAACTAAATTTATATTGAAAAATAATAATAATTTCAATTATCCAATAATTATATGTTTAGTATATTGATATGAATTGAATTAGGCACAATTCGTTTTTGTATCTAGACGTTACATTTGGATGATAATATTCAGATATTGTTTGTTTGGACACTATTACGTCAACATCTGGATACAACATCTATATGCGAAATCTATGATATATGAATATCTAGATATTTGAAATGCAAAAAATGTAGAGTATGGATGCTACATTTGCATATCAAAATTTAAAAACATAAATATTCTTAATAAAATAAAACAAATATTTTAACTAATTATTATAATTATTAGGACAAATCTCCAAAATAGCACTTTTCTAAGTTTATGACAAAAATAGCATTTTATCTTTTGAAATTTTTTTTTATTTTTATTTTTCAAAATTTGAAATCTTATCCCAAAACCCCACTCCCCAACACTAAACCCTAAAACCTAAACTTTAAACCCTAAACCCTAAACCCTAAACTCTAAACCCTAAACCCTAAATCCTAAACCTCACCCCTTAACTCTAAACCCTAATGTCTAAATTAATTTACCATTGGAGTATAAGGGTATATTTATCTCTTTTGATAAAACATTAAGTGCTATTTTGGTCATTTTTATTCTTACAAGCTATATTTATGACAAAAAAAATTTTAGTGCTATCCTAGTCATTTTATCTAATTATTATGTAATATATGTAATAAGAACTCGCTAAAAGTCGTGTTTTATCGCTAAAACTGTGAAATTACAATTTTCTGTTAAAACCAAAAATTTTGTTTTCTTACCTAAAGCGTAAAATCGCGTTTTCGGCCAAAACGGTAAAATTGATTTTTTCACTTATAATAGGTCTGGGCACGGATCGGATATCCGGGTTTTTAAAGGTATTTGTGATTTGCTTCGTATGTCACGGATATCTAATTTTTCGATTTGCTTTGCTTCAGAAAAATACGAATATTCGGAAAAACGGATATCCGAAAAATAAATAGATTTTTGCGGATATTTACGAATACTTATGGATATCTCATCTGTTTTGATTAATACAAATAATCTTAAAATTTGTATATAAATTTGTTTTGTAAAATATTTTTTTGCATGATATATAAGATAAAAATTAAAAGAAGTAATGAAGCTACATATTTTGTAAAAATTTTAAACTTAGTTAACAATTATAATAAGAAAAAACTTAAGAAAAAAGTTATAGTTGTCATAAAAAATTTCACTTTCTTTTATGTAATACTTTTATATAAGTAATAATGTGAATAGAAATTGTCAAATCATATGTTAGAATAATAATTATATAATTTATACATTTATAACTTTAAATATAATCAACATATACATGTATTTATATATTGTCGGATCGGATCGGATATCCGCTTCCCAAAATTTTAATATTTGTGATTTGCTTCGATTTTAACGGATATTGATTTTTAGTATTTGCTTTGCTTCGAAGGTTTACGAATATCCGGAATTTTTGGAGCGAATCGAGTGATTGTTTCGCTTTGTATGATTGTTTCGAAACGCTGTCAACCGCTACCAACCGCAAACGCTGCGTTTGCGGGTGGTAGCGGAAAAATCAGTCAGGCCCTTGGTGGTCCATGTAGTACCTTAATTTAAAAAAAGGACACAATCCGAATAATTGTAAGATAGATTATAAAGAACATTGAATAAATACATGAATACCGTAAATCAAACGAAATGGACAACGAGGTTTTGCAGAGCCGAGATTTAGGAATCTCTTTCCTTAACTCAAAAAATGCTCTGTAGTGTGACGGTTATATGACGATTAGAGTCCCATTATAAAACTGCATTTTTCTTCTATTCACATCACTTGAATAAGAAGCCTATCAAAATTTTATTCTTTGTGTATTCTTATTGACAAAAATAAATAAGAAGAGAAGTGGAAGAGATTATTGTTGTTCACTCTCTTGTCAGTGGAATGAGAGAGAGCATTATATAGATTGGAAAAAGACCAAATATGTTTTTGGTCTTAGTGGAGATAAATAATGCATTAATTTTTGGCATTAACCACAAAATTAATCAAAAATTAAAGAGGCCTTTTAGCTTACTGACCAAGTCTCATTCTTAACAAGAATTAATTACTTTTGACCAAATTTATTCTCTAGAAGATTTGTTTATTTTTATAATCAATATTTTTTTATGTAGTGATCAATTACATAAACTAAAACTTTGATATATAAATATCGGTTGTTGGATAATGATCCATATACCCAAACCGTTATCTAAACCGAACTCAAATCCGAATTTATATTGACTTAACTTGCTGTGTGCGCTTGGTTTAATATATATTCACATTTTTCTATAATTGTAGAGGGGGGTTATTGGTTTAAGAATTTTTAAAGAATTATAAAATTTTAAGAATTCATGGTTATTGGTTTATGGATTTTAAAAGTCTTTCCAAAATCCATTGTTATCGGTTTAAAGACTTTTAAATTCTATTCAAATCCTTTGTTATTCAAAAAGTTTAGTTTTTATTGATTTTGCTATTCTATTAAATTCTATGGTTATTGGGAACTAAATTCTTTATATTTTTACTCATAAGGTAGACTTTGAAAATAGCATACCTACTCATAAGATTTCTAAAATCTGTGTACTAATAAATACATTCCCACACTTTATGATATTTTTCTTGTTTGACATGTGATTTTCAGAAGATCTCTTTGTCGATAAGTTTCGTATTTGGTGTTTTCTAACATAATTTTTCGTTTGTATGAGTGGTGTCTCAAAAAAAATGTCAATGAAAACAAGACTGTTAAAAATATGTCATCTAGTATGAAGATAAAAAATAATTATTTTCACAACATAACTAAGAACAAACCATGCATAACACAAATAACCAATACCATAAAACGCATTTGTCTATGTAAACACACCAAACGATAATATAATAGTGTCTCGTCCAAATTCATTGTTGAAAATTTCAACAACTTTTTTTGTACCTTAGAAGAATTTTTTTTTTTGAAAACTATATTGTGCAAATTCTTAATAATCAATAATAATTTATAGAAATTAATACAAAATATTTAATAGAAATTAGGAAACATTTGTGAAATTTACTAAACTTTTAAAAATCTGTCAACTTCTAAAATCACTCAACTCTTTCAAAATTCTGGTTTCAATAACCCCTAAAGTTAGCAAACCTGTTAGATTTCTCCGCACTATCCATTTTGCGCTATTAAAATAACAATTTTAGAAAAAAACGTTTCTCATTCAAACAAACTCTAATTTTAACACATTTATTAAGATTGAATTCCAACATGCACAGCTCAATCGTTCACAAGAGGAATCGGATTCGAAGCTTTAACGAGTTCACCGCCTTCGCCTTGGACCCATATCTTCAACCCTTGTGCTAGCTTACCACACGCGGGTTTGGCAGATACGTGTCCCTTTCGAGAAGAACCAAAGTTGGACAGAACTTTCTCCAAGTGGAGTAATGATTTTTTTTTGTAGCACCCAAGTGGAGTAATAATTAAATTTTCAAATCAGTTCATCATTTTGATTGGTTATCTGCAGTCGCGAAATCAAATATTCCTTTTGGCTCTACCAGCTGTAGTGCTGGGTTCGCGGGTCAACCCGCCCCGACCCGCCCTGGGTCGAATCATTTTTTCGATTTAAAAACTCGACCCGCATAACCCGCAAACAAAAACTTTTATATCCGCACCCGCCCCGCCAAAACCCGCGGGTAACCCGCCAAACCCGCGGGTAATATTAATTATATTAAAAATAGTTATTTTAATTAAAAATGATTATTTTCTAATTATATAATAATTATTTTAATTAAAAATAATTACTTTTTATTAATATAATAGTTAGTTTTAAAAAATACTATTAAAAAAATATATTTATAATTAAAATTATAAAAATATTTATTGTTTTTTATATATTTTACGAAAAAATGTTTTTTTTTTCAAAAATGTTTTTTGTTTTTTTTAATTTGCGGGTTGGCGGGTACCCGCGATTCAAATTCGGCTGACCCGCACCCGCCCCGCTCAAAATAATCTCGACCCGCATCCGCACCCGCGATTTAAAAATTTCAAATGGTTCGACCCGCACCCGCCCCGCGGCGGATCAAACGAGGCGGGACCCGCGGACAATGATTAAAATTTCCAGCTCTAACCAGCTGTTCTTTCAAGGAGGAAAAGACTTGTTGGCACTATACACAATGTCTTTAAAGGGTGAGACTTTCCTTTTCACTTTTTGTTGAGAAATATATATAACCATTAACAAAAAAAACCACAAACCAAATGTGTAAATAACACAAACAAAAACACAAAAGACAAATCAAAGTATAAGCAAATTATAACTTACAAGTTAGAACCACAACTATGATATGAATGTCAACAAAACTTGTTTTGTAAATTCTTAGACTTGGTCTACCCGACTATACACATACAACTTGGAGATGAACAAGAACGCAATGAAAGCAATGGCGGTGAAAGCAGCCAGCAACAAGTAAAAGTAATCAACATGGGCTCGGTTCAGGTTAGTGTTGAACCAGTTTTCTCCACCGTTTCTTCCGGTAGCCCAATCAATCACAGTGATGAGCAAACCACTTAAGAAGCTCGAAAGTCCCAATGCACTCAAAGAAAGCGAGAGACCAATGCTCCTTAGCTCGGTTGGGACTTGGTCATAGAAGAACTCTTGTGTTCCCACCAAAGAAAACACATCGATCATCCCGAGCAACAAATACTGAGGAGCAAACCACCATATGGACATTGGAACCGTCACGTCCGGCTTGTCCACGAGCCCATGTTCTCTGGCGATATTCAGCCGTTTAGTTTCCACCAATGCAGCGAGCACCATGTTGAAGCTCGAAAGCACCATTCCAACTCCTATTCTCTGGAGCATTGTGATCCCAAAAGGCTTTTTGGTAATCATTCTAGCTAACGGTAGAAATACATGCTCGTAGAACGGGACAGAGATGAGAATCGATACACCGATGAATGATAACAAAGAAGCCGCAGGGATTTCCAAACCCGGTAAGATTCTTCTGTCCACCGTTACACCTTGCTTAGTGAAGAAAGTCATGAATTGAGCATATGGAATCGTGCTCACCACCGATGTGATCCATATCGGAATAAGCCTCACCAAAGCCTTCGCGTCTTCTACATCCCTACCACTACATGGCTCTGCACCGTCTTCCCTTGCAATCATCGCTTTAGCTAGGAACCTTTTCACACAAGATAAAGAAACACTCAAATTACACCAAACAGTACAAAACCAAAAACTCAAATGATTACCAATTTTAGATATGTATGTTTTTGTGTGTGTTTACACATTAAATTTTCATAATAAATACTTCCTCCGTTTAAGTGTCTCAAAACACTCTTCACACAATAAAAATATGATTGAAATACATTTATATTTTTATTAATTACATCTACTTAATCAATAGTATTTAAGATAAATAAATTTATTTATTAGATTACTGCATTTTATTATTAATATTCAGCTGAAAGTGTGCATTGAAATTCTAAAACTACAATTTTTGTGTAACTATAAAGACATATTTTATGAAACGGAAAAAATATATTTCCTCTGTTCCTAAAAGATCCGTATTCTAGAGAAAACATATTTTATATTTTAAATGTAATTTTTATCAACTAATGAGAAATTGTAAAGTTCAAGAACATTAATTGCATTTTTTAAAATTTTATTGGTTTAAAAATATACGAAATACTGTATAAAATTACAAAAAACTATGCATTTATTAAAAAATGTGAAAATTTTAAAACTTGGATCTTTTAGGAACTGAGTATTATTATCTGTGATTATCAGTTTTGTCTAGATAAATATAATTGATTGTTGGGGAGTTTCTTTTTGAAACAATTTTTGTTTTTAGAAGAAAAAAATTTAATTATACGAAACAGAAACAATATGCAACTTACTGGAGCCGACCGCTATGTTTCTCAGACGGACCATCCTCCAACAGACCTTGTCCCAAACCGGACCCTGCTAAACTCAGCTTCCGGTTCTTGAACGCCACAAAGAAAACTCTACCGATTCTTGCAAAAGCGTTACTGCTCTCCTCGCGGTTTCCCTTAGGGTATCTGTAAGATTTTCTCCCGAGCAAGAACATAACAAGAGCCATAACCATGAACAAGCAAGGGATCCCAAACCCGTACGCCCAGCTAACATTATCTTGCACGTACGCAACGACTATGATCGATAAACTTATCCCAGCAGATAAACTCAAGAACCACCAGTTGAAAAACGATCCTCTCGAGATTACTTCCTTTGGATCTCCCGAGTCAAACTGGTCCGCACCAAACGCTTGAACACACGGCTTGTGTCCTCCCTGTCCTATCGCGACAAGGTAAAGAGAGCAGAAGAAAAGTATGTTCACCGAGACAGAGGGCTTGGCAGAAACATTGACGCGCTGCTCTGATTCTCCCGTAAGGAACAAGGAAGCTGATAATGTCAATAGTCCTAGTCCCTGTGATAAAATTTCAATTTCGGTTTAATTCGTACCGAAACCAAACCGGTTTACTATTTTTTTATAATTTTTTTTTTGTACTAACCAGTATGTAGATGAGGGAAGCTGCAAGAATTGTACGGTAACGACCAAGATAAGCGTCTGCTACAAAAGCTCCTAAAATAGGAAGCATGGATGCGGTTCCCGACCACGTGTTCACGTTCACGGCGGCGGCCGCCGTCGATTGGCCGAGAGGTCCGGTTAGGTAATTTATCAAGTTGCAAGCTATTCCAAAGTAAGCGAACCTCTCTGCAACTTCAACACCTGAAAAGCAAGATTCAATTAGTATTTATAATGAGCTAAGTTGTGAAGACAACAGAGGCAAGCCGGAGTTAGATTCTTCACCTATGATGAACCAGGCGGATCTCCATCCGCCGGTGGATGATTTTGCGGCGGGACTTCCACGGTGGTCGACGGAATCGCTGACGTAATCTTCAAGAAGTGAAGCTTCGTCTTCAGGTTTCTTCATTGTTCTTGGCGATTGTGAGATTTAGGAGATCTGAAACTTTGAGAAAACGTGGAGGGTTACTTGACCTTTAAAGATAAATCTTGTTCATCACTAATGAACACGATGTAATTAATTTTATGATATTTTCTTCGTCAATTTATTAGATAAGAATGTGATAAAGGAACGTGTACGTTCAAACTATTCTACACTGACACCTAATTACTATTTAATTTATTTTGCATGTATATTTTTTATTGAAGAGTGTTACACGAGCCATGTACTTTTAGCTGTATTTTATTTTTTTGTTTTTAATCGGCAGATATTTTCTTGTCGCATTTTATTCAATCGAAAGTCAACTCAACTATGATGGTGGTTTACTGGCGCACGACTTATTATTAAGAATCTAAAATCAAGAACCATAACATCTATGTTTTTTTTTTGTAAATTTAGTATAACTACTGTTACTAATTATTGTTGACATGTTGTTCTAATTCATTACTAATATATTACAAATAATGTTTTAAATTTTCATAGTATTTCTTAATTAAGGATTTGATTTAATTTATCATCGGGAATTTATTTTGACTGTAATGTGAGAATTTTATTTGATAAATGTAATGTGAGAATTCTTGTTCATTTACTTATTTGTTTCCCTGAAACTCTTTCCAAGTTGCTTAATCTTTGAACGATGGTTGCATGTTCCTAATTTCCTATCCTCTGTTTAGCTGTCACTTTATTTGTTCTTTTTGGTTACAAGGTTAGATATTTTCGACGTGCATATCACAATCCACGTCCAGACAAAAAAAATATCTATGTCGAATTGGTTAGATTTTGGGCTTTATCTGTGTGCTTCTACTAGTTTTCCTTTTGGATTTTTTTTTTTTTTTTTTGTGTGTATCAGATCAGCCAAGTCGTCTCGATGGCAGATTAATTTTCATATTTGAATCTTCTTGTTTAAAATGCTCATTTGATAAATGTTGAGGTTGCAAAAGTTGTTAGAAAAAAAATGCTCATTTGATTGTTATTTCGTTTTCAAAGATGCAACCTTATCGGCTGTGTTATTGCGCCAAACACGGAGTTGGATTTTGACTGTTACTTTGTCTTTCATGTGTTGTGTAAAGTTTTATTCCTTTTTGGCTGAAATATGTCATATGTTGTGTGAAGTTGTAACTTGTAAGATATAATATAACAGACAATATTCCACACTTATCAATGTATCTTGCCACGATTTTCGATTTAATGTGATAGTCATGAAGACAACAAATAAAAAGAAAGATATGAATACTAGCTAGCTGATTCGTATTCCGTGATCACGTTTATTTGTTTTTGTTGTAAATTTGTTTCTTGATGACTTTTCTAATGATTCTGGTTTTGATTTTTTGTTAGCTTGATGTAGTAAAATGTTATTGATGAAGTACATGTTTACGTTAACATCTCACGTACTCTCAACCACAGTCTCAAGTCTCAAGACTTTTGTGAGATTTTAAACATTAAGACTTGTGGGACGAAGTGTTGAAACAGTAGTGATTGATAAAAAAATCATGGAACATGGTGGAAATTTATGATATCCAGTCATGTACATCTCTTTTCACATTAACGGATTTTTGAAGGTGGGTCTTTCAAAAAATAGTCTGTTACAGATAATATATTTTTTTACAGATAATAACAATATTTTAATGTTCAGAAAAATATTTTAATAATAAAATCCCATTTGAAAATTTGAAAAATTCATATGAGATTCTTTCATTCGAAAAACTTTTGCATAGGTCCCACATGTTTTTTGAGAGACTTTGCTACTAAAATTTTCTTCTTTTTTTTAGATTTTACTTGCAAACTCCCGATACGAATGCCTAAGAGCATGATTATCGCGGAACCCAAAATGAATTTATGCATGAAATTAGTGTGTGGATTCCATGTTTTCTTTAAAAAACGGTCACCAACGTCACCAATTACGAATCACTATTGGCCAGTTTCTTACACTATTTTGCAGACTCCACGACACGTGGCGGCCTGCGATTGGTTCCGTTTTAATTTTTTTCTTTAATCAGATAAAAAAAAAATTAGTTTTTGGGTTTCACCCGATAATCATGCTCTAATAATTTTATCTGTCCATTCACAAAAGTTTCGTGACCAGTAAATTGAGAATACAGTGAATATGTGTTTTACTAGTCAAAATTTATAACGTTTTTTTTTACAGAATTCATTTTTGTTAAATATTTTGTACATAATTTATGTATCCACACATCTTTTTAAATAAAATATTTAATTTGATTCAAAATAAAATATACATTGTTACTACAGATGCTATTTTGAAATTAAATTTTAACTGATGCAATATGAAATTTGATCCAAACGAAAATACTTTAAAATAACTGAATCTACTTTTACTGTAACTATATATACAGATGTGTGTTTACTGATGGGAAATTAAGATTTTATAGCTAATTTTCCTTAAACATTTATATGTATTTTTTTTTCTTTTAAAACCTTTCTAAAATTTGTTGAAACCTCTCTTTGTTAACCAAGCAAAAAAAAGAAGTTAGAAACTCTATATAACATTTTAGCCAAGTCCCTGAAAACACACAAATTCGTATCTCCTTGTTTTTTTCACCATGGGTAGAAGAAAAGTAACACACCAATTGATTTCTGACAATTTCTCTCGTCGAGTTACGTTCAGAGATTGCTTCGTCTAGTGTACTCAAAGATGCTGATTATTCTGACGATCTGATCAAAGTAGCCGAAGTGGTTGAGAAGAGGATCCATGTGCTCAGAGAGAGAATCCGGCCTTTAGAATGATATTAAGAGAGTGTAGCCCTTTAAAAAGAGTAATGTGTTGAATGTTTTGTTTTTGACGACGTTTTGATATGATTTTGTTTTGAAAGATTAAGAGATGGTATTAATCTCTTTGTCCTTCTTGGTCAGGATTAATGTATTCCGTTTATGACATATTTTATATTTGTGAAGATCTTCTTCCTTATCCAGTCTCCTTAAAATATATATTTTAGATGGATCATTGTGTAATATAAAAATTCGTGTATTATAACTTGATTTCTATTGTTGGTCTTACATATTATGTTTTTATTTTAGTGAATCTTGTAGCACCACATGCATGTTAGCATGATCACTATAACTTTGCCATTTGAGTTAAAATTAACTCGGTGGAAATATTGGATACAAACAACCCAATTTTCCGATAACTCGCTAGGCCTGGTCCACCGCACGGATTATTTTAGAACAGGGGTTATCATTAATCATGAACCAACAATCTTTGTGTTCATTCTACCTAAACAAAATGTACAATCAAACACATTCACAAGCAAAAGAGAGATGTGTCTGGTTTGAGATATGTTCTTGGAAGAAACATTATTGGTTTTTGTGATTAAATGACCTTTGGGACCTTATCATCTCCAACGAGCCATCTGGCTAGCCAACAAGGATCTCCGGCGAAGTACTTGCATTGCGTTGGAATGATCCCGAGGTCGCTGCCGATCTGAGCGTATTCATTTAAAGCGTTTTCCATCTCCGAATCTTCTTCTCCTATGTCCATTACGTCGACTGTGTTCATGCGAAGAACTTCCGCAGAGTTCAGTTCTAACTCATGGTCGTTTTCAAACGGCTCCATAGCTGGACACTGTTTCAATTCGGATCATAACGAAGTGGAACATTTTGAATTGAACTAAAAGATATCTATTAATCTGTGGTTGTATATCAGCAAGATAAAGAATCTGAACCTGGCAGAAATGGGCATAATGTCTGTAAATTTCGCTGTTTTCATCTTGGTCACCGAGGAGAGTACCACCATACCAACCATTGGCTTCATTGGTTGATGTGATCGATAGGTACCTATACAAGGAAACAATTGCAGCAAGTGATATGATGCAACCAGAGCGACTAAAGCGATATCCGGATTTTGAAATGCCAAGCTGTGGTTAGACCATCGTTTGGTCAATATGATTCAGCGAAGAGTTTACCAAAAAATATTACAAAATCATTATGAAGGAAGCTTAGGGAAGGAAAAAAAACCAGTACCTTTGAAAGATATCTTCCTGATGATCGTTGGACTCAGAAAGCCAGTCCAAGTTGCAGAAATCGTTGACTCTCTCACTCGAGGTCACTCCTTTCTCACTATCATCTGCATCAGGTTTTGTGGCAGAGTCACTCTCTTCGGGCTTTCTTGAACCAAACAGCCAATTGGGTGTCTTGAGCTGAATCTCACTGTAGTAGATAAGAAAGCCAAGAAATATAAGCTAACATTCGGCAAAGTTATGGTTTTGGTTTGAACTAAAATCTCTGTTTTTTTTTCTAAACTAGAAACCATCTTTCTACTTTCTAATACGGATAAAAGTCCTACTAAACGTAAAGAAACACGATTCAAGGGATTACTAGCCACTCCAAGAAAATTTAGTCAAAGGCGTAGTAAGATGATTGAAAATTTCAGACGAGGGTCATTACGCTGCATCAGGAGCAACACCAGTGCTGCCACCTGGCCTCTGGTCTGTCTCGCTACAAAGCCTCACATTCTTTATTGAACTACATGTCTGCTCGATCAGTTTGTCAAATGACGTCAGCTTCTTCCGTGAGAAGTCTTCTCTGAAAGCCGGCACTGGTGCAAGATTGACTCCAATACCACTCATGGGTTTCGGAATGGACTGGAGCCTGCAATGCAACAGATTTAGAAATCATACGAAACCAGAGGTCATCTATCATCTTATCTTGGGAAATGTAATTTAACTTCTTTGATATTTTCATAAACACATAATCTGACACGCAGTAGGTTCACTAAAAGTAGACCTTACCCCCTTTCTGGGAAAATATCATCTCCAATCCCTGACACATGGAGATAATAATCAGAATCCAGCTCCCAGAGCGCAGGTTTCCCTTCCTGAGGTTGAAAGTAGCCTAAGAATCTGCTTGCAACAGAAGTTAATAGTTACTAGGAGTTGAGACTCAATAGAAACGGATATGAAGAGTTCTTAGCCAACGATTCGTCAGAGGAACTTATTCTAAGGTAATAGCGGCAATGCCAAGGATGCAAGGGGTCTATTACCTCTATCTATATCATCAATGAGGCAAGGACACATAAACTTATTCTAAAGCCTTCATCTATAGCTATATCAAGAACTTAGCAAGAAACTGAAGTGAATTTTGCAGAGAAGTATATTACAAGTTTATGGCGTCTTGCTTTTCGCCATCAGTGTAGGTATTGCTGTAGTATCGTTTGATAGACTTGAGAAATTCCCTAGACTGTGTCGTGGCCTTCCATTTCCCCTGCCTTTCTGGGAAAACCTATAAGTCCATTCAACGATGTTAATAAATAAGCATTGCAAACTGCTTCGTCAAAACGACAAATAAATGGTCAGAGGTGATAAGTGGTGTAATTACAGTATTATGCGCAGCTGAGCCGCCATATTGTTGTGCAAGGGCATCGCCCATGCCCTGGTACATATCCATAAGTGCAGCAGCTATGCTACTGTCGGGGTCAATCTTAGATGTATCACTCAAACCTATTGCGTGCAGCTGCCGGCCTAAAGCAGCCAAACCATATGCGTACTGTGCTACGTTTGTTCTATCCAAGCAGTCAATACAGTTGGTACGAAGAACCCCACATTGGTAACGAGGAGCTGCAGAATCAGTTCCATCGTCTCTTTTTTGTTGGCTTAGCTTCATCTCTTTCTCTCGGTTAGCAAGAGCACTAAGTATATCATTTGAACTCTCACCCCTTGAAAGTTCCAAAGAGTAAGCTCTTAGATCACGCAGAGATTGTTCCCTGCAAAAAAATCTCCATTAAATTCAGAAACGTAATATATACATCAGCTTACAAAATAAGCCAAATTTCTGACTACATATAAGTAATGGTGGATCACATCATCCCAAAAAATTACCTTCCAGTGCTAGCATGACTAAGTTGGCTAGCTTTCTTCTTAACAATTTTAGGCTTGCCACTGAAGTAAAATCCAGTCAAGTCAAGGGCTTCGCTTGCTACAGCACCCAAAACAGCCAATACATTCGCCGACTTGCTTTAGCATCAAAAATAGAAAGCAATGTGAGTTCAAGTTAAAAATGCACGAAAACAAATCCACAACATTTTACCTCTTTGCAAATTTGTGGAAATCCCAATGGATAAACTTGAAACGATTTTCTTCAGGAAAAATTGAGTTTAGGTAACCCACTGCTTTCGCAAACTCACGCCTTAGCACCATTTCCCGAGGTCTTTTCTCAACTGACTGAATAACTCCATGGAAATTATTGAGTAAGTACAAAGGGAATAATAAAAAGAGTATTAAGTAAAAAACTAACCTTGATTAAGTTGAGCACAATGATAGGATTCCCATATCGGTTCACCAGGTCTTCAAAATGCATTTTGGTTGACTCGTAAGTAGGATCATACCTCTGTACTGAGGCAATAAAAAACAACAGGAAAATGCAAGTAGATCAATAACCACACAGACGTTAAAATGGTCTAATAGAGATAACAGGCGCATGTTGCGTTAGTTCCTCACAGAAAATATCAGGCTTAGGACTAAATCTCGAGGCCTCTTGCGACCAAAAGAGTGGAATTGATCCTCGCATCTGCACCACTGAGGTCATTTTTCCTTTGCAAGATCCAGCTTCTTCATCAAAAACAAGTTGTTCTGTTTCAACATCATTCGCAACCCTTCCACGATCATTCACTCCCCTTTTCAAGTAACTGAGATAAAAAAAAATTACAGAATGAAAAGGCACTACATTAATAACAGAAAACAAGAGAAACAAGCATCCAAACTAGTCTAGAAAAGTTCACACTAAAAAAAATCTCCAAAGATACTAGATATAACTAAGAAAGGGCAATAGAAAACCAATACGGATTATGATTTCCTCATCCATGAGAGGCCTGGTTAGAAAATTTTTACCGTGTGCCTGCAAAATGTCGAGAACGTCTGGAGACTAGAGTAACACTGAAGTCTCTTCCATATATCGACAGCCTTATCTGAATGATGGGGTAGAACAATAAGTAGTAAGAATGGAGACGAATATAGATGAAGAGACAAGAAGCCTACACACACATACCTGCTTAAAATGCCCATGAACTAATGCTAGAGTCCAAATAGTGTTGTTACACCTTGATCGAATAGGCTGCGTCAGATATGCATTCCACACAAATATGTTATCATAGGGCACCCCTTCCTCACCAGATGATAAAACGTTCTTTTGCAGACTTCGCATTATAGGATACGTGTAACTGTAGAAGAAATCTTTGGTCAAATCAACACTTGACAGAAGCTTCTTGTACCTGAAAACAAAGCTAATTAATAGTCCAGCTTCAAAAGGGCAAAGAGCAAAACTCTAGGAAACAGACCTTAGTTCAGTTTTCGAATTCGCAGCATCAGACTGGATAGTTGCATGAGGGACAGTGATCATCTGACTTTCATCGATAGCGTATATCGCATGCCCACAGATGCAACCAATCTGTCGCCGTTTTGTCACCAAAACTAAGTAGTATGACTCCATAAACTTAGCACAACCTACAAGGCAAGAAAAAACACGTTTACAAAAGCCAATCCAAAGATACAAAAACGCTGCTTCCGGAAACTAACCAGCGATTCCATAGACTTTGGCGACGAAGGCCAATCCTCCGGTGGCACGATTGCCTTCGGAGATACGCTGAAGCAGACTCTTGATCTCCTGAGGCGAGTACACTACCGGATCTTCGCTAATGTTGAGCTCCGACGGCTCCGAGCGATCGATCTTCAGCACTCTGAAGAATCGTTTGTTCCGATCGCTGCCAACTAGATAAAACCTCTGCTCAACAACATAGAACACACATGGAGCAATTCAATTCAATCTAGTGGTTTCCGTAAGGATTCTAGGGGTTCGAGATGCTCAATGGCTAAAAGCTTACCGCTCTGGTCTCGTAGAGCTTGAACTTTTCGAGAGCGTACGAGTCGGGATCGGCTTCGGAATCGTTGGCGGAAGACGAATAAGTGGAAGTCGTTGAGTTTTCCGATTTCGCCATGGCGGGTTAGTTTCGCAGGGAACCGATCGGGTTTCTCTGACGCCGGCGATGATTTGCGTTCGTAGACTTTAACTCAATATGCCCCCGTGTCTCTTAAAAAATTCTAAATTCTCCCCACAATAAAATATAATTTACTTTTTATTTATTTTTAAATACAAAACCGTTTTAAAGACATCTATAACCGTATTCCATTTGGAAAACACTTCACTCAAAATCAAAAGCTAGGGTTCCATCGAAAAGTTGTCAGATTCGATTTCTCCGGTGATTAAATAGCATCGATTTCGCCTGTGAGAAGGGCTTTGATTTCCCTGGAAAGCGTTGGAAACTTTTCTGTTGAGAAGGCTCAATTTGGCCGGGTCTTGTTATCTCCGCTACCAAACTCTTTGGTGATGAGAACCACCCATCTCTATCGACTTTTCTGCAGCAAGTCAAAACTATGGAGGTCCCAAAACTATTTAACACCGGTTAAATGATTTATAGCTTATGATTCATAACCTTTATATGTTTGTTGGTTGATGTTGTTTACTTGTGCTGTTTATTTCATTGTTTGCTTTTCTTCTCGGCCTGTTTTTGTTGGATATTGTTTCCATGGTTCTCTCTTTGGGCATTGCTTGTTTCTTTTCTCTTTGGTTCTTATGTTTAGTGATTGTTTGCTTCTCTTTTCTGCCTGCTAATTGATGTATTTCATTGATTCTTTGATTTCTCTGTTTAGCTCTTGATTCTGTATATGTCAAGAGATCAATGCCTCCAAGTGTTTTGTTATAACGTTGATTGAGAACTGCCAGAATCAAGATGACATTGATAGGTTTTTTTTTATGTTCTTCAAAACCTCTGTAGATTTGTAAGTACTTTAAATATGCTCCCTTTTTAGCATTTTTATTTTTTCTTGGCCATTTGGTCTATTTCTGGCATGAATGATGATTAAACGTTACGGCTTTCACTTTTTCTCAGGTGGATAACAGTGGTGGTGGATCGGTGGTGGTGGAAGACTGGAATGAGCGGTGGTAGAGGAGAGAGTGGTGGCAGAGGAAGAGATGGTGGTGCCGTCGTTAAGGAGCGGTGGCAGAGGAAGAGACGGTTGTGGCCGTGGATTCAGACTTAGTTTCACTACCTAAGGTACGTTAGGTTGTTAGTATGTAGAGAAATTGTTCGTAATTAATACTTGTAAGACAAAATAATATGCTTGTCCTGCTCTAAGTATTTAGCCACTAAGGAAGATGGTAAATAATTGGACTTTATTGTATAACAGGATCAATGAGCAGGTGCAGTTTGAATTATATTACATGTATGTTTACACGATGGATGATAGTGTTTGGACGAGAATGAAGACGACGGTGGATTGGCCAGTGTTCTGAAAGTAGTCAAGGAAGCTCGCTGTGGATTTTTAAAAGGTCTATATGTGTGAGAAGAGGACAACTGGAACCATATGCTTCAAGACGATGGAAGATATATGATGCAACACGAATACAAGAGCTTATGAAGAAAATAAAACTATTCAAACTCCAACCGCTTGAGAAGATTGAAGAGGCTTCTATATTTTGTTTAATGTTGTGTGTATGTCTTTTTGCATCAATAATCCAGTTCAGTGTTAACTATGTTTATGGAGTTTAATATCCGAGAGTGTTAAGCTCTTAACTGAAAAAATGTATAGAGATAGTTCCTTCGTCTCTACCTTCTCTTGAATCTGCAGTTTATCATATGTTTTTACTCTTAGTCTCTATGCACTTGTACTTATTTAAATTTTCTCAGTTTATCATAATACATTTCGTATTCCTTCGTAGCTTCTTTAGATTTCGAGTAATATGTAAGTCATGTGTTTCTCAATAATAATTTAAAAAGTAGCCGTGCAACCGTGTTATATTTAATTATTTAATATTGTAATTGCACTTAGTAATTTTTAGTAATCTTCAAGACATTAGTAATACCGCTTTACACATAGTAATATTTTGGTAAATTTTAAGTTTTATTAGTAAAACTATGTCCATATGAGATATTTTGTAGTAAAACAAATGACTTTATACAATGAATATCATTAAGTAAGAGTATTACAGTTTGCAAGAAATAATTATTTTTATAGATTACTATAGCTTTACAATTCACACAACAACCATGAAAGCTTAGGAATCATTTTGGAAAAATGATAAGTATTTCTAAACTATAGAAAATAATCATCTAAATAGTTTTAATAGTATTATTTACTATATACATAGTCTACTAATAGATAATATATGGGTTCTATATGTTAAATAAACGTACTAATTGCAATACATAAGGATTAAATTACACATATAAAATCAAGTAATTCTATCCGAATTACACATAATAAACCCAATACTCTCGTAGTCCGAATTACACACAATAAACCCAATATTCTTAGTAGTCCGGTTACACACATAAATCCAATAATCCTAATAGTCTAATCATTTTTAGGACAATGTTGTTCGGATTAAACCACTACTAGCATATTTTATGACCATATTAAAGTCCTACTATACTCCAAAATGAAGTAAGATAAACCAAACCCCATAAACACAATTTTAAAAATCATTTTGAATGTCTCCAAATTTTCATTAAATCTTACATTATTTACATTACCCAATATATACACTTCATTTTAATTATATTCAGAAAATATTTCTGCAAAAAGAACATAATAAACCTAAAACCCAGTAAACACAATTTTAAACTCGTTTTAAATCTTCCAAAATTCTAAGTAAATCTTATATTATTTACATCATCCAAGATATACAGTTCATTTAATGATATTCTAGATACTTTTATTTTAAAAATGGATATAATAAATCTAAAATCCATAAAAAACAGTTTTAAAATTC
>NC_027755.1:23837868-23843636 GCF_000695525.1 Brassica oleracea var. oleracea
AAAAAATTATTTGGTTTCATATTTAATTTTATTTCAAATATTTTAAATTTTAAAATTATTGTTTTATAAAATTTATATAATTATTATAATTAATTAATATTTTAAATATGGAGATGTAAATTCGTTGTAAAATTCCACGTTAAGTCCTCGTAACGTTTACGAGGAATTTACATGAAGTCGTTGTAAAGTCCTCGTAAAATTTACATCGACTTTACGTGGAAGCCTTACGTGGCTTTTACAACGAACTATTACGAGGTATTTACATCGTCATTTACGAGGGCATTACGACGAATAGTTTCCTTCCGCTTTACGAGGAATTGACTTCCTCGTAAACGTAACTAGGACTTTACGACGAAACCTCCGTTACGACGAGCGTTTAACAACGAAACGCGTATCGATGTTAATTCGTCGTAAAGCCCCTATTACGACGAATTTACAACGAATACCGCCTTCGTAAAAAATATGTTTTCTTGTAGTGGTAAGTCATGTGTTTCTGAATAATAATTTAAAAAGTAGCCGTGCAACTATTTAATATTCTAATTGCACTTAGTAATTCTTAGTCAAAACAGTAATATTCTAATTGCACTTAGTAATTCTTAGTAATCTTCAAGACAATAGTAATACTGCTTTACACATAGTAATATTTTTGGCAAATTTTAAGTTTTATTAGTAAAACTATGTCCATACGAGATATTTTGTAGTAAAACAAATGACTTTATACACTGAATATCATTAAGTAAGAGTATTACATAAACAGTTTGCGAGAAATAATTATTTTTATAGATTCTTCTTACTATAACCTTACAATTCACACAACAACCATGAAAGTTAAGGAATCATTTTGGGAAAATAATAAGTATTCCTAAAACTATAGAAAATAATCATCTAAATAGTTTGAATAGTGTTATTTACTATATACATAGTCTACTAATAGATAGTATATGGGTTCTATATGTTAATTAAACGTACTAATTGCAATATATAGAGGTTTCAAATTACACATATAAAACCAAGTAATTCTAGTAGTCCGAATTACACATAATAAACTCAATAATTCTAGTAGTTCGAATTACACACAATAAACCTAGTATTCCTATAGTAGTCTGGTTACACACATAAATCCAATAATCCTAATAGTCTAATCATTTTTTAGGACGATGTTGTTCGGATTAAACCACTACTAGCATATTCTATGACCATATTAAAGTCCTACTATACTCCAAAATGAAGTAAAATAAACCAAACCCCATAAACACAATTTTAAAAATCATTTTCAATGTCTCCTAATTTTCATTATATCTTACATTATTTATATTTCCCAATATATACACTTCATTTTAATTATATTCAGATAAAATTTCTGCAAAAATAACATAATAAACCTAAAACCTAGTAAACACAATTTTACACTCGTTTTAAATCTTCCGAAATTCTAAGTAAATCTTATATTATTTACATCATCCAAGATATATAGTTCATTAATGATATTCTAGATAATTTTATTTAAAAAATGGATATAATAAATCTAAAATCCATAAAAAACAGTTTTAAAATTCGTTTTCAATCTTCCGAAATTCTCAGTAAATTTTACATGATTTACATTAACAAAATGTACAGTTTATTTTAATGATATTCTAGATAATCTTTTTTTTTCTAAAATGGATATAATAAATCTAAAACCTAAAAAAAAAAACAGTTTTAAAAATTATTTCCAGTCTCCCGAAATTCTCAGAATTTTTTTTTATTTACAAATCTTTAATATACGTAGAATTTTAAAGCTATTTTACAAAAATTTCATAAGAAATGGACATATTACATATTTTATGAAGTTTCAGTTACATTAATGGAGGAAAACAAAAGGGAAGAGGTCAAGTTCAAAAAAAAAGGGTCACGTTCAAACTAGTTTTGTAAAGTGCAACATTGGTACCTCCTGGATCAGTGAAACCGAGAATAGTGGTACCTCTTGGATCTTGCGAAACAACTCAGGCCAGACTCTACTACACAGTCGTAGCTCCTACTCTTCCATCCCTACGCGCCTAGAGGCGGAGCTGATGGGGTTCTCTTGGGTGATTGACTGTGTTGGTTTTCGAATCTTCATCCTACCTTGCAGGAGAAGCTATCCTGAATCTGGAAAAGTTCCCACAATACCGGACACTGCTCACAACTATATGTACCAGGGGCCATCTTGGCTGCGTTCCTTGCTTATGGAGGAGGCCATGGAAGATACGTGAGCTGTGAACTCTGCATACGTGTGATCCCCTCAACGTATCGAGTACCTGCTAACCCCATCTATCTGGTAGTCTAATACACTTTATTGCCTTTATTTTGTCTGTGGACCTATTGGTACCCATGGTTTTTTGCTCTGTTTTTCTGCTCCAAATACTCTGTTTGTGTGAGCTTCTGCTCGTACACTATTTTTATTGAATGTCACTAAGCATTAAAAAAGAAAAGAAAAAGAAATGGGAGAAAGTTTTCATTTGTTAAAGTTTATTGTGGGACCCGGTTAATTTTTGATATATTGATATAAATTTAATTCATAATTATTGAGGTGACATATCTTATACAATAAAGTTGTCTTGTCTCTCTCCTCCTGCGTCCACGTCATCAGGTAGGGGAGGGCGCAGTAAAGGGTGGGCAATCAATGACACGTGGCAGTCCTAAATTAAGCTTCCAATGTTGTTTTTGCTGTGTTGTGTTGATCGGGCCAAGTTTTGGTACGACACGTAATAAGCAATCTATTATGGGCCCACTTCTATTCTCAAAGTCTTCGTCTTCTCGATTTCTTCGTCTTCTCGATTTCCCTTGCTCCCATGGGTGTTCCTCTGCCAAACGTTACTTCTTTTAATTGATTCACGCCTTAAAGCGAGTACTTTAACTTCTTCCGGCCTCTAAACCCACTACGCCGAGTTCAATGATCCGTCTTCAACATCGATTTCATTACCCCTAATTCTTCATACTATAAATAAGCCATGAAGCCCTCTCCATATTGCAGTGATTCATCTTATTTTTTTGATGGTTTCCTTACAAACTTTGATTGCATAAAATTATATGAAATTTATATCCAGAAAGAAATCGTGAGAAAAGAATATTTGCTTGTCGTTTTGTGTGCTTGACTGTGTTTATAGATCTGAATGTGCTTATAAGTGCGATGCTATGATCTTCAGGTACCATGGCTCCACTCTGATATCAGCAAGTTTTTCAGGGTAAGAAAAAATACACTTCCTTACTAAAAAAGTGCCAAAGATTCTCCTTTTCTTTTTTTGGTAACAAATGTAATCCATTTTTTCAGCCTTCCAGCACTGCACTTTTGATTTACCTGCACCGTTTGTGCTCCTTCACTACCGGCGTTTTCATCTTCCAGCAAAAACTTCCACTGTACCACTAAAAGTAATCTTTGATTCTAACCTCAGAATTGTTTGTCCAGGTGAAACGGAAGTGGAGTTCTCAACCAGATTAGTCAAGAATGCAGAGGATCTTATCATTAAAGAGGGACCAGAAACAGTAAACATTCGATTGATTACTTATGGAAATTGCCATCTTTATGTGTTAGGATGATGTTGGCATCTCAATATAACACAAATATCATCTAATTTCTAGATTGGTGCTTTTATCGCTGAACCAGTCATGGTTGCTGTTCGTGTGATACCTCCACCTGCTACGTAATTTGAAAAGGTCATTTCTAAAACTTCATTGGTACTAAGTACATTTGGCAATGGTTATGCTATTTTGTGTTACTAAGTACCAAGTATATTGGGCTCTTTCTGTACTGCAGGTCCAAGCTGTTGTTTGCAGTATGATATCCTGCTCATTGCTGTTGAAGTATGTGCATATCTAACTGAACCATGTTCATTACCATGACCCCAAAATCGATGGAGAACAAAAATACATGACTAACCATTTGTATTTTGTTTGGCCTTTAAGTGAATACACCATCAAGCCAGATCTTCTGTCCTTAGCTAAGGTGAGATTTTTGCAAACTGATTAGTAGCCTTTTATCTCGGTTGACAAATTTCCCGTACGATTGGTTAGTGTTTTAATATATGCAGGCACCGTCTCCAGCACATATGCCGATGGAGCCATTCTTATGAGTCAAAAAGTAGCAGATGTCATGTATTCTCAAAGCAACAAGCTAGGTATGTTTTTAGTTATGCCTAACGTGGTAAGACTCAACTGTTCTGATCTTAAAAACCATTTTTGGTATTTCAGGTGATTTCTCGCATGGATTTACTTATTCTGCTCATCCATTTTCATGTGCTATAGCGATTGAAGCGTTAAAGACATACAAGTAAGTTTGCGTAACCAAATGATGTTATAAAAAAGACACTGCAATTCAGACTTCATAAAATGCAGGAAACACTTCATATGGATTACTTGAGCAGCTAAGCGTTGCGTGGTTTCTTGAGTACGCCCCCCGGCACTGTAACATGTGGTTCCGTAACTGAGCTCTCGCCACAGTAGCTTCTGTAGATGTCGTGATATCATTCAGTGGAGGCAAATACTGGGCCTGCACCACATGTGGTGTTAGTGTGAGTTGTAGATAGCTTCTCACCACCAGAGCACATGCATGACACACATGTAAATCCATGCATATCATCTTCTGGGTTGTTGTTCCCGTCCTGTCAACACAGATTAGACTATGTCACACTAACTCTCTATTAAAAAGTTTTTGTCAGCTTAGCTAGGAGTATGGGATGGTTTACATGTGAGTTGAAAGTTGCAGTTGGGGGTTGGGGCACGTTGGGTGATCATCTTAGAAGGATCATTTCAACCTCCATAAGCTCTCCCTCTTTCATGACATTGCGTGCCTCCAAAGACGGAGAAGCCGCGCTTCTGAGGAGAACGGCCGGTCGTCAAACCGGCAAACGTTATTGGAGAGTAAAATGTAAAAATTCAATAATTTTGTTATATAGATACTGATTTAAAATAATACATAAATATGAACAATTATTTTCAGAATTGTTTAGTTTTGTACCCAATTAAGTTCAGAAACCATAGTCTTAAAAACTTAACTTCGAAAGGCATATGTTACTTTTAAAAACAGTTCCGGTGTGTTTTAAGGTTTAGCGAATTTTGTCAGGGATTTTGGTTCTAAATAACGTTTAAAATATAAATTAAAACTCAGTAGTATAAAGATATTTAGTAAAATATGTTTATAGCTTTCCCCGATTAAAACTAAATAAAATAAAGTTCTAGAAGTTAAAATATAGTGGATTAGCCAAAGACAATACGATTTCAATATTTGGTTAAAAAATTTAAATAAAAACATTGTTAAAGACAAGGCAAGACATTTACGATATATATCGTGTTTCATTAAATTTAAGCTAACAAAAATAAAAATGTGAACTTAAAGATTTTTTTTTGGTTCCAATTTCCAATTTAGAAAATTATTAATAAAATAAACGATCAAAAACATAACTAGATCAAACATAATTAATGATTAATAAATAATCAAAACATAATTTTTTAAACTAAATCAGTTTGAATAGCTAGCAAAATAAAAAATAGATTAAACTCTATAATATACCATGAATTTAGTGGAAATTTTAGTGAAAAAGTAACAGTTTAATTTAAAATAAATATGATAAAACTCAGTACATAAAATTGAAGAATGAATAGAAAAATTAATAAGAATAAAAAGAGAGAAGTCAATTTATTATATTGTTTTCCACATGACCGACCACCATTCACTTGCATCAATCACATGATACATCTATTTAGTAATAAGAATTCTCTTAGCTGGTAACGGCCCAAGGTCAATATATAAAAAA
>NC_027755.1:23845599-23849148 GCF_000695525.1 Brassica oleracea var. oleracea
TAAGTCGTCTATAAACCACATATATACCCAACTAAAAGGAGTTAAATACTTTGTAAAAGTACCATAATTTTTCACGCCATCTAAATGTAGTGCATTATTAGTCATCAACATTTGGTTTCAGTTTTTTTTTTTTGGTTTTTGGTGTTGTGTTTCTAGAAATTTAGAAATTCTTCAGGTACTTACAAAGTATAGTTCGGTTTCAGTTAAGTTATTTTGGTTTCTGCTTTGGTTCGGGTATCAAAGTTAGGAACCAGTTAATATCCAAAATAAATTCGGGTCCAATTTGTTTCCAGTTCGATATGGTTTTTGGTAATTTCAGATTTATAATAAAAATATTGGATAATTCGGGTTGGTTCGTTTAAATATCGGGTTATTCAGGTTGTTTGGACAAAAATACGAATAATTCAGATATTTTTTAATATTTCTAATAAAAAATTGGGTAATTCGTTTTTTTGGGTAAGTCGGTTTATAAATAATATTTTTAGATATATGGCTATTTCAAAATTAAATATAACAAATATTTGTTGGTATATAATTTGTATTGTAAAAAAATTAGATACTCTTAGTTTTTGATTCTGTCCTGGTTTTTTGGTTCTAGAGATATTCGATCCGTTCGGTTATATATGAAATTCAGTTTAATTTTGTTTTTTTTATGGTACGGTTCAGTTTCTTGGTTTCCGATATTTTATCTCATATAAAAAATTGTGTAAAAATAATTTATTTAATTCTAAAATAAACCCGCGCTTCTAAAGCGCGGGTCAAAATCTAGTTAGGCATTGATATTTTACCCCAAGAAAAAAAACGAACAAATGCATTTAGGAGATGCAATGTGAAACAGTTAATTTATCTATTGGCAAATGAAATTTTAACGTTTTGGGACCTCAATCAAACATATTCCCCCACATTATCCGTTTCGATATTTAACAAACCACAGCCAAGCAAATCTTTTGTTTTCTCCCACTTATCCGCATTCACTAATCACATGACGTGCATATAGATATAAAAATGTTGACATTGTTTATCTTCTTCTTACAGCTTGAGTTACAAAAATGTTGACATTCCCACTTTGTGGTTGTGAGTTATCTTCAGAATCCAAGACTCTAGCTTTTGCTGCTCCACTGATTTCTATCTCGCATACCAAAAGACAGATTGTGCTGGGACGACGCGATTCCGTCAAAGTTCCTGCAGAAAAATCCGGAAATTTCTCCCTTGGTTCGGTAGGACTTCACAATTCAATAATATGCAAAAGCATATCTATGCGTGCATATAGGATGTATTGTTAGTATTGTCAATGAATGTTTTTTATTAGTTCTTCAAAGTTGTGAGAGTTTGTGATGAAAACAAACAGATATTCAAAAGCTGTGACACTTGTGGAGCCAAAGGAGCAATTGAGTGCCCCGGTTGCAAGGTTTCTTAGTCTTTATTTATGCATACACTTCTTCTTTTGTAGCATTTATCATTAATATAAAAAAAAATCTTATGTTACCTCTCCAGGGAACAGGTAGAAATAAGAAGAATGGAAATATTTTCGAGAGGTGGAAGTAAGTAAAAACTGAAACAAAATTTTCAATTCAATCATAGTTTTCTAGTTCAAAGAGTTAATGGTTTAGAAAGTGCAAATGTGTAGATGTTTTGAGTGCCAAGGATTCGGTATGAAGAGCTGTCCTAAATGTGGCAAGGGAGGTTTGACGCCAGAACAGAGAGGGGAAAGATAGAAGAACTATACTACTTGTTTCTAATAAACATGTATCTATTTTTTTTTTTTTTTTTTTTTTTTTTTTTTTTTTTTTTTGTAACTTATCTTTTTTGTTGTTTCTAATATCATATATAAACATGTATCTATTTCCATTACTTTTTTGTTGTATAACTTGCAAGATATACTAAAAATTATTGATAATTTATCTTTTGGACAGAATCTGAGTTGCATTAAGGTTTTATTTCTTTGACAGTTTTAGGAAAGAAAAAGTGCTAGAACAATTATTCTATTAAAAGAGAAATAAGATTCACATGTTCAGTATTATACAAACACTAATGAAATTCTAAAACATATTTTTTAATTGTAAATGTGGTGGAAGTGTGAAACTCGAAAATGGCTTAACGGACAGGACACAACAAGAGAAGACCAAGAAGAGACAGAAACACCAAGCCCTAACTGGCCAACTCTATCAATTCAGTTATCCAACTAATCTCAATACTAAAGGGAGACAGGGAGAGAGAGTGGTGTGTGCAGAAAAATCAAAAATCATACGATCGGAGATGACGCGTGGGAGTACATGAAAGAAGTAGCATGTGAAGGGAGTATTGAGATAAAAAAAGACAGCTACCTACTCATTTTCCTAATCTATCTACCCACTTTCTTCCACAGTCAGAGCCGGCCCTTAAAGGAAGCTGAGGAAACTGTTGCTTCCGGCCGCCACAGATTATCATAAATTTTGGCCTTATTTGTGCAGAAAGTTCTTATTAGTATTAGTGGTTTGGGTGTTGGTTAGAAGGGTTACCCCTTCCAGGTTCGATTGCCGCTTAAGACAATAGGCCACATTTTTAATTTTTGCTTCTAGCTACATATTTTCTAGGATCGGCTCTTGGATGCAGTGACAATTGCAAATCTAGTCTCTTTTTCTAACATCCCTATATATTAATTGAGAAGCATTTGAAAAATTAGAACCTTAATTTTGTATTAATTAAAAAAAACTCAAATCCTAGGTGGCACTCTAAATGACTTCTAAATTCCACTTCAAAGAATTCTAGAGCATCTAATATAAAGTATAGTTTAATCTAATGGTGTCACATAATTACATAACACTAGAGAACATTATATTAACCTAAAATATAAGAAGTGTGTATTCTTTCCTTAAATAAAAGCTACGGAATTACCTAATATGATTTACCTATATATGGCAATTAATGATTATGAATAATAAAGATTTGATAACAATTTTTGCATCATTCTTTATTTTTGTTTAAATTTATATTATTAAAAAGAATTAAACAATCATATTAGCCATATAATAAAAAAATTAGATTTTTTCTTATATGCTATATTTTGAATTTTTTAAAATGACTTTAAATTACAAAAATGAGGAAACGTTATATGTTATATATTTTTTTTAAAACGACTTTAAAATACACAAATGAAGACACCTTATATGTTATATTTTTCTTATATGTTAGAATTTTCTTATATGTTATATTTTGAATTATTTTAAAACGACTTTAAATTAAAAAATGTAAGTTTTCCTTAAGTATACGACTAAAAACATTAAAATGACATGCATCAATTCGATGGTTGATTTGAAAGCTTTCAAAACCATATGGAAGATAAAAGTCAAAATAATTTAACTGTGGAAATAATACTGTTCACTTTTTTCAAGAATGTGTTTGATGGAAAAAATACGATTTTTATGTCATAATTTGTTTAATGTCCACTAGAGAACATTATATTAACCTAAAATATAAGAAGTGTGTATTCTTTCCTTAAATAAAACCTACGGAATTACCTAATATGATTTACATATATATGACAATTAATGATTATGAATAATAAAGATT
>NC_027755.1:23849932-23858356 GCF_000695525.1 Brassica oleracea var. oleracea
TTAAGTATACGACTAAAAACATTAAAATGACATGTATCAATTCGATGGTTGATTTGAAAGCTTTCAAAACCATATGGAATATAAAAGTCAAAATAATTCAACTGTGAAAACAATACTGTTCACTTTTTTCAAGAATGTGTTCGATGGAAAAAATAAGGTTTTTATGTCATAATTTGTTTAATGTCCAATCTGATCAACCCATAATGTATTAATTATAGTTTGTTCCATTATTTTTAATAAAAATTGATCCGATCCATCGGAAAAAAATTATATAATAACAACAACAAATATTTTATATATATAAATAAAATAATCAAATATGTAAAAGAAACTATCGATAATATATACAAATAAACTTACCATTACCCTACTAAAGAAGTAAAGCAAAAGATAATCATTATTATGCGCTTAGGTGAGAAAAATGATGCTATAGTATGGTTTTTAAAAATATCAATTGCAATATAGTTAGAAATTATTAATCCAATCATATGATTGATAAGAAAATGTGGAATTGTAAAACTATTATGATGTTTTCTCCCAAAATAAAAAGTTAATAACCAAACCATATGATCTGGATCTGTCAACAAAAAGAGAGGTAAACAAGTTAGGAAACGCTCACGTTTCTCCTGTGAGTTTTTTAATAAAAAAAAAATTCCTGGTTGTGACAATATTCTTATGAACTTTATTTTTCATTTCCTTTGTTAATCAAAATTTTGTTTCTATAAAATTTTGTATTAAAATATAGTTAGGTAGTTATTATAAATAACATTCAAAACGAAACATTCAACAGGAACTCCCTTCCTTCCTACCTTCAAAATAAAACACACCAATTCCTATAGAGATCCAAGAAAAAATAGGCCATTGAAGAGTTATAGTCAAAGAAGGAGATGGGAAGGTCACCTTGCTGCGAGAAATCACACATGAACAAAGGAGCTTGGATTAAAGAAGAAGATCAGCTTCTCGTTGATTACATCCGCAAACACGGCGAAGGTTGCTGGCGATCTCTCCCTCGAGCCGCCGGTACACACACATGCATCCTCTGCATATATGTTATATACATATTGAGAGAGAAGGTTAGAGGCTGATCTAACTGAAATTTAATGCAATTTTGTAGGATTGCAAAGATGTGGTAAGAGTTGTAGGTTGAGATGGATGAATTATCTACGACCAGATCTTAAGAGAGGTAATTTCACAGAGGAAGAAGACGAACTCATCATCAAACTCCATAGCTTACTTGGTAACAAGTTAGTCTCCCTCTCTTCTCTATCTCTTTCAAGAATCATAACAGAGGATCTTGAAATAAAAAACCAGAACCATGTGTGAATTTATTTATTTATTTAAAATCTGATCAAATATTATCATTTGCAGATGGTCGTTGATTGCTGGGAGATTACCAGGGAGAACAGACAATGAGATCAAAAACTACTGGAACACTCACATCAAGAGGAAGCTTCTCAGCCGTGGGATCGACCCTAACACCCACCGTACGATCAACGAATCCACAATCCCTCTTCCGAAAACGGCGGCGTTTCTTCTAAATGACGAGCATGTAAAATTCGGTTTCGCTGGACCGGATGAACAACGGACGATTAAACCGGAACCGATGGTGGTAGACCGGGAAGAGTATAATAATAAGAACAACAATAATAACTGCACAAGCAGCGGAACGACGTCGGAGAAGGATATTGAGACAGACGACGATTATGTACTCAATCTGGAACTCTCTGTTGGACTAGCGACAACGACAAAGAGTAATCGGTACGAGTCGAATCGAATCGGAAAGTGAATATGACTCAGCCGAGTCGACTCGATGGTGGGGATCCGAGTTGTTAGGGTCTCAGGATGAGGTGTGTTTGTGTTGTCGGATAGGGTTTCGTAATGAGTCGTGTCGGAATTGTCGGACCGTCCGATGTTAGAACCATTTGTGCATAGAAAATTATATAGAAATCTTTTATATAATTTAACTGATGGGAAAGAGAATAATTATTAATAGTGTAGTATTATTATCTGTTATCTGATCAAACAAGTAGATATATATCCATGTCAACTTTCAGGTAAAAGCTATGCATACCTAATTCAACCAAATAACACTGATTAGATTTTTCATTTTTCTTAAACCTACACGGTTACACCTACTGACCTACGTGACTGAGTCACAAAAGTAGATGATGGTGCAGAGCAATCACGCAGTCTTTGATGCAGTGGCAAAAACCATACCTAAATGTTTGGTTTGGTGTCATCGGCTGGCGTATGTATATATATATATATATTTTGACACATATATAATATATTTCCATACATGTATATGTGTTATTTTATAATGCATAATGTTTCATATGTAGTAAGTTAGTAGTTTGATTTGATGATTAATTGTGATATTAATTTTCCTAATTAAGGAATTAATAGTAGATAAAAATTATATTACTTTCCTTTACATTACATAAAATAATTTGTTTTAGATAATTTAAATATTTAATAATTTTAACCAATATAAATTTTTTTTATCTAATGTATTTAATTTTTAGATTTTTTTATAATTGTTTTAGATTTTTTTTGAATTTTTTTCAATTATTTCGAAATTTTGATGTATTTTTATTATTTATTTAATGTTTAAAAAAGGAAAAAACCTGACACATCATCATTTTAACCTACGAAATGAATAGTACCAGTCACCTGTTTGACTTGAAAAATAAGTAAACCTCATTGGAGGTTTGTTATGATAAAAATGTCACTTTAAAGTGATAGTAAAAAAAATTCAGTGTTTAAATTGTCAGTATGTGACACTTTGAGAGTTTTTAATGCGATTTTCCTATTAAAAACTATATATGATTAATTGTGCTCTAGATATCCCATACTAAGCAATATTATGAAATAAGAATTAAAAACATTCCAAATTTAACTTTTAGGGGTCACTAAATCATATTCCAAAATTAGTTTCAAGAAAATTAAGATATAAAATATAAATAATATAGATGATAAGTTGGTACGTAGGAAAGGAACTCGAAAATATAAGGGAAAATATCTTCAAAATAACCAATTTACTTTTCAAATCTAACATGGTATAGGTATGAAAGATATATTAGTGTAGATTTGATCAAATAGATAACAACTGTCGTTAGAATATTCAGCCTAAATTATTGTACGTAGATCTTTTTAGATATACATATTTTCAAAAAAATTAAAACACACTATTATAACACAACACTATTATATATATGTACCGTTTTTTACTAAACTCAACTTATTTTTATTTAAATGAATGACTATAATTTATATTAGATACGTGTATGAATACGTATGTAATATAAAGAATTGTACTGTGTTATGTAGAAAATATGAGAAAACGTTTGTAATGTAATGTGTCAATAGGATCTAAACTTACATGATTTGAATATGACATTCAAGCTTATTTGTTTACTATGTTGTGTTTATAATAGCAGGTTAGATAATGTAAGCTTAAGAGATGAATAAGTGATTTTGGATTATATGCCATTTGATACACTTATAATAAAAGTCATATTCAAACCTCACGTAAGTATAGAGATTGTTAGAATGTTTAGTATTGTGAAAGATGGAGAAATATGAATTGATCAGGTTTTTGGTGTGTTGTAGGTAAAGGTTGTGTACAGAAGAGAAACAAATATAATTGAAGCACTAACTTCTCTATAGTTACATAACTGGTGAACGTGTGAGACAATAAAATGTACCGGCTAAACATTTTATGATAAGCAATAACTTCTCTTTGCACTTATATTACATGTGATGTATATTAAGTAATGACAGTTTTAGTTAGTACTGGGGCAAAGTTAAACGGACGATTAGTATAAGAGTATTTGATATTTGTATTATTTTATTCAATAAATAACCAAAGTATGGTATGGTTTATAAATAACCAAAGTATGGTATGGTTTAATGTGAGACTGGTTTAGATTAAATAATACGGTTGATATTAAGTAAGTTTAATAAGGAGCGTGTCATATGAGTGTTAGGTTCTAAAATGAGTACAAAATTTAAATGACAACTTTTAATAGTAGATAAAAAATAGGACCCTAAATTAATAGATTAGATATTTTTTGTGCTGCAATAGATTAATTTTTGATTTATTTTTTTTTGCATTTAGACTTTTAATTTTGGCCATAAAAATTTTGATTCTTTAAGTAACTCATTTGTGGGTTATATTAAGTTACTCATCTAATCTATTAAATCTGATCTTCTTCCTTAGATTTCAGCTGATGTTAGGAACTGCATCTCCTTGGTTGGGTCAGAGTTTATTCGTCTTTGATTTTGTATTCCTCGTCGTTGGCTTACCGTCAATAGTCTCTGATCGTTTTGGTTTTCAAGATCTAGTTTTTGGTGTTCTGACTTCTATGCTCTCTTTCATAGCTCGAGGACGGCTTCATAGTTTTCTGATTTCGCTCCGTCTCCCTTTCCCTCTTTATTCTTGCATCTCTTTGCAGCTTTCATTGCATCTCTGGTGGCTCTCCCTTTCACCATGTTTGCCACTCGAGATTTGGATAATGTTTTCGTTCGTGTATTCTATATGGGCTTGGAATGTTATTTCTGGTCTCAAGTTTAGTCTCTGATTTTTTGGTGGTTGTCTTCCATTCTCCCTCTCTCAATTTGTTTCTTTTCTCTCCATGTTTTCCTTGGTATAGGTGTGCGGAGTTAGTCTCTTGGAGCTTTGGTCCCTTCTATCCAGAGCTTTGTGGTTTTTCAGTTGCATGTCATCTTGTATGTTCGTGTTTAGTCTGTGAGGTGTTTCTTACTTTTTAGCTACTGGTTGTGATTCCGGTGTTTTAAGCATATATTTTTCTGCTTTTTGGTGGCTTTGGCCTTTCGATTATTATTCTCCCTTTGGTCCGCTTTCTTAGTTTATGCGTTGGTTGTCTAGTTTCTTATTCTTAATTTGATTATCTTATGATACTAATAGTGAAATAAATATAATTTGTAAATGAAATAATAAAAATTATTAAAAATAATAAAATGATGAAAAGTCTTGCTATTTTAGGTGTGAATAAATTAAATATTTAAAATATATTTATATTCTATTATTTATTTCTTGAGTTTTAGAGACCAATAAGTGTGAGAAGGATTAGATAATACACAATTAGAAATTGATGGAGAAAATTGCAATAATTTAAAAGAATAAGAATTTAAATACAAAAAAAAAATGAAGACACATGTCAACAAACCCCCCTTCCACATGTCATAAGAAGGGAAAAAACCAACTTTATATATATAGATCGAAGCAAAATCAAACAGAGGAATAGTATGAGAGTTTGATATTTGTATTATTCTATTCAATAAATAACCAAAATATGGTATGGTTTAATGTGAGACTGGTTTAGATTAAATAATATGGTTGATATTAAGTAAGTTTAATAAGGAGCGTGTCATATAAGTGTTAGGTTCTGGAATGAGTTTAAAATTTAAATGACAATTTTTAATAGTAGATAAAAAATAGGACCCTAAATTAATAGATTAGATAAGGATGTGCTGGTTGTTTTACATATGTAAGACACCGAAGTAGCATGTGCATGTAGAGACAAAATCTCATTTCATTTGACAGTTTTATCTTTATACTTCGATAACATGTAATATTTTTCTACATTCGTATGTCTTTAATTAAACCTTTTCATACACAATTATATGAAAAAAGAAAATAAAAAGTAACATCTTTGAAGAAAAAAACAAACAATCAAACAATTATATGTAGTTGCAGTTTGTGACCAAATACGTGTGATCATATACACTGTTGTATAAATACCACTTAAACCTCGTTTTTATATTTCTCATTTTCTATAAAAATGTATATAAGTATATTTTAGCATTTTAACCAAATTGTACGTTACTGATGCTGGTTAAATATTATGGAATTCTCATTTCGATAACTAACACGAAGTATTTATATTTTCTTAGCTTTCTTTTAAAACTCTATAAATTGTTGCACCAAAAGAAACTTTATAAATCCAAGAGAAGCCAAAGTTTAGAATATAAGCAGGTGAGAGATCGGGTAAGTTGGATAAAAAGAACATGTGAGATGTTGGGTGGTAGGTAGCCGAATCTATGATCGAGATGCTGGGTGGTAGGTAGCCGAATCTATGATCAACGACTACCAGATATGTGATATAACAAAATAAGTCCAATATTGGAGAATTAGAGAAAGAGAGTCTAATAGCTGTCCAACTCTAATAGTACGAGGCCTTTTGGGAAGGAAACCAAAAGTAAATCTATGCGAACTTGACAATTAGGCCCAAAGTGGACAATATCGTACTAATCGGATAATAGAGAGTTGGACATGGCTTAATAAATCTCAACAATTGGCATCAGAGCTAGGTTTGACGAGAAATCTGCAAGAAGACCAAAATACCCTTCGAGTAGGAATGAGACCGTTCAAGGTGGAAAGGGAGGTTTGGCAAAGATTAGTCAAGAAGATCCTGGAATTGTGGGAAGAACATTCTCAAAGCAACTCAGAGTAACCTTGCGACTAAGGGTGTCGAATGTCGAAGATGCGACAATGCACCGAGATGATTCGCTAGAGGAAAGGACACAAGGTGTGTGGTCCTTGGTTTGAGGGGGAGAATGAGAGATGTCAATCCAAGTTCCACATTGGAGAATTAGACAAATAGTGTCTAATATATAAATAGATATCCAACTCTATTAGTACGAGGCCTTTTGGGAAGGAAACCAAAAGTAAATTCATGCGGGCTTGACAATTAGACCCAAAGTGGACAATATCGTAATCCAGGGAGCGATGATGCAAAGAAGAACAATATGGCGATTGCTCTAATCTTTCAATCAGTCCCGGAAGCGCTAATACTTTAGATCGGAGAACATGATACATCGAAGAAGATTTGAGAAGGTATCAAATCTCGTAACCTAGGTGCTGATCGCGTGAGAGAAGCAAGGTTACAAACTTTGATGTCTGAGTTCGACAAAATGAAGATGACAGACACAGACACGGTGGATGACTACGCAGGAAAACTTTCAGGCTTAGCATCGAGAGCAGCCGCGTTAGGAGAGATAATGGAAGCATTGAAGATGGTAAAGAAGTTTCTGAAGGGACTTCCAAGAACGAAGTTCATTCACATCATAGCTTTGTTAGAACAAGTGTTGGATCTAAATTCAACGGGCTTTGAAGATATTGTTGGGAGATTGAAGGCTTTCGAAGAACGCATAAAAGAAGAAACAAGATCAATCGAAGCTAATGTTTGTAAAGAATGATGCACAAGGTCATGGAAGCCATAGCAACTCGTGAGGAAGAGGCATGCAGAGGTATAGGTTATGGTGGAAGAGGAAGAGGACAAGGAAGGTCTAATGTTTCTGATGGTCATAACAAAGGAGGAGAAGCTTCGGACAAGACCAAGAAGGACTACTCTAAGGTTAGATGTTGGCGATGTGACAAGATGGGGCACTTCGTGTCACATTGTCCTACACGACCAAGAGAAGAAGCTAACCTAACGGAAACACAAGAAGCAGATGCATGAAGTAGTATTCCTCAACGAATAGAGAGTGTTTCCTAAGAGGTTTGATGAATGCAATGGAAATACGAGTATATGGTACCTTGATAATGGTGCAAGTAACCATATGACAGGCAAGAGAGAGTTCTTCTCAAACCTAGATGAGAGCATCAAAGGCAAAGTCAAATTCGGTGATGGATCAAACGTCGAGATTGTTGGGAAAGGTTCGATCACGTTCATCGGAAAAACTTGGGAGAGAAGAGCACTCTAAGATATCTACATTGGAGTTGGTACATGGTGACTTGTGCGGTCTGATATCACCATCAACACCAGCAAACAATAGATATGTATTTGTCTTAATTGATGATTACTCAAGATATATGTGGACGATGCTGCTAAGAGAGAAGAGTGAAGCGTTCGATCGGTTCAAAAAGTTCAAGGAGTACTTGGAGAATCAAACGAAGCTACAACTCAAGACTTTTCGCACCGATAGAGGAGGAGAGTTCACATCTTCTGAGTTTATTCATTTTTGTGAAGAAAACGGTGTAACTAGGCATCTCACCGCACCGTATACACCGAAACAAAACGGTGTGGTTGTGAGAAGAAATAGAACACTAATGGAGATGACTAGAAGTTTGATGAAAGCTATGAAGATACCTAATCAGCTATGGGGAGAAGCAGTACGTCATTCAACGTATCTCATAAACCGCATTGCTACAAAGGCTTTGGAAAACAAGACTCCATACGAAAGCTTGTATGTTAAGAAACCGAACATTGAGCATCTAAAGGTCTTTGGATGTGTAGCTTTTGCAAAAATCAACAGTCCTCATCTCAAGTAGCTGGATGATCGATCAAGGATGGTGATCAACCTAGGCACAAAGCCTGGCTCAAAAGCTTACAGGCTATATGATCCGGTTGCGGAGAAGAAAAGTTGGGATTGGTCCACACTATCAACAAACGTAGA
>NC_027755.1:23858490-23859110 GCF_000695525.1 Brassica oleracea var. oleracea
AGAACAAGTAGCAGAGAACAACGATGCAAACCAAGACCAGCATGTAACATCAAGATATGGTCGTAACATCAGAAAACCAAAGCGGTTCGATGATTACATCCTACTTGATGAATTTGAAGGTGACAGACTCTTGCTCACCATCGATGGTGAACTAGAAAGTTACATCGAAGTTGCAGTGATACAAGCTTGGATCGATGCAATGAAGGCAGAGATCGAATCTATCATCAAAAATAAGACCTGGAAGCTCGTCAAGAAGCTGGCAGGTGTGAAACCGATAGGTTTGAAGTGGATCTATAAGATCAAGAGGAATGCAGATGGAACGGTGATCAAATACAAAGCAAGGCTAGTTGCAAAAGGTTACGTGCAACAACAAGACATAGACTTCGACGAAGTATTTGCACCAGTTGCTCGGATAGAAACCATACGACTACTCTTGGCGTTAGCAGCAACTAATGGATGGGAGATCCATCACTTAGATGTGAAAACTGCGTTCCTGAATGGAGACTTAAATGAGGATGTATACGTTACTCAACCAGAAGGCTTTGTGGAGAAAGGAAAGGAGGATCATGTGTACAAACTTAGCAAAGCACTATACGGTTTGCGTCAAGCTCCGAGAGCTT
>NC_027755.1:23859225-23860983 GCF_000695525.1 Brassica oleracea var. oleracea
AAGGGGGAGCTTCTGATCATAGCTATATACGTTGATGACTTGTTTGTAACAGGGACTTCACTCAACGTTATCAAGCAATTCAAAGATGATATGTCAAGAAGATTTGAGATGTCAGACCTCGGGAAGCTTACATACTATCTTGGTATAGAAGTAACGCAAGGAGCTGATGGCATTCACATCAAACAAGAAGGAAAAAGGCACAAGGTGTGTGATCCTTAGCTTGAGGGGGAGAATGAGAGATGTCAATCCAAGTCCCACATTGGAAGTTTAGACAAGGAGGGTCTAATATACAAAGAGCTGTCCAACTCTAATAGTACGAGGCCTTTTGGGAAGAAAACCAAAAGTAAATCCATGCGGGCCTGTCTCTTAGGCCCAAAGTGGACAATATCGTACTAATCAGAGAATAAAGAGTTGGATACGGGATTTCACAATCTCATAATCTCTGTCAAACCTCCTTTTCCACCTTGAAGGGTCTCATTCCTACTCGAATGGTATTTTGGTCTTTTTGCAGATTTTCGTCAAACCTGGAATTGTGGGAAGAACATCCTCAAAGCAACTCAAAGTAACCTTGCGACTAAGGGTGTCGAATGTCGAAGATGCGACAAGGTACCAAGATGATTCGCTAGAGGAAAGGGCACAAGGTGTGTGGTCCTTAGCTTGAGGAGGAGAATGTGATATAACAAACTAAGTCTCACATTGGAGAATTAGACAAAGAGAGTCTAATATATAAAGAGTTGTCCAACTCTAATAGTACGAGACATTTTGGGAATGAGCCCAAAAGTAAATCCATACGGGCCAACTAATTAGGTTCAAAGTGGACAATATCGTACTAATCGGATAATATAGGGTTGGACACGGGATTTCACAATCCCAACAGGAGAAAGCATTATTATAATAAAATGTTCTATATCATAGACTCAGCTCGTGGACCTGTTCATTACGGATAGATGTATCCATATGAGCGCTCTATAAAATATTTGAAAAGAAAAGTAAGAAATCTTGAAAATGTGGAGAGGTCAATAGTTTCCATGAATTTGACGGCATAAATTTTTCACTTCACATCATACTATTTCACATCGACATTTCGTACCAGAAAAAAGTTCTTAGAAAATATGATGATAGTAGAATTATGCTAAAATAGAGGAACTTTTATTATAGATATATATATTAGAGCGTTTTTACTTTTATAATAGAGATTTTTATTCTAGAGAAAAATATAAATGTATATATTGAAGATGTTTTCGGAGGAACGCAAAAATTGGATCAAATTGGATGAGAGAAATAAAACCGAAACTACATAGTGATCGTCATTGCTGCAAACGGGCTTGTCCCATGTTATAAAAAGTAAAAACTAGCAAATTATAAAATTCAATACTTCATCTTTGATCATTTTAAAAAATGTCAGGGTTGTCAGTGCACCCCGTAAACATTATTCCGGAATTAATCTTTTTCTATAATTGTTTTAAAGGGCCCAACGTAGTAGAAAACCAGATTACATGTTAAATGGACTTAACCAACAAAACCTCGTTGCTTGAATAAAGCTATACTAATCTCCATGTTTTAGCGTGGGAGACACTGGAGATGAATCATGAATGTAAGGTTTACAACATGTATTTGGTGTTTAGATTTGGTACTACACCACAAGAAAACACTCCGAATTCCGACGGAGCTTCCGACGGACACCAAGGTCGTCGGACATTTGCGACGGAATACTGACAAATTTCCGACCAAATCCAAAAAAATGAAGTCGTCGGAATT
>NC_027755.1:23864535-23884687 GCF_000695525.1 Brassica oleracea var. oleracea
TTTTTTTTTTATAATGTCGATTACTTACTTGTTCATATTTACTTACTTTAAATATTTTTGTAGGCGGTTCCTAAAAGGAAAGGAGGCCGTTTAGTTGGGTTGGCCCGTCGTGCTTCTTCGTATCCGGCATCTTCTTCGCAAGCTCCGTATGCCGATCCCATGATTCTCGAGGAGCTACATGACAAAGATGAACGGATTGGGGCATTGGAGGAGCAGAACACCACTATCCTTTCGGAGAATGCCACTATCCGTTCGGAGAATGCCACTATCCTTGCTGAGTTGGCATCCCAGAAGAAGTTCAACACCGAGATTATGCAGAAGCTAGATCGTTTGATGTCTTCGAGTTCATCTTAGTTTGTTTCGGCTTTATAAAACTTTCGGAATGTTTTTTTTTTCTATTTCGGTTTGTATGAATTTTAAACTTTATGAATGTTTTTTTCCTATTTCGGTTTTTATGAATTTAAATTTTATAATATTATTAGTTTTAAATTTCCAATTTTTTAAATTTATTAATATCAAAAAATATATAAAAATGCAAAATTAATTTGTAAAAAAAAAAGGGTATATACCGACGGACAACGGTCGTCGGAATATACCGACGGACATATCTCCGTCGGAATTTACCGACAAACTCATTTTCGTCGGAATATACCGACGAACGTGGTTCGTCGGTATATTCCGACGACCGATGTCCGTCGGTAAATTCCGACGCCTACAGTTCGTCGGAATAAACCGAGGAACCACGTTCGTCGGAATTGTAGTTTTCCGATGAACTCTGGTCTCGTGTAGCCGCATCGTAATATCGTCGGAAGTTCGTCAGAATGACGTTTCTTGGTATTCGTCAGAAAGTCGTCGGAATTTCTGACGAAATTCCGACGAATTTTTTTTTTCCGACGAAACGATACCGACGGACGAGTTCGTCGGAAATTCGTCGGAATAGATCGATTCCGACGAATTTCCGACGATTTCGGCCATCAGAATCCCCCTGTTTTCTTGTAGTGCTAGTGAGATGTGTTTTCTTGCCGTTGCAGAATAGGATAGTGATATGCAGGAGGAAGCTGTGGCAGAGAGAAAAGAAACGAAGAGAAAGAAGCATTAGATGTGAAGAAGGATTGAGTTTATGGTTATACTGAGATTTCTATAATGCATATGGTGAAATTTTTTAATAGATTATTGTAATGGTTTGAATGGATATGCTTTAAAAGGCATGAAGGGCATTATTTCACTGATGCTCTCTCTTACATTTGAAATTTTCACAGAACCTACCTTTGGCAAGTTTGGAATATTCCAAAGAGAATCATCATCAATTTACTTGAATATTTTAATAATATGATATATCCATTGTTTTTTCTTGGTTGACGTATGTTTATCAAAAACTCAATCAAAAGTAAAATAGAGAGAAGGAGAGTGAATGACTCGTATGAGGCGTAACAAATGATTATACATGAAAAATGGTTCATTGTAAGTCTAAATGACTCGTATGAGGCGTAACAAATGACTACTTGTTGCTCAACATCATACAAATTTACTATATATGAAAAATGGTTCATTGTAAAAGTGATGTATGTGTGTTACCGATTCCTTTACATCATTCCTTCACCCCAAAATAACCTTTTCTTTATAAACATATACGGTACTTTGATGATGATGATTGTCTCATGATCTTAGTGACGTTCTGTTACTACTTTTAAAAAAAAAAAACTTTTATTTTAAATTTTGACCTGTATGTTTTGTTTCTTTGTGAGTCATCATCGTCTTCACAGAATATATCATTTTGTTTTTTGAAATATTTCATATTAAAAAATGGTGTCGGCCAAGAATAATCATTATCCTCTGGACACCTCTCTCTTAAAAGCTGGACATGTCCCACGAGTCTCCCCCACATAAAATTTCCTTTAAAGAAAACAATTTATTTCTATTTAAAAAAAAAGAAAACTTTTTATTTGTAAGATTGTAGATCGAACTTGGCGCTTCTTTGCTTTCTTGAATCCGAAGAACAGAGTTAAGTACAAGAAGCTGTGGAACATGTCGATGCGAAGAAGAAGTTTGCTTAAAGTTATTGTCCTTGGAGACAGCGGGTTAGCCTTTTTTCACTTTTGTACCTTACCTGATCAATTCTTTAACCTTCTTTTTGCTAATCTTGATCTTTCTGTTTTAGGGTTGGCAAAACATCGTTGATGAATCAGTATCCTCACATAGTTTTGATTCTTTCTTTCTGTCATCTTACTTAATCTATTTTTTAGGATTCTTGGTTTTCAATTTTCTGTTCAAGAATCTGTGGAAGCCTTAACGGGTCTCTGTGTAGATATGTGAGTAATAAGTTTAGTCAACAGTACAAAGCCACGATTGGAGCTGATTTTGTCACCAAGGAGCTTCAAATCGATGACAGGCTCGTCACACTCCAAGTATGTTTCTTCTCTTGTCTTCTTATCTGCTTTTTATTTTAGTTTCTAGTCTATATGTTTGTGTCTGTGTGTGTGCTTTAGATTTGGGACACTGCTGGGCAAGAGAGGTTCCAGAGTCTTGGTGTTGCTTTCTATAGAGGTGCAGATTGTTGTGTGCTTGTTTATGATGTTAACTACCTCAAGTCATTTGATTCTCTGGACAATTGGCACGAGGAGTTTCTTAAGCAGGTTCTTTTGCCCTTTCTACCTTTTTCTCCAATTTTTTTTTCTGGAAGATTTTTCTTCTGTGAATGAATCTTGAATGTTTTCTTAGGCTAGCCCACGGGATCCAACGGCCTTCCCGTTCATATTGCTTGGTAACAAGGTTGATATTGATGGAGGAAACAGTCGAGTGGTAAGTCAGCCTTGGCTTCTTAATATAGACAAAACTGAAAAGATGAGGAAGTAATATTGTTATTCTTATGAATGATATAATATGATTACTACAACAATTGTAAATGTTTTGTAATAACAAGTGTTATGTTCCTTGCATACATTAACTTCAGGTATCAGAGAAGAAAGCTAGAGAATGGTGTGCTCAAAAGGGAAACATATGCTATTACGAGACATCGGCTAAAGAAGATTACAATGTAGATGAATCGTTCTTGTGCATCACAAAACTTGCCCTTGCCAATGAGCGCGACCAAGATATGTAAGCAAGCCTCTTATTATCCTAAGGCTTAAAAAAAAGGATTCTAAAAGGGGTCGTGATCGTGGATGATGAACTGTTCCATTCAAAACATTTTTCTTTGGTTGGCAGATATTTTCAGGGGATTCCAGAGTCTGGTTCAGAGCCTGAGCAAAGAGGAGGATGTGCTTGCTGAAGAAAACATCTGTCTTAGCTATGTTTGATTTGTGCCGTTAGTTTTCTTTGTTTGCACCAGTTGTTGAAGTAGTAGGAAAAACTCTGTAAAGTCGGACTAATTATATTACCTTATCTTGTCCGGTTAAACCAATATTGATCAATTTCGGTTCGGTCTGCTACATAACTCTGTGCGGCTATCTTTGCAACACTGGATTTGCAGCTTGGGATGTTGATTCAATAAGTTAAATAATTAAGCTAGCATCATATTTCTTGTCATGAGATCATAGTAATGCTCTACCTTTCCTTTACCAGATTTTTATATGCATTTGGCTCTTACGTGAGAGTCGTTTACTCTTTTATATTTCAGGTATGGATTGTCTTTAAAGTATCTAGCTGGATATTGGAATAATATTGGTTGCTCTGTCACCATCTCTCGGCAAGTACAATATATCTCAAAGTTTAAAGTATTGACGGATCCATTCACCACCCATCAATATAAGGAGAATTTTTTTTAACATTCATTTTTGTTCTCTCTAATTCTCAGCTTTGGCACAAGTGACGAGCCTAGCCCTTTACGTGCAGCTATTCCGTCTGTCTTCCCTAAAACTTAATAAAACGTTAGTCTACGACGATAGACTAATATAGATACTAAAATGTAGCTTATCAAATATCACCATACTTCTTGTAATTCTTGTTAATTTTTTAAAAATCTTTTGGGTGGAGGAGGAAGCAAAGAACAAAACAACGTTAAGTTTTTGTTTTGTTTTATTTTTACCAAGGCTAAGTGAGTGAACTCTCATGGGTCATGGCAGGGCTGGAGATATGTATGAGCACATTCATTCTTCGGTTTTGCGTATGTGAAGCTTTGTGATTTCATTTTTACACACAAAAAACATTTATTTATCCATTACAAGTTTGTATATTGCATGTAATATTTGGATATTTCTTCCGTATATAATTTCTTTTTATATGACAAACTATATACCGTTAACCTGTTAAATGAAAAAAACTGCCCTTTTGAGCATGATGATTATTCATGTTGATTGATGTAGTAATCGAATTGTTGGGGTCATGACTTGGAAAACCAGATATGGATTGAGCTCTTTTCTCAGGATCTTTTGGGCTTTGGGCTAGCCTTTCAATTTTGGTAAAACCAAAAGGTTGGTATTTTGAGGTAATGAAAACATTAAAATGAGAAGTATAAGATAACAATTAGGAATGAACTGTTCATACTATAAGTGTTCAAAAAAAAAGAAAAAGAACTGTTCATACTATAAGTGTTCAAAACTAGGTGATAACCTGCGCCCAGAGTGAAACTTAAATTTATACAGTTACAATAGTTACTCTTTTCAAATTAAGTACGAGAATTGTTTGTGTAAATCTTTTTTCTTATTTAAAACATTTATAAATCTTGAATGACAGATTATGTATATTCTGTTTGTTTTTCTGTTTTTCGTTTTTTTAGTTACATAAAAACATTCAGACTAATAATAATGTGATATTTTTTTTATTGTGATATAGAAGGGGGAAATGTGTTCACTGATCTTTCCAAAGAAAAAAAAATTATTTACCATTTATCTGTTCAAAATGGTTTTGGTTTATCTTATTTACATCACTTATATCTTAATATGTACAATCTATTTAAACAGAATCACAAAAGTTGGATCCAACTTGATTCTAGGTAGAATATTTTTTTTAAAAACTATATTTTATATATTTCTCTTAACATATACTATTACTAACTACTCACATTTAAATATAGCCTAACTATAGCTTCAAATATCTGCAATTATTTTTGAAATAATACGAACTTCCATATTTTACTAACTAAAAATTCTCAAATAACCAATTAGATTTACTTAATCTCTAATATTATATTTTCTAAATTCTTCTAAAACCATTTCCAAAATCCGGTCAAAAATATTAACCACCATATATTTAGTATATTTTAATATGAATATTTAATTGAAGTTTCCTAGTTTCTACTCAAATGATTTTATTAACATTTGTATATTTGTTGTAAGAAAAAAAATATTTAAACCAGTAATCACAAAATTTTCAATGTGATAGTAATTTATAATCGTTTTCAAAAATTCAATGCAAATTTTAAAATTAAAATATTTAGGTCTCAATATTTTTTCAATGCAAATTTTGAAATTAACACATTTATGTAAGACTATTATGATCATTTGTATTTTTTATAACAAAAAAGTAAAACCATTGATCACAAAGTTTTCATTGTAAATTTTTGAAAAGTTTTAATAATTTATAGTTGTTTAAAAAAAAAATTAAAATATAACATATAAGAATTTTTTTTAGATTTTTATTAAGTGGTTAATGTGATTGCTTAATTTTTTTAATAATATAAATTAAACAATAATGAGTGGAGGATACAAAAATTATTATCAAATATTTATTATTCAAAATTATTAATTGTCGTATATAAGTTAATCATATTAGATAATTCCGTTACTTTTATTTAAGGAAATAAAGAAAAATGTTCTTTTATGCACTTTTAATAAATTTGATAGTTAATTTAATAAAAAAATATAATATATATTTAGGTGCACAACTTTTTTTTTCTAAAAATTCTGAGAATCATCTTAATGATGACACGTGATTACATTCAAAAGTTGTAATGATCACCAATTAATATACACGGGATACCAACTGTATGCATAAATATCTTTTTTTTTGAATTATACAGAGGTATCCTAGCCCCACAGAAGTGATCGAGACTAGTCACGTGTTGCCACATGTCGGCCTTCTGTCTCTGGCGATGCGGAAATGTTAATTCCCCAGTGGCCGGGATTCGAACCCAGGTGGCGGTACTCACAGCTAGTACGCATAAATATCAAACTGTTGCTTAAGGTTTATGAACTTCACCTTGTTATGTCACATGGATTTGTAAGATTTCAAATTAGGGATTGTTTTAAACTTTTAATAGTGGCCATGTTTTGACTTTTGATAGGTTGCTGCAGACATCTTTTATTTAGGTCGGGAAAGATGGTATTTCCTTAGGATGAAGCTTAATATATATAGTAGGGATATAAAGGTTTAATGAGGGAATATATATAAAATTAATGTGACACACACACGAAATTGAAATCTTCTGTGTCACGTTATTCAACTCACCAATTACATGCTTTAATTTGGTAAGTCTATAATAACTGTAGTCCACCATAAAAACATAATATAATACAAATTAAATGGTTTATTTAAACACTAAAATTTGATTTCCTTATATGTAGCCTTGTTGATTGTATATATTTTAAAATTTCAATTATTTACACCAAAATATACAAATAGAACATGTATTATAATTATATAATGAATATAATCTGGGTGATTTGAAAGATACAATTGATACAATAAAATACAGTAAAATTTGTTTGTCTATCATCGGGATAGTAGGTTCAAACCATTAACGTTTATGTTAGAAAAGTTTTTAAAAGTTGGTGCTTACCAATATATGCTGTAAGTTTCAGTCTATAGTATATTATTTTCATATGCATGCATAAATATTATATGTTGATGCTATAGCCTATAGGTACCTTTGACCTGAATTTTTTAATGATAATAGTGGTTCATTTCTAAGAATTCTCTACAAACAATGATAGTTGGTACGATAACTTTTGTGTTCAAAAAAAAAAAGTACATCGCGATTTATCTGGTTAACTGATATTTATTTTGTTGTGCAGGATATATAATCGAAAACAGGTGTATAATCAAGTGTGAAAGATATATATAAAACTGGTTAACATGTATATCATTTTAAATTAAACTATATGTCGTATAAAAATACATAAATATTTTAATTTTGAATTTTTTTTGATAAAAAAATGTATATCATTTTAATTTTTTTTAAAAAAATATTATAAATTACTTAAACTATTAATTTAAATTTTTTTCTATAACAGATACAAATGATAAAAAAAAATATGAGTAGAAAACATCATTTAATAGATATTAATATTAAAATATTATATATATATATATATATATATATGTTACTATCATTTAACTTTAATTATATACCATATCAAATAGAAAAAATATTTTTTTGGATTATAAACTTTATTTATATGTTCGCACCAATTTAAATATATATAAAATAATATATATATACATATATATATATATATATATATATATATAATGTTAAAGCATATAATATATAAAATAATTTATATATACAATGTTCGTCCCATGCGAAGCGCAGATCCTAACCTACTCTATATTATAACAGGAGAGATTTTAATTTTTCGTAAAGCTATCCCCCTCAACAATAGGTGGATCCCACTTATAATTAAAAAATAATAAAATAATTTTTAACTGTATTTATCATTAATAAATAACAAACGTTTAAAACAAATAACAAAACCTTTCGTATGGTGGGGGCGCTTAATCGTCATAGGTATAACCAAATAAATCTTCCACATAATATAAATCTCACCTTTGATAAAAGACCATTCGTATGTTTAATTCATTATTCTGATTTTGGAGATTCATTAGAGCATAAATATCTCATGTTTCTAAAAGAGGTTTTTGACAAAATGTGGACCTTACTGACGTGTGGATCCCATAAAAATTTTAAAAACCAGTCTCCAAAATCACCAAATAAGGATCGGTCTTTGGGGAGCTTTTGCACTGTTTGCGGGCCCCACCGACACGTAGCGGCCCGCGATTGGTTTATTTTTAAATTTAAAAAAAAAAAAAAAAAAAAAATTCTTAAAGACCCCATTTAGAGTTTTACCGATAATCATGGTCTTAGTTTCTTATGTGCTGGAGATTGTTGACCAATGCGAACTCATCCTTTAGCGCATCCATTGTATAAGGTACAGAAACTTCATATCTCTCTGAGTATTTTTCCAGTTTCTGGATTTAGTTTTCTCTTTTCTTTTTGTTTGGATCCCCAGATTTACGTATCACCAGTTATAATCTATTACATAGATAACTAAAAGTTCATTAGCAGGGTACAAACATGCATATGTAATCAATCACATTCAGGCCCATTGCCTAAACTTAAGATTCAGAACAAATCAGATTGGGATCATGCATGAATGTGTTACCTTTTTCTAATCTCTAACTCAAGGACCTATGAATGGTATATGTCAGTGTATGAATGTTGATTGCAGTTGGTCGACATGTTACTCCTCCGGTTCAGGGTTTCGATTCAGTCCCAGCAATGTAGTATTAGTTCGCTTGCTCTTCCTCCTCTTCAGGTACGTATCTCATGCACTCCAATTTTCCACTGCGGTCATTTCTCCATATTGACTAATGCGATAACATTGAATAGGAAAGGGATCCTACCGACATTTGTTCTTCTGGGAAACTGATGTATTTTATTTGCAGTTAAATTTTTTTTACGTTATGTTGGAATGGTTTTAATTGGTTTAAGCTCTGTTTAATGTTGTAATTTCTGTATTATCAAAAACTTTAAAGCAGTGTTTTTTTAGCTGCTAGAGCTTCACGAACATTGAATCAAGATGCCATTGATGGTGCTATGGTTGAAATACTTGCTGACCCCAAAGAGGCAAGAGCTGGTAATAGATATATTCACTTCTTCCGATTCTATCTAGTAAACTTATATCGATGGTAATGGAGACTGGCACCGAGTAAGCAAGGGGAGCTCTAGAGCAGGTACCTACAAAATGATTTTGTTTTACCTCACTTCAATTTTTAGGACTGTTTCTTATCTTCAATGATTTAACCTTTAAAATCTTTTCTTTTGATGATATTCAGAGTCTTGATTTCTTCAACACAAGAGCTGATCTGTGGAAGAGAAACCACTTAGCAATCGATAAGTACCATGTGTGTGGACTGAGGTCATTAGTTGTTGCAGGACGGACTGTACCTGAAAAAAGTAAACCTCTGGTGGTCCATGTGAAATCTTTGGTGGGTTGCCTTTGTTTGATCCCCCAAGACATTATAGTGCATACACATTAGAAGAGCTTTTAAGACCTCGGTGTCAACATTAATGATCACTGGTTAATATCTATCTATATACTTTTATCTTTGACTTTAATCTTCCTTATGTTGTATTGCTTTTATTATAGTTGGTTAACTTGCTATTGCCAAAGAGACTCGACCTAAGCTCGGTACGGGATCAAACATGATCCATAGCATCAGCTTCTACCGGGATAAGAGAGCCATCCGAGGGAGTTTAGGCAGCCAAGTGACCTTTTCTAATCTCTATTCTCCACAAGTTTCTATTTTTACCGACTATGATCTAATCCTAACTATGTTTTTTTCTTTTTATTGGTTAGGTTATATTCTTTGCCAAGACTGATGACTGTCAGACTGATGATTTTACGAGAAGGTATATATCGATGGTATTTTCAGATGATGAATATTGTATGTTAAGTTTAGTTCTTTAGCTTTTCTCTTAACATGTACTATATTTTATCTTGCAGTTTATAATGTCGCTGTAAAAAAAAGAAACTTCTGATGACATTCTTGACTTTATTCGGAATAGAGGATGCAATATATTGTAAGTTTCTGATCCTGGTACCGGTCTCTTTGACTAACACTTTGTGATCTATTGATGATAAAGCTACAAGCCATTGCTAATTAGTCTAATGTTTACTTAGCAGATTGTTGATTTTGGTAACAACCTGAACTCCAAGAAACCGTTCCAGTCAGGTCCATCGCCAAGCATAAAAGTACAATATTTTCCTTATATTCTTTCCTTCCAATTATTCAACATACTAACTGAATCATGTGATTTATATTGGATTTTGTAAATCAGGGTTTTTGTTGAGAACTTGCGTATGGAACCTTTTCTCATTACTATATGTCAGAGCTGGTTCTAGAAAATGTGAGAATGAAATTTTTATTTCTTTTTGGGATAAATTTAGACCATATATATATATATGAGTTAAGATCAAGTAACACATGAAATTTGCAGGAAAATGCAAGCATATGGGTCTGGTAGGAAAGACTTCTGATCATTTGGTATAAGCGTCCAGACTCCAAAAAATATTTTATCTAGCGGTCAGTAAACCTATGGAAGCACAAATACTGTGGAACATACAAAATACAAATTTAACGTGTGCATATAACATACGGAGGTGGAATCACAACATGTAAGGACAATCACAACATACAGAAGTGGAATCAGAAAAAAAAAAGAACACTTGGAGGAGGGTGTTCAACGACAAGAACAATAAACTACATCTACGTATTGTAGACATTGATCGTTGTAACCAAGTGACCGATACGTTTGTACAACTAACAATGACAACACATTCCATTTTTGACAGAACATCAACTATTAAAGTCTCTGACATTGAATTAGGTAAGATCGGAGAAATCAACTAAGTCGATGATGATATAATAAGTCTGATCATTTTAGAAGTGAAAAGCAATGACAGACCAAATCGGCAAACAAATAGAAACTAAGATATAGATCATACTAACCTCGCGCTTGCGCGGGGTGAAGACACCTAGTCTATATTATAATAGGAGAGTTTTTGCTCTTTCCTAAGCATGTCCACGTCAGCAGGTAATTTTTTTGTGAACCCCACTAAAACAATAAATATTGCATAAGCAATTTTTTTTCGTCCACGTAATTTTTTGTCCTTTTGGTTTGGATATATCATTTGTCTTTTGGTTTGGTTATCTTAATATATACTCCCTTTGTTTCAAAATACATGATATTTTAACTCATTACGCAAAGATTAAGAAATCTATTTTTATCTAAAAAGTAACTTTACAAATATAATTTAAAATTCATTCAACCAATTAAAGTTAAAATAATATAAATATATCAAAACTTCATCTATTTTGAAACAACAAACCTCTTCTAGAACATCAACTATTATGAAACGGAGGGAGGAGTATATACCATATGCTACAAAACCATAAACGAACCCAATAAATTTTGAAGTCCATGTCATGTCTGCTTAGTAATGATGTCGTTTGAAGTTTGAACCCCAAAAAAAATCTAAACTCTGCGTTTAATGTGTTACTCAATTAGGTTGGAAATCGTCTCCATCTTCCACGATACAACATCACCGTCTCTGTCGATGTTAAAAAAAATCTTCTCTATCAACTTTTGACTTCCCATATCTCTTGCAACTTTGTCTCTTGCTTACCCTCCATTCAACGTCTCTCCTAATATATACAATGAATCTTCAGTTCACATTGAAATCATTAAATCCCATCAACTCTCCGTCTCCATACATTTACAATAGAAGCCTTTATGCGTGTTAAAACCGATAAACACCTCAAACCTTATAAATAGGAGAGGCTAGGGTCTGGAATCACGCCCCCACAAACTCCCTTTCTCATTTTATCTTCGCTCGAAAACCTAGAAGCTTCTTTCAAAAATGTCTTCATATGATGGTGTTGTCGCCCAATCAGCCGCCCGACTTGGCCGCACTTCCCAATCCATTGTTGGTCTCCTCTTCTGCTTTTGCGATTCCCGTAATATCAAGAAATGGGAATCACTCTTCTTTTCCTGGATGAAAAGGCATTTTTATTTTCACTCTATCAAGCATTATATATCATATATTCCATTCCATCTCTACTCTATCTAATTGATTTTTTTTTAAATGTTTCGGTTTACTCTTCTTCCTGCTTACGCAGAGATCTGTGATACGGACGGATGGATCACTACCGTCCCGGTTCCATCATCAAAGTTGATAGGTTTTGAAGTTGAAAGATGTTTATCGGTTTATAGCCTCCTACAAAGGCTGGTCGTTGTCTTATACACCGGATACAACAGGAAGTTGGACAAATTTGACACTTCTCTCTGTTGTAACAAATATGTTGCTCCCGACGTTACAGGTGTGATCAGGTACAAAGTTAACATCGTCACCCATAAAATAGGGGAACACGTTATTTTTGGATATACATTAACATTTTTCAAACTTTTTTTACAGGTACCATGTCGAACTATACTTGCAACTAGGTACGGCAACGATAGTGACATACGTGGTCTTCAACAGGGAGATAACCAAGATCACTAAGCAAGATGCTGCTACTCTGGTTCTGCTCTGGCTCTTGAGGGAGTTCATCTTTTGGTTTTACACTTCATTTGACCCATGTTTAGAACTGTAACAAGCACTAATTGTTTCACAATCGTACTATAGAATGGCGGTGGAGGGCAAGAACTACCAAGATGTCTTGAAAAGCTTGCTGGCAAGGAATACGTTTTTCAGATACGTGCCACTCGATACAATTTTGTCCCAAACCACTGTGTCTGCAGTCAGTGACACCGAGGTTGAATACTTTATGTTTTCCAAAATATTTTCTTCCGACAAAGTTAAATTGACACATGTACAACTCTGTTTCAGAGTAGCAGCAGCTTCAAAGGTCCAGTTATTGGAGCGGAAGGTCGAGAAGCTACAGCTTCTGCAAGTAACACGATTCCAGCGGCGAAGATAGAAATCGGAGGCGATGAAGCAAATCCGGCAGGTTTTGAAGGCTAAGATAATAGCTGCAAACGCCCCTAAGTGATAGTTTCAGTTCCAGGAGTGTTCGTACATTTAAGTTTTCTAAATTCTTATGTTTTTACCTATTTTGAACTTTGGTTTTTCCCTTTTATTTTCGGCAAAATACCTCCCACCATAAGGATAGTGACTAAGATTTTATATAATATAAAGGCAGCGTTGACGGAGTGTTCAAAACTAAATGCATGATTTCATGTTTATATAGAAACATAGAACTCACGTATACATGCATTTTGGCTAACTTATTATAAATGTAATTAAACCCTTTAGTTTTAAATGAATATTATTAATATGGCTCCATATAACCCACTGCACCTTTAAATTCATTTGGTACTAAAGATCCTCTACTACCAAGTGACATCAGAGCCCATTTAGTCTTTTCAAGATGCAGCCCACAAATTTCACCATGAAAATTATGGATTTGAAACAGTTCAATCGCAATAGACGGTATAATTTAACTAAACCAAATAAAAACAGAGATAAGCATAGCCAACAACTTAACTAAATTTACACAATAACATATTAAAAAAAACTTGTAATTATATAATTTTATAAATTTCTAGAGTTATTAATTTTAAAAACAGTTTATCGCAATTCTATATTTTTAAATTAAATTTGGGTTTGTTCAAAAAATAAATAAATTTAATTTGGGTAAAATAAGTAAAATAATTTAATTTAATATTCGTATAAAATGTTAAATTTTAAAATCCGAATTTTATAACTTTTTCATATACTATTTGATTTATATACTACAACAATTAAGTAAACACTAACCAATCCCATAAAACTTATATTTTGAACATGAAAGCGCTAATAACGTTAATGGTCGATCAAATCATTACGAAGATAAGATATGAAAACACCAACACATATGAATTCGCCGGTCATTTTTATATCAAATTAGTCAAGTTGTGTGACTTCCAATGTTCCATTCATTCCCATTATAGAAAACAGGAAAAAACAAAAGTTAAAAAGCAAAGGACAAAATCACATATATAAAACTACAGAACGGATCATCAATGTACCGGGCCACACGGTTGCGCTTTTGATTCAAATGATACAGTATCACTTTAACGTATATTTCAATTCTAACAAACATAATAAATGCAATGGATTAATTTTCTTACATTACTCAAATTTTAATTAAATCACAAATAATATTTCTGTAAGATTATAAGATTCTTTTTTGGTTTTTTGTTCATTCTATATTATTTACATATTCATCACCATATCGTCATATTTTATTTTTCTTACTGATATAAAAACTACACAATTGAAAAGAGATGAAAAGACTTTCCTCGCAATATACATGGATCGTAAACTCGTTAAACCCAACTTTGAGGAACTAAATATAGTTTTATATGTTGTTATTTGGTCAAAGAACAAAAATAGACTACCTTCTCTATTTATGGTACTGTTTACAAATATCTTTAGTCATGACTAGAGACCAAATCAATAGTTGTTAGCTATACTCCTAGACACAGATGGGTGCTTGTATTTTAATCCAATCGAAATTTGTCAAAATTTATCGTAAATCAAATTACAAGTGTGATATTTGAAAAAAAAAATCGATGAATCTATAAGAGAAAAGTGATATCTTAAATCTCAAAAACATTAAATCAGTTTAATTAAGAGAGAGAGAGAGAGAGAGGTGTTCACCTAGCAGTATATATAAAAAGAATCATATTGAAGATGTCTAGTTAAACTTTTGAAGAACTTCATACTATAGTTACAGTAATCCATGATCTGGTCAAAATAATCTAAAAATAGTTTAGTGTTCTATTTGTGGTAATGTAGATAAATATCTTAGCCATGACCAAATCAGTAGTTCCCAGATTCGCAAACTCTACTCCTTAAGATAGATGGGTGTTTGTTCTGTACCATTATTATACAAGCTAGTCAAATGTTATCAATACATTTGTTAGTAATTAGTATGTATATATGAGGGAATACCACAAATATAATTAAAAATAAAAATGATCATCTTGAGTGTATTAAATTTTATTCAACATGGTCCAAGTAAATCTGGTCAGACGTCGGTGGATCTTCATAGAACGGCTGAAGTGATGCAGTTAGGCATAGGTCTACATAAGGCACATAGTATTTTCGGTTGTCTAATCTTCTATGTAATCTTTCTCATATCATAATTGTAATATCCTAATAAATCATCGTTAAAAAAAAACTAAAAAATTAAGATTTTGTATAAAACTTTAAAATATTAAATCATGTGACTTCCGTATAAACCATTCTATATATAATATTTTTTTGAGAAAATATATATAGTTATTTAACTTCTAAAATCAGTATAATATAGTATTGATATTGTTTATTATTCATAAATATTTTGATATTATGTATGTTAATATATTTTTAAATAACATTCCAAGAGTTACGTTCTTATTAAAAAATGTTATCAATATCTTAGATCATTTGTATTATTTCTAAAATCTTAAATTATAACATATACGAAAATATTATGGTCTAATGGTTTATAAAAAGATTTGGTTCGTTACACCTTTCAGTTTTTTGTGTTATAGAACCATATGAATCATCTAGTTCCAGACTCACTGAGATATATTATTTTATCCTGATTTTTCTTATGGTGTATAAAAAAGCACTACTAATGTGAAAGAGACATCATCATCCTGAATTTTGAGACTATAAAACACACACAAACAAGTAAAAATACAAGAGAAGAAAAAAAATTGTAAGTCTTTTCATATTAAAAATAAATAAAATAAGTCATTTTCTCATCTATAAATACCTTAGACACACTCTTCACATCGATTCGATTTTCCCCTCACCAATCCCTCTCGATCATTGGAGGAAACTAAAAGGCAAAAAAAAATCGACATAAGAATAAAAACAATTTCCCTTTAAAATAAGGAAATTATAAACTTCGAAGAAAATATACAAAACACAATCTCTCACACTTAAAGCCCCTAGAGAATCTAATCCTCCCATTATTCTTTTAAGGATCGGTGATTCTCTAAAAAGGTAAACGCACGAGCATGGCGGCCGCGGTTGCGACGGGGGTTGCACCGTCGACAATGATTGATCAAGTTCCGAGTCCGACGGCTCAGACTTCGGTTCAGGTTCCGGTTTCGGTACCGGTTCAATCTCCAGTGGTTGCGGCTGATCAAACGCACCCGAATTCATCGCTCTACGTGGGAGATCTAGACCCGAGAGTGGCCGAAGCACATCTGTTCGATCTGTTCAAACATATCGCTAGTGTTGTCTCGGTACGAGTCTGTCGCGATCAGAGCCGTCGATCTTTGGGATATGCCTACATCAATTTCAGTAACCCTAATGATGGTAAAATACACGTTACTCTATCGCTTCATGCTCGAGTTAGGGTTTCATGTAATCAAACACACTCTCATGAATTGCATTACAATAAAGAGAATTATACTAAGTTGATTGATGGTACATTCACACTAGTATTACGATCATCGTTTTTTTCACCTTTTAATAATTATATTTGTGAAAACCTTATATTCATATTCTTTTTTTTGTTCTTTAAAAAAACTTCATATTCTACTATTCATGCAAATCACTATGTTCCAATGTAGCGTTTTGTTAGACCTGCTATTTAATTATAGTCAGTATATTGTAACACTGATGCATCATTGACATGTATCGTTTGAATACAGGAGTCGGGAGCATTCGTAGATGTCGCTCATGCAACTTTTCTATAAAGATTCTTTCAATAGAAAAAAACTTTTCTATAATGATATGCTTGACAAAAACGTGATTAATTAGTGTGTTTGGGCCTTTATATATGTCATCGCAGATGCAAGCTAGTCTTTTACTTTTACAATAACGATCTTATATATTTCTAAGCTATTTATATATGATTGGTTAACTAATAAACGTGAGTTATTTTCCTAGCTATCCGCGCAATGGAGGCCTTGAACTACACTCCCCTCTTCGACAGGCCCATCAGGATCATGCTCTCGAACCGTGACCCCAGCACGCGAAAGAGCGGCAAAGGTAACATTTTTATCAAAAGCCTAGACGCCTCTATCGACAACAAGGCCTTGTTCGAGACCTTTTCGAGTTTCGGAACCATCCTCTCATGCAAAGTTGCAACTGACGTGACCGGACAGTCCAAGGGATACGGGTTCGTCCAGTTCGAGAAGGAGGAATCTGCTCAAGCAGCAATTGACAAGCTAAACGGAATGCTAATGAACGACAAGCAAGTATACGTGGGACACTTCATTAGACGCCAAGAACGCTCTCGGGAAGAAAACGCCCCTACGCCGCGTTTCACTAACGTGTACGTCAAGAATCTCCCCAAGGAGATTGGTGAGGACGAGCTAAGGAAGACGTTTGGTAAATTTGGATCGATTTCGAGCGCGGTTGTGATGAGGGACCAAAGTGGAAACTCGAGGTGTTTCGGGTTTGTGAACTTTGAGTATGCCGAAGCAGCGGCGCAAGCCGTTGAGAAGATGAATGGGATTAGCTTAGGGGATGATGTGTTGTTCGTTGGGAGGGCGCAGAAGAAGTCTGAGAGAGAGCAAGAGCTGAGAAGGAAGTTTGAGGAAGAGAGGATGAACCGGTTTGAGAAATCTCAAGGAGCAAATCTGTATTTGAAGAATCTTGATGATAGCGTTGATGATGAGAAACTCAAGGAGATGTTCTCTGAGTTTGGAAATGTAACCTCTTCCAAGGTAATAGCAAAAAAAATGCATGCAAATATCTTTTTTTTATTGATGTTACGTTTGTGTTTGAACACAACTCCTCTAATAATATGTGAAAGGTTATGGTTAATCCACAAGGAATAAGCAGAGGGTTTGGTTTTGTTGCTTATTCCAATCCTGAAGAAGCTTCAAGAGCCGTGAGTTGCCTAAAGCTTTTTTACTCTTCTCTTTTGACATCTGAGATATGAAGTAATATTTATAACAATGCAGCTGAATGAAATGAACGGGAAGATGATAGGAAGGAAACCACTTTACATAGCTCTTGCGCAGCGCAAAGAAGATAGACAAGCACATTTACAGGTTTCTGAATCAAACTCTCTTTATTCACATTTATTTTTTTAAAATGTGGTTTGTTAAAGCTGTGTTGTGTGACTGATTACGTCATGCTATTTTCAGGCGCTGTTTTCACAGATTAGAGCACCAGAGTCAATGCAATCTCCAATGACGGGGTTTAATCACCCACGAGGTGGACCAATGCATGGTCCACCTCAGCACATGTACGTAGGCCAGAATGGGCGTTCAAGCATGGTCCCATCCCAGCCCATGGGATATGGATTCCAGCCTCAGTTCATGCCCGGGATGCGTCCAGGTTCTGGCCCACGCAACTTCATCATGCCTTATCCTCTTCAGAGACAAACTCAGGCCGGTCATAGAATGGGATTTGGGCGCGGTGCTACTAACATGCCACATCACATCCAACAACAGCAACAAGTATGTTAAACTAACATAGTTTTGTTTATAGTTTTTAAGCTAATCGCCGACAAAAAAAAAGTTCTTAAGCTAATCATGAGACTGAATTTGTGTTGGATATTTGCAGCTTATACACCATAACCCGAGCCCGGGAATGAGATATATGAATGGTGCGGGTAACGGGAGGAACGGATTGGAATTGAGTGTTTCACAAGGAACGTTGCCTCCAGTCACGCCTTTGCCAATTGATGCTTCTTCAATTGGTATTGTTGCTCCTCAAAATCACCAGAAAGCTCCTCTACTTCCAATCTCTAAGCTCACTTCTCTCTTAGCTTCTGCTAGTCCAGCTGATCGCACACGGGTTTGCCCCTTCTTTCCTCTACATCTCAGCTAACCTCATATGAGACCTAGCTAGGTTTCCATTGTTTTATATTGCTTTTACATTTAGTGTATAATTTGTAAACAAATCCATAGCTTTATAACATCTTTTAAAGAACATGTTAAAGAGATTTGATTAAGATTGGCAAGTTAATGTAACATGTATATTGTGACTTGGTTGGACTCTACAGATGCTCGGAGAGCGACTATACCCACTTGTGGAAAGGCAGGAACCACTTCACGTGGCTAAAGTGACAGGAATGTTGTTGGAGATGGATCAGGCCGAGATATTGCACCTGATGGAGTCACCAGAGGCACTCAAGTCTAAAGTTTCTGAGGCATTAGATGTTCTCAGGCTTTCTGCTGATGCACCTGATCATGATCTTGGTTTCTCTACCATCGACTGAAATCTCCACCTTCTTTTTTATTTTCCTAGTTTTATACTATGGAGTCTTTCTTTAGTCTTTTTAGAAACTTTCTATTTATTAAAACTTATGGTTTTGAGTCTTTTAACTTAATATTTGGTCCATTTTATTTTAGAGTTTCTGTTCCGGACGATGATGATTTTCTTAATAATGTTATTAACCAGAAACGAATTTATTCGAATGTGTCCTACTTGAATTTGTGGTTTGCATTCAACATTCTTGATTTCAGTTGTGTATGTGCACAAAATTATTTTTTTAATGGTTTTTAAACTGGAAACAAGCAACTCAGTGATTATAACATTTTCATTTCACAATAATAAATGTTTGACATATTTGGTTTATGTTGCTCGCATATTCACTGAATCACAACAAGAATCTACTTCAATTAGTTTATTCTTGACTATATATATATACTAGTGTTCTTCCGGCGCTACGCGCCGGGTTCATCTTATTTTATACTTAAATAAAATTACAATTTATTTTATGGTCTTAGTAAAAAAAATATGTTCAAAATATAAAGATGAATATATGTTGAAAGAGAATGATATTTTTTTTATTATCTATTTGATAGTAATTAGTGATAGTAGTGTATTATTTTGTTTTGAAGTTGTGTAGATCAATATAGAAAAGTATAAGTGATTGTGATTGCTTGATTCAATAAAAGTAGAATAAAAAGTTGATAGTCATAACAAAGTAAATTCATTTGAAACTGAAACATAAAATAAAGTTGATATTAAAATGTAAATGCTTGTGTTTGTTTTTGTGATTATCTTGTTTAAAGGAAGATAATAAATTGTTTCATTCTCTTAAAGTTGTAACAATCTTCGCCTACTTTGTTTATGTCAAAGATGTGGCAATTTGTTGGGGGCTTTATTGGTTAAATACTTTGTCTTCAAAAAGATCATGAATCGAGTAAATAAATTCTTAATCATGCTTTTACATTGATCGGATTTTAATTGATTATTTTCTCAGGATAGCTTATTCAAAAATTCTTTTTCCTCTTCAAAATTGTCTATGTGTAACATTAATATATCATAAAGATATGTATCATTATCAGAGTTTCCGGATTGGCGAAGATGGTGGAGTTTTTTGAGAGATTGAGGTGGAAGAAGTATTGATTTAACCCCTCCGTGTAATGAGTTTCTGGATTGTCATTATCCCAACATTGATTAATTAACTAAATGTATCGATTCATCATCCGGAGTGGTTCCGCTGAAAAAAATTGTAGGCTAAGGTTTTTGAAATAGAC